>NC_080782.1:43209592-43523671 GCF_028018385.1 Neofelis nebulosa
CGTCGGGGCGGCCGGCAGCGGCGGCTCCAGGGCCCAGCATGCGCGCGGGGCCCCGCGGCCACCATGTACGTGGGCTATGTGCTGGACAAGGATTCTCCGGTCTACCCCGGCCCCGCCAGGCCCGCGAGCCTCGGCCTGGGCCCGCAAGCCTACGGCCCCCCGCCCGCGCCCCCTGGGCCCTCGCAGTACCCCGACTTCACCGGCTACTCTCACGTGGAGCCGGCCCCTGCACCCTCTGCGGCCTGGAGCGCGCCCTTCTCCGCGCCCAAGGACGACTGGGCCGCCGCCTATGGCCCAGGCCCTGCGGCCCCCGCCGCCAGCCCAGCCCCGCTGGCATTCGGGCCCCCTCCGGACTTTAGCCCGGTGCCCGCGCCCCCTGGGCCTGGCCCAAGCCTCCTGGCGCAGCCCCTCGGCGGCCCGGGCGCACCGTCCTCGCCCGGAGCGCAAAGGCGGACGCCCTACGAGTGGATGCGGCGCAGCGTGGCGGCGGGAGGCGGCTGTGGCAGCGGTAAGGACCCCTTCTTTGCCCTGAGCCTTTGGAAGGTTTCCCTGGGCACCGGCAGGTGCTGGGGCCAGGCCCAGTTGCCCCCTGTCTCACCCTTGCCGTGGCCCCGCGTGGGTCCCCCCTTTGGGCCTCCCTGACCTCTCTGGTCGGGGGGTGCTGTTCTCTCAGCTTCCCCCTTCAGAATCCCAGCCTGCCTGAGCCTTAGCTTAGGAAGCACAACCTGTCCTTCTGTATGGATAGGGAAATGGAGACCCTTAGAAGTGAAGAAACTCGCCTTGTGGTTGCCTGGCAAGGCTGGAACTAGAACGCGGGTCCCCAGGTTTATGCCAGGGCTCTTTCAGCAACACTGGCCCTGGTGGTCATCCGTTTCTTCCACCCCCTATCCCAGCCCCAAGAGGAAGCTGCACACCATACCCAGAAGGGGCGGTGCACTGACTGTGTGAACACGGGCGGATCACTTTCCTTTCCAGGTCTCAGTGCCCCCATCAGTACAGTGGAGAGAGTGGCGGGTCATATCCTTTGGACTGAAAAAGAGCCCTCTTCGGTTGAATTGGTGTGGGGGTCCATACCTTGCCATCCCAGGGCCCTCCCTGAACTCTTGACCCTGGGGGAGGGGAAAGCAGGAGCAGTTGGGAAGGTGGCTACTGTTTGGCTCCTGAGACAGTGAACCTCCTGCCCCCAGGCAGGCCTCTCTGATCCACCCTCTTCAAAGGCAGAGGAGGGGGCAGGACAAAGGGCCAGCTTTAATGAGGGGCGGCCTGACCTCCTTTATAGGTCCCCCCTTTGTCATGTAACAGGCTGCCCCTTGGCTCAGTAGTGACTCCTGTTGGCCGGAAAGTGAACACGATACCCCATTGTCCCGACTGTGTCCGGCCTGTCCTGACAAAGGCCACCTGGCCTTAGGGGCGGGAAGTTGGCCTGCCCACCCTTTGATGTCCGACCCCTCCCCCCTTCCTCCAGCTGGGAGGGAGCCTGGGACTTCCCCCACCTCCTCTCTCTCTTCACCCCCATGTCCCTACACACACACTCCTCACTCGCTGGGGCAGATGCTGGGGAGGTCTGGCTATAATTGTAGCACCTTCTTGGGAGGCCCAGGGACACAGAAGCTCCTATCAGCCTCCAGAGGCCTCAGAGGACTGGGGTGGATGCCCCAGCTCTGCCACTCATTTGTGTGACCTTGGCTAAATACTAACAGCTAACATTTATGGAACACTTACTAACGGACCAGGCACTGCCTAAGACCTTGCGTGCATTAACCCATTTAATTCTTACAACATTATTGAAGGTACTGTCATCATCCCCATTTTTACGATGAAAAATCTACGACCTAGAGGGGTTAAACCCTTATGCAAGGACGTATAACCAGTAAATGGTGGGGCTGGGACTTGAACCCTGGCCAATTGACCACCAGGCCTGTGTTCTAATCCTCTAAACAATAGCTTCTCTTAAATTAGTCATCTTTTCTGGGTCTCAGTTTTACCATCTGTGACATGATAGGGAAGGGTCTTGTACCTTTGTTTGATTTTAAAGGGGCCCTTTAGAAAAATCTGGTGGAAAATACAAATCTTCCCCCTAGAAAAAAAAGTGTTGCCTAATTCAGCAGATAATCCGAGGGATTCTAGAAGCTCCAAAATGATTTCTCCGTTGACCCTGGTTGAGAACCCTGCGTTAGATTGAATGAGAGGAGGTGTCTGGGGCCACTGACTCCCGGTTTTGTGTCCGTTCCCTGGAGAAATAAGCCTGCTTTTCCTGCTTCTCTATTCTAGTTGTTGCTTCCTCCTGATCAGGCAGCTTTGGAGATGGATGGTGAGGTGGCAGCTGGGAGAGGTCCAGATGGAGGAGGAGTTCCTCAGGAGCAAGGACCTGGAGAGGGTGCGCCAGTGGGGGTCAGAGGACAGGTGGGAGGCCTGGAGGAACTTTCAGGCTGTGTGATGTCAGGCAAATCTCCGTTCCTCTCTGGGCATAGGATCTTCAAGGGAACGGGCCCCAGCCTCTGGTCTCAACCAGTCATTTGAAAACTGTTGTCCCCAGGCAGATAGGAGACCCAGCTGTAAGTCTGCCCAAAGGCAAAACACCTTTCCCCTTTTACTCCCAGAAAGTAGAAAGAGAGGGCCAAGGGAGGTTTGCAGGCTCCCAAGGAGAGTGGCTGCCCCAGAAGCCAGGTTAGATTTATTCTGCTGAGGACACAGGCTCGCCAGCTTTCTAGAAGCTAGAAGCTGCTGCCTGTCTGCCCAGGGACATGTGACCAGTGTTCCTGAGATGGGGCAGGATTGGAATGGGGTTACAGACCTATCCTGAGAGAGAGGCCAAGCCTCCCCCCCCCGCCCCCCACCTACTGTGGCCTCAGTTTCTCCTTCTGAGCCATGAAGACCCCGGGGCTCTGGCGTGCTGCCTGTGTAATGCTGCTCTCTAGGATGGCAAAGGGAAGGTCAGCACCTGCCAGCACACCACCCCCCCCCCCCCCCCGCAACAAATGTTGCTGGCCACCTGGTCCTCTTGCCAGCCCTTTCTCTCCTGCACCTGAGCTTCTAGCACTCTAGAACATTTGAACTGGACAGTTGGGAGACCAAACAGGCAGTTGGGGAACTGAAGCCCAGGGACGGCAAACAATGTACTTGTTTCGCACCAGTGGAGGCTGAGCTGGGATAGATGTTGGGGGAGTCTGTTACAATTTCTCCGATGGTTTCCCGTTGGAAAATCTAGACTCCCTGAAGTCCACCAGACTGTAGAGCATCAGCACCTGGCCCCCGCCTGCCTCCCCAGCCTCCCCCCAGGCTACTTACTCTCTCCTTGGCCACCAAGCTCTAGACACTCCAGCCTTCTTTTACTTTCCCAGATGTGCCATGACCTGCCGCAGGTCTTGTGCGTGTGCTGTTCCCTCTTCCTGAAAACTCCTTGGCCCTAACTCTTGGCAGGCCTAGCTCCTTCTCACCCTTTAGGTCTTAGCCTGATGGTCATCTCCTCAGAGAGGTCCTCCATGATTTCCCAAGGCTCCCCCTATACACACACTGATAATCTTCGCCATGTTTCATTCAGAGCACTAACCCTGCTATCAGTTTACCCACTTATGTGTGTGTGTGTGTGTGTGTGTGTGTGTGTGTGTGTGTGTTGTCTGTTTCCCCACCCACCAAGGTAAACACCCATGAGGTCCAGAGCCATGTCCATTTGGCCCATCACTACATTCCAGATGCCATCTCAGTGCATGGCATTTAGTAGGGGCTCGATACATTTTGTTGAATGGATGAACAGGACAAGTGTGAGGAACAGTAAGACAGCTCTGAGAGAAGAGGGGGGGGAGATGAGATCTGGGCTTTGACATGTTTCTGAGGTCCCAGCCCTGGAGATGGGCCCATGACTGTCCAGCTGATCGAGCTCTTGCCTGTGATGGAAACCTGGTTGCTCCCCCTCTCCCTCCTGGGACGGTACTGTGGCCTCAGCCGAGGAGGTGGCTGAGATGAGACTGGGACTACCACCTTGGCTTTACCCTGAGGGACAGTGAGAACTGGAGAGAGAAGGGACAGGCTGTTGGGCTCCATCCCATAATCAAAATATTAACCAATTCTGAGTGATTGCTGTCACTTGACTGGGACCAGTATAGGACAGGACTATAAGGGGTCCTATTTTGTGGTCTTCCCTGTTGGCGTATATAAATACCAGCTTTGTCATTAAGAGGGTTATACATCACCCTCTGTCAAAGGCTCAGCATCTATTCCTTGGGAATCGACAATACTTTGCAGGTTAGTGGCCTTTGGGGTGGTTGATGTCCCACACAGGCCAGGGAGATGCTCACGGGGATGATGAAGCTGTTGCAGCAGGGATTAGGTCTTGGGCCAGCCCCTTCAGATTTCAGACAGAGAAACTGAGGCCCGGCGAGGGGATGAACCTTCCTCTCCCCACCACAATCCAGATCCCCTGTGTTGGCCCGTTGCCACAGCCACCAGCCTGGCCTCTCACCTTCACCCTCTCTCTGATACCCCAGCTGTCCTCACAACCATTACCAGATGTACCTTTTCAAGGCACATCGCCTGATCCAGAGCATTCCGTGGCTCTCCACTGCCTTTGGAATGCCCGTCTCGTTGTATGTCATTTCATTGCTTTCAAATCCAGCCCCATTTCTGTGGCATTCAGAGCCCTCTTGAGAGGGCTGTTGAAGACACTCTCTCACTAGTTTGTCTAGATACAGAAATGCTTACTGGGGGTGGCTTACGGCTGCGTGTGGGAGCCTCAGGCCTGGGACTGCATTTCTGTTAGAAGCTGCCGAGCCTCAGGCAAGTTAACTTGGATTGTCTCTCTGAACCTCAGTTTCTTCCACTATAACATTAGGATAATAATAGGATTGTACCTTGAAGCAATGGGGCTCATCGAGCCCAGCCCCTCTGCTTGGCACACAGTAGGTACTTAGTATATCAGTGCCTATGACTGTCTCTGCCTGTCCTTAGCAGGTGCATGGAAACACACACCTCACACTTCCTGCCTCTCCAGTCCGGGTCCCTCAACCTAAATTACCCACCCTTTCTTCCTACATCTTCACTAGTTCAAACACTGTGCCTTCGCTGCCACGGCCACCTCCTCTAGAAAGTCCTCCTTGGTTTCCTCCCCTCCAAGCACTACGTCAGGCCCTTGTTTTCACAGCATTTACCACTGTCTTCTTTACCCCTTCCATCTCCCTCAAGGACCTGTCAGAGTCAGCCCCGTCCTTCTCACCATGCCTTCCCGGGGGCAGGAGCTCGTGGCAAAGCTGAGAACTATGGCATTGGTTGAGTCCTCCCCGTGCACCAGGCAGCGTGCCAAGAACTTTGCACGGGTTTTCTTGCTTAAGCTTCATAACGACCTTAAGAGGTGCGAGGATCTATTATTAGTCTCATTTTACAGATAAAGTTAATGAGGCTCAGAGAGGGTAAGGTACCTGCTCGAGCTCACATAGCTAGGATGCAAACGGCACGGGCTTCAAACCCAGACTCCACGGCCTAGGGAGTATCTATCAAAGAAAGCAACCCACTCAGCAGCCCCAGACCCCTGCCCATGTGCGTCCCAGCCTGGGTGGGGAAAGGAGGCTGGTCAGGGAGGAGCTGGAAGACGCGGATGGGGGGAGGGTGGGCACAGCAGGGGCCAGGCTGTTTAAAACTGGTTCTCTAGGCAGAAGCTGGATTTGACACCTCAGTCTCTCAGATGTAGCTGGGAAGGGGAATGACCCAGTTAGAAGGTGGCAGAAGGCTTTTTTTGGTTGGGTGTTTTTTTTTCCCCCCCTGCTTTGGCAGATATTGCTGCCGAGAGCTCAGGAAATCATTCTGAAGGTCTAAAACAGCTTTGTTAGCAGTAGGGTCTGGCTGGTCAGGAGGAAGTTATCTTCGTGTGCTGGCCCTCCGGTTTCTGTTCTGGAGCTCCTGGGATTTGGAAACAACGTTTGCGTCTGGAGCCAACGTGGGTTAACTTGTTGAACCCTCCCCATGCCACACTTCAGCCCTCAAGCTTGTAGGGGTGCACAGGGAGGGGGCAGGCATTAGTGGAAGCCAAGATTGACCCTTCAAGTTCAACACCTTCCCGTGACTTCCCGTTGCTCTTGAAACCAAATTCAAACCCCTCACCCCAGGGCTCAGAACTCTGCTGGTCTCTCCAGCCTCACCTTGTGCCTCTCCCATTCGTTCATTTATTCGTTCAGGCAGGCAGACTGGGGAGTCTGGCCAGGAAGGCAGACTGGGGGCTCTCGGGAGCTGGCATTGTCTGCCCCTTGCTCTGCTACTCTCTGCCACAGGGCCTTTGCACATGCTGTTCTCTCTTCCTGGCACATTCCTCTCGTCTTTGATATAGAAACCTCCTCAGCCTTCAGGTCTTGATTGAAATGTCACCTCCTCCAGGAGATCCCCCCAAAATAATTAAAGGAGGTCCCCCCCCACCCTCCACCCCTGCAACTTATTCCGGCTCTCAGCTCTATGCTTACTTTCCTTCATGCTAATCCCAGTTTGTAATTATTTTGTTTGTTTGTTTTTAATCTGCCCCCTTCCCATGAAAGAGGGGAAGGAATGGTTTAACAAATCAATCCTGATCATCTACCATAGTAATAACGACATCAACTAGTACCTAGTAAGTACTCGGCACATGCTTGGCATTTCCTCAAATGCGGGTATTTCTGACCCCAGAACTGCACATTTCTGCATTAGATTAGTGGCTTTGACTAAGGCTCTGGGAGCAGGGGAGCTGGACAGAAGGACTGAGGTTGAGCTGACCAGCTGGTGGGCTGGCTGTGGGGGCCTGAAGTGCCTCTTGGGCTTTTGGCCTGAGTATCTGGAGGGTGGTAGCCATTTACCGAGATGAAGGAGGCCAAGGAGCAGATTTGTGTTGCATATTCAGCAAAGACTCATCAGGTACTCACTGTGTGTCAGGCACCATTGTGGGGCTGTGGGAGCAAGACGGCATCGTCCCTACCCTCGCGGAGCGGACCGGGGGAGCAAGGCGCTGAGGGGAGGGGGCTTGTAAAGGTCACCCCGTGATCCAGGAAAGGGCTGGAGCCTAGAGCCCCTCCCTGCATCGCACCCAGAATGTGTGACCTCAGGACGCAGGCCTGCAGACAGTTGGGCAGGAAGTTGACTTCCAGGGTGACCCTGGTAGGGCAAGGCTGAAAGGGGCACCGGGAAACAGCTCAGAGAGGCCTCAAGCTGTTCAGGCCTGGGGGAAGACGCGGAGGGACACAGTCGCTGTTTGCCAGTCGTGGAAGGGCTGTTCTGGGTCAAGGGCCCCCCCTTATTTTTTGGCGCCCCTGTGGAAAAACCGAGGGAAAATACAAGTAGGTGGTGGATGTAAAGAACAGGCTGCTTTGCAGATATACAAGCACACTCCGCGTAGGATGCGACACAGCTGTGGGCATCTGGCCCGAGGGAGGGTTTTGGTCTAGGAGGGCTGTCCAGTTGAACTTTCTGTGATCGCGGAAGTGCTGGGTATCTCTTCTGTCCAGTCTGCTAACTAGCCACTAGTTAGTTAATTCGTGTCCTCAGTTTACAGGTGTATTCCTGGCATCCAGAGAGGTTCGGTGACTTGCCTGGGCTCACGTCGCTGGCCTGTGGCCAGGCTGGGGTGGAACAGACAGGTCTCCCCGACCCTGAACTTTTCTGTCTTCCTCACTGCCTCCCTCAGCCAGGCCAGGCCGTGTGCCTCCACGGAGAAGACATGGCAGGGGACGATGCCAGGGTGGCCTGGGAGGAGAAGGTGCAGTGCCAGCTGAGTGCTGTGGCTGGGAAGGAGGGCGACAGTGGGGAGGAGAAGCTGGCCTAAGGCTGCAGGACCTCCCCATGCCCCTCCCCCCGGCCATGCCAGCCTCACCCCTGCCCCAGAGCTTGAATGAGGAACCGTGATGGAGCAGCCTGGGCCTGGCCACACAGCCGGAACAAGGACCCAATCAGGGCCCAGGAAGGGACATCCATTCATCATGAAACCGGCCAGGTCAGGGCTGCCACAGCAGAGGTCCCACCCCTGCTGGCGGGATGGAGAATCAAGCCCAAGCCGAACATCCATACGCAGCGGCCGGGCCAGATCTCCCCGCTCGCAGGCCAGTGTGTTCCTTGCCCTGCAGCTCCCCATCGGGGCGCATTCCTCTGTCTCCCTAGGGACCCTTCCCGCATCCGCTTCCACAAATAGCTCAGCTGTCCTTGACATCCCCTTAGCTCTTTGCCCTTTACAAACTGCTTTCCCGTCCAAAGCCCGAAGAAGTTCAGTCACTTGTCAAGTCCTTCGGCCTGGGCCCAAGCCCTTAGAGGAGGGCTCAGAGCTGCAGAGAACTTCAGAATCTACAGGCCCTCAGCGCTGATCTTCTTCTGATGCACGGGAGAAACTGAGGCCTGGAGAGGAGAAGGGGCTTATTCAAGATCACACAGATGGCACAGAATTGGGGCCAGGAAACACTGACTTCAGCTAGTGGTGCAGAATAGCGTCCGTGGGCTGCCAGAGACGGCAGGGAGTGCAGGATGCCGTGGATCGGGGCTGGAGTATTTTTAACAGGCCTACCTGCGTACATGTGTGCATACTGCGTGTGTGTTTGTGTGTTGGGGGGGATTGTGATGCACAGTCAGGATGGGGCTGGACCACACAGGGAGGGGGCATGGAGGGTTGAGGCTGGGTCGGTGTTCCAGGCCCTGAGGGCCGGAACTGGCAGTGGCTTCCCCAGGGCCACAAACCTAGCAGGAAGAGGACAAAGGAAGTGCTGACCCAGGGGCCATTCGATTTTCCTGGAGCCACCCACCCCGCCCTGGGGACAGAGGCTGAACTCTGTCCTTGCCTGGCCCAGGCTGGGTGGGAAGGCCCCACCGCAGGCCGCTGTGGCTCCTGTCCCCTATCCTCCAGCTGGGCAGGCCCGGTATCTAGGCTCTCAGACAGGGAAATCGGTCTTAGAATTCTTTCGGCAAAAATAACAAACACAACCAGAGAATCAACAAACATTGGGAGCCTCATGTTTCCAAGTTGGAGAGGACCTTATAAATAAACAGTCTCATCCAGCACATCCCCCATTGCCCAGATCCATTTCCCAGCCTTTCTGCTACAGGGCTTATCGTGCCACTGTTGGAAATCAGCACGGTCTGCCCATCCTTGCGCACCTACTAAGTGCCAGGTACTGTGCTAGGTGTCCTCCATTTATGTCAAGTGATCCGCTGTGCCCCCCGGTGGTTGGAGATAATTATGGGAGTCCTCACCCTGTGTGAGAGGTTCTAGTGCTCTTTCTGAGGCTCGACAGACCTGGGTTGAAATCCCACCTGCCAGATGTGTGGACCTCTCTGAGCCCCAGTTTGCTTATCTGTAAGTAGGGATCACAGTTGCCCGGTTTCATAAATTGTTGAGAGATGTGTGCGTGTCCACACGTGGACGTGTTGGCCATTATTAGAATGTTAGTTGCCTGCATTGTATAGATACAGAACATGATGCTCAGAAAGCTGAGGTGACTGGTCCTAGATCACCCAGCCAGTGAGAAGCTGTACTGCACAATCCCAGAGGTCTGCTTGCTCAGACCACCTCATGCCTGGGGCACCTGAGAGCTCGTCACACATCAAATCCTTGAGTCCCATTTTAGCCCCACTGAATCTGAATTTCTGGCCTAGAATCTGTGCTTTTAAAGAGCTTCCCAGGACCTCCAGTGTGCATGCTTTCGGAGATGGGGACTTTGCTACCTCCACAGCCGCCCAGTGCACACGGATGGGCCATTCCTCGTGTCCCAAAGCCTGAGCAAAGAGAAAGCCTCTCATTTGGGTGAGTTATCCGAGGATCTTCCCTGGTGTGCTCACCACTGAAGAGCTGGAGGGGGCTCCCCACCCCTCCTCCCACCCACTGGCACTGGCATCTGGCCCGGAGGGTTATTCATTAGGTGGCTGGGAGCGGCTGGCCTCCGTCAGACACCTGTTGCAGGAGCCCGGACTTCCCTCTCAGCCCCAGCATCCCAGGGGCCTGTAAATCATTCATCCCAGGGCCCTCTCCCTGCCTGCTGCTCTCACACACCTCCCTGCCCCCTCCCCCCTAGGCTCCTGGGTGGCGCAGGTGCTCATAGGAGGGGGAAGGGAGGGTGGCTTGGGGCAGTCAAGAGTTCTGGCCTAGACCTGGGACTGGAGCCCAGGGCTCCTGACTGTCATTAAAAATACAAATTCATATCGCACATGGTAAAAAAAAAAAGAGAGAGAGAGAGAAAGAGAAAAGAGAAAAGAAGGAGGAAAGGAAGGAAGGAAGGAAAGGAAGGAAGGAAGGAAAGGAAAGGAAGGAAGGAAGGAAGGAAGGAAGGAAGGAAGGAAGGAAGGAAGGAAGGAAGAAAGGAAAATAACAAATGAGGGGAGCCTGGGTGGCTCAGTCAGTTAAGCATCCAACTTCAGCTCAGGTCATGGTCTTGTGGTTCGTGGGTTCGGGCCCCATTCCGGGCTCTGTGCTGACAGCTCAGAGCTTAGAACCTGCTTCAGATTCTGTGTTTCCCTCTCTCTCTCTGCCCCTCCCCCACTCGTTTTCTTTCTCTCTCTCTCTCTCTCTCTCTCTCTCTCCCTTTCTCAAAAATAAACATAAGAGAGAGAGGAAGGAAGGAAATAAAGGAGAGACAGGAAGGAAATAAAGGAAAGAAAGAAAGAAAGAAAGAAAGAAAGAAAGAAAGAGAAAGAAAGAAAAAGAAGGAAGGAAGGGATGGAGGGAAAGAGAGAAAGAAAGAAAAAAGAAAGAAGAGAAAGAAGGAAGGAAGAGAAGAAAGAAAGAAGAAAGAAAAAGAAAGAAAAAGAAGGAAGGAAGGGATGGAGGGAAAGAGAGAAAGAAAGAAAAAAGAAAGAAGAGAAAGAAGGAAGGAAGAGAAGAAAGAAAGAAGAGAAAAAGAAAGAAAGAAAAGGAAGGAAGGGATGGAGGGAAAGAGAGAAAGAAAGAAAAAAGAAAGAAGAGAAAGAAGGAAGGAAGAGAAGAAAGAAAGAAGAAAGAAAAAGAAAGAAAGAAGGAAAGAAAGGAAAGAAGGGAAGAAAAGAAAGGAAAAGGAAAAGAGAATCCTCTCAAAGACTCTTACATTCTCACCTTCCTGAGGCCCCACAGCTTCTAGCTCCCTCTCCAGAGGCAGCCCTGTTATTGGCTTGTATATTCTTTTAGAAAGAATTCTATGGGTACACATACATGTGTGAGTGTGTACGTATGTGTGTGTGTCTCCCCATTTTTATACAAAAAAACAGTAATATGCCATTCACGCTATTTTGTCTTTTTTTTTTCTCAACATACCTTAAAAATCACTCCATATTAGTATGTAGGGACCTTTATAGTTTCTTTCTTTCTTTCTTTTTTTTTTTTTCTCACCATTGTATTTATTTTTGAGAGACAGAGAGAGACAGAGCATGAGCAGGGGAGGAGCAGAGAGAGAGGGAGACACAGAACTCGAAGCAGGCTCCAGGCTCTAAGCTGTCAGCACAGAGCCCGACGCGGGGCTCGAACTCACAGACCGCGAGATCACGACCCGAGCCGAAGTCAGACGCTCAGCCACCTGAGCCACCCAGAGCCCCCAGTATAGTGTTCCTCTTCGTGGACCTACCGTCTCTTGTTTAGCAAGTTCCCTACATGTAGACATGTACAGTTTTTAGTCTTGTGCCTTTCAAAACAGCCATAGCTTTGGGCACTTTTTCTGTGAGATCAATTCCAGGAATTGGGATTAATGGGTTGAAGGGTGCGTGTTAAATGAGGCTAGATAGTACCAAGTTGGGCTCCAAGGAGAATGTTCCAGTTATTACTCCGTGGACAGCATATGGGATCTGTTGGTTCCCGGACCACAGTGTGATACCAAATGTTTTGTTCTTCGGCAGAGCCATGTTCTTAGCAGTAAAATGGTGTGCTTTGAGAGCTTCACCAGATAGAGGTTGGCCAGTGGTTCCTGAGCTTACCAGCCCCATCTCCTGGGCCCAGAGAGGAGGCGACAGGGTCTGGGGGCTGGGTCTGCCCTGGCAGGAACAGCAAGAGATAATTACGTGGCTAGAGCCCTATCTCCTATCTGGTACCCCCCTCCTCAAATCTGGGATGAGTCAAGCTACGGTTTGAGTGGCCAGAGCCCAGGGTTTATACCGCTACCAGGCAGGATGGCCCTCGGCGAAGATGCCCCCCTTCTGAGCCCCAGTTTCCCCCCATTACGAAACTGGGTGTGATGGATCCCCGCTTGCTCATCAGAAAAAATGGGAAGGAGCCCTGGGTGCCTGAGGAAAAGGGTGTCTTTGTAAGCGCTGCTCGTAATCTCAGGCTGTTTGGGTGGGAAGGGAGCCTTGCAGCCCCACTTCAGGCTGTGAGTGTTCTGGGAATTTTCAAGGGCCCACCCAGCCTGTGGACCATCCAGCCCCAGCCCAGGGCTCTCGGGGGCCTGTCCTCACCATGATCTGGCCCCTCCCTTCCCAGAAGTACAAGTATAGCAGTGGTCTGCTCTTTGAGCATCTCTTGCCCAGGATTAGGGGGCCTCTTGGGGGGCTCTGTGGACCCTAAGCCTGACGGGGTGGGGAGTTGTGCCAGGAGCAAGGAGTGGGACTCTAGACCAGATGACATGGCCTTGGGCAAGTCCACACTTGCAGGGGGCTTCAGTGACCCCGACTGTACAGGGAGGTTGAACTAGAAGGACTCACGAGGTCTCTATTATTTGGACCTCCAGCAGTTGTATAACCTGCTGGAACCCTCAGTCTCTTCATCCGTAAAATGGGAGGAGACTAAACCGAGCCCTTCTGGCGTTAGCCCAGCGAAGATGCAGAGCTCTGTTGGGCTCTGGGGGTGGTGGCATTAGGCAGAACTGTTTTTGAGTTGGCGTTGAATTTTCTAGGCCAAGGAAGGGCCCATCTGGAGCCAAGGCCTCAGCAGCCACTCCCTTGTCCCTTTCCTGGGCCAGACCTGGCCGAGGGCCGAAGTTGTCCCGTGCTACATCAGGCGGTGGGCTGAGGTCAGTGGATGTGGAAGCGTCCAGTGCGGTTCTGCTGCTCTGGCAGGAAACCCAAGGAAAAAAGCCCAGAAACATCTGCTGTCTCCCATTTTCCGCAAAACCATTTGGCTCTTGGGGAGCCCGGTGGCCGTCCTGCCAAGCTGCGTGGGCTTAGTAGTGGGGCGGGAGCTGGGAGAGGGGTGGGTGGTTAGCACAGGGGTGCTGAGGGACAGGCAAAGCCAGAGCTGTGACCCCGGGGGGGTAAAGGCCAGGCTGTATGGGGGTAACTGGGTAAGGTGGAGCAGGGTCGATGGTGATTCCAAGACCCGCCATACCCTGGTGGGACACACGTGTGGGCCTGAAAGTGCTTGCGTGTGCCTCCTATTTATAGCCAAGTTCTCAGCTTCTTACGAAGGAAGCTGGTGTTTAGTCAGGCCCCCGCACCAGCCCAGGCCAAGCATGACTCTTAATATTCTCTCCAGACAGACCTCTGATCCCAGCCCCAAAGAGAGCCCTGACATTAACCCCAGTCGGTCCTCAAGTCCAGCTCTTGGCCCCAGGCTGAGCCCTGTAGAGAAGCCAAGCCACATCCTTCTCTCTCCTGGGTTACTGCGGGACTATCTGTGCTTCCCCCATCCTCTTGCCAATCTGTCCTCCATGCAGCAGCCAAAGTCATATTGAAACCTACATCAGACTTCCTGTCTCCTGGGCTCAGAACCCTGCAATGGCTCCCATCCCAGACAGAGTAAAACCCAGAGTCCTTTTCATGGCCTGTAAGGTTCTGGATAGCCTGCCCCTCTGTCCTTGCTCACTGCAGTCTGGCTATGCCAGCCTCCTCACTGTTCCTCACACATGTCAGATGTCAGGCATGCGCCCACCACGGGGCCTTTGCACTTGCTGTTCCCTGCACCTGGAACCCTCTTCCCCAGACACCTGCATGGCTATTTCCTTCGCCTCCTTTAGATCTTTGCTTAAATTCCCCTTCTCAGTAAGACCTTCATGGACGACTCTATTTAAAATCACGTACTCTCTCCTCCCCAAATTCCCAGTCCTCTTTTCCTGCCTTCTTTTTCTCTGGAATACCTATCAACTAACATATCAAATATGTAGTATTAACATATCAAATTATTTTGGTCTAGCTCCCTCCACTAGAACCTAATTTCACTGTGAGAAGGGATTTTTTTTTTTTTTTTTTTTTTTTTTTTTAGTTTTGCTTACTGGTATACCCCAGTGGTTGGCCCACAGCAGGAGCTCAGTAAATATTTGTAGCCTGAGCCTCAGTCACTGCTCTGTGCCCGCAGGAGAAGCGGCAGTGTGGATGGCTCTGGGCAGACCAACCCCAGCTTGGGGCTTGGTGTCTAGGGCCAGGGCCTTTTGAGGTACCTGACAGGTCCTCAGGGCCACCAGCTGTCTCAGTGTTTTCTGTTTGGTCTCAGGGCCAGCAGCCACCAGGGGTCTGACGGAAATTGAGGAGCACCCACCCCAGGACGGTGCGGCAAGCTTCTGCCTCTACCTGTGGTCGCTCTTCCCCACTCTCTTCTCATGCACTGGAAAGAGGGGCAGCTGACTCGTCATTAGTCTCCATCTGGCCTGGCCTGCCAGGTGACCCTCCGTGTCGCCGGTGTGAGTGCCTGTGGTCTCAGGATCCTGAATCAGAACCACCAGGGGGGCTTGCTAAAAATGCAGACTCTATCGCCAGGCTTTCCAGTTCACAGGGTCAGGGATGGCCGGGAAGCTGTGTTTTCCACAAGCTCCCCAAGTGTCCTTTGCGCAGCGGCATCTGGAAACTGCTGGGTTAGAGCTGGTGGAGCTGGCGATCAGAGTAGGGTCAGAGGAGCCGGATTGAAACCCCAGCTCCACCAGCAGCTTGCTGTGTAACCCTGAGTGAGTGGCTTCTCTTCTCTGAGCCTCAGTGCCTCCCCAAATGGGCATGAGAGCAGTGCCTGCCTCTCAGGTTGGGGGTCTCCAAGCCTGACGTTGGGGGAGTAATTGTTACCCCAGGCCTCGGTGTGTGTCCCTCCCCACCTCAGGGTTCTCCCTTGGGGGCCTGGATTTCTCCCTTCACGGGGCCCTGCCTGGGCCTTTTACAGGCCCCACCCCCACCCCCCCCCCCCCCTCACCACGTCTCCTGGCCCCTCTGCTTCTCAGGTAAGACCCGGACCAAGGACAAGTACCGCGTGGTCTACACCGACCACCAGCGCCTGGAGCTGGAAAAGGAGTTCCACTATAGCCGTTACATCACCATCCGGCGGAAGTCAGAGCTGGCCGCCAATCTGGGGCTCACTGAACGGCAGGTGTGTGGGTACCCCCACCTTAACCACGAGAGCAGTACTGGGAGTCTGGCCTCCAGGCTGTCAGGCAGATTACGGACTCAGTCAAGGGAGAACAGAGAGGTTGAGTCTCTGGCCATAGTCACACAGCATAGCAGAAACCCAAACCCCACTATCCCTGACCCCCAACGGGGGCGGGGGGGGAGGGTAGGAGATCTGCTTAGCTATAGGCTACAGCAGGCTATGATGATTCCTGTTTAAGTCCCAGGGAGCACAAGGAAGTCTTCCTGGAGGAGGGGTGTTAGAGCATGGCCTTAGAAAATGGGGACAGAGGAGGTTACAGAGAAAGTTGTCTTTAGGGTTGCAGGTTGTAGACGGGGAGGATGTATTCAGCGTCCATGAATAGTCCAGGTGGTGGTGCAGGAGGGAGGCCCGAAGCCCCCTGTGGAGAAATAAGAGCCCAGCTATCCTCCCTCTTCCTCTCGCTCTGCCTTTTGGTCTCTTCCCTCCGTCCCCCCCCCGCCCCCCCCCCCAACCTAGCCCATCTCTGCTCTCTGATACCACAGGTGAAGATCTGGTTCCAAAACCGGCGGGCAAAGGAGCGCAAAGTGAACAAAAAGAAGCAGCAGCAGCAGCAGCCCCCACCGCCAGCCCACGAAGTGGCCCCCACTGCAGCTGGGCCGTCCCTGGGGGGCCTGGGCCCCAGCTCTGCCAGCCTCTTGGGTGCCTCCTCCCCAATGCCTGTTAAGGAGGAGTATCTGCCATAGCCCCCTGCCCTCGCCCCGCGGGCTGGGGGCCTGGGGACTCCGACGCTGGGCATGTGGCTCCCGTTAAGGCCTAGGAGGCTCGGTCTGAGTCCCAGCCCTGCCACTGACCTTCTAGGTAACCTTGGACAAGTTGCCCACCCAGCCCTTGCATCCCCTTGGCCCATCTGTGCAGTGAGCCTGTGGGAGAAGGACCTTTCCAGCTCCTGTGTTCTAGGCCTCAGGGGGGTAAAAGAACCCAGGGTAGGAGGTCTCAATCCCCAGAGGGCTAGGTGAGGGGCCATAAGTCCCTAGGTCCCACCTCCCCTTCCATAGGTTCAAGGGTGGGAGGCCCCTGGAGGGAGTGCACTGACTCTGGAGAAAGGGGGCAGAGCTGAGAGAAGATGGAAAGCTTGCAGCCCGGAACCGAGGGGGAGGGATGTGGTCAGCTCACACCTGCCTCTTCCTGCAGCCTCCCCTCCGGTTGCCCCCCACCACAAATTGCCCTGACCCCCGTCCAGGCTGGATGCAAAGCGCAAAGCCCACAAGACGGAACCAGAGCAAGAGGCTCTGATGACCGACCCCTCTGGACCGCAGAGCCATATCCCCCCGCGAGCATTCTCAGTGGGGCCTCCAGGTGGGGGGATCCAGGGGGGGCCAGAGGGGCAGCGTCCACCTGCCTAGTTTCTATCACCCCACTAGGCTGTCCCTTAGGGCCCAGGCCCCAGGGAGTCCCCGGGGGACTTCCTCTGGACCAAGCGGCGCTCACAGCTGGGCAAGCGTTGTACATAGAGTGGAATCTCTTGGATGCAGCTTCAAGAATAAATTTTTTTTCTCTTTAAAAAGAAGTATAAAAATCATTGTACACAGCATTAAAGGAAGATGCTGAAGAAGCATAAACCGTCCTCACCCTTCCCTAACAATTGTGCGGTCCCCTCCAGTCTCTGTAGGCCTGTAACAAGGTCACCTTTAAAATGTGTTTGAAAGATCAAAAGAGGACATTGTTAGAGTAAGTCCATGAGACTATGTAAAATTTTAAGTGCATCTAATAAGCAGAATCATCAGACCCAATATATCAGTTTTGTTTTTTTTTATTACTCAAGTACTTTCAGCTCACATTTTTCTTTCAACAGATGATACTCATTGGGAACCCCCGTGTGCCAGGCCTGGCTGAGCCCACAAAAGTTCCTTGGCCCACAAAAGTTCCCAGTCGGAGCTATGCCCTGGGCATCAAAGGAACAGAGCATCCGGGGAGCCCAGAGTGGGCTCCCAGCTTATAGCAGAAGGTCTGGGAGGCTTCCTGGAGGAGGTGATGTTTGGATTGAGGCCTAAAGGTCTAGTAGGTGCTGTCAGACCAAAAAGAGACCAACATACTCATAAAAAAGAGTACTGACAATGTGAACTTAAAATATAATTTTTTTTTTAACTCCTGAGACAAGCTACTGTCCTCAACTCCCTTCCAGGGGCGGGCAGAAGTCTGGGGCCTTCGCTCCTGAGAAGCCTCTGGTGCCAGCTGCCTGCCCCTGTTTACCGTTCTGGGATGTGGCCCAGCCATAAAAAGTGTGTGCAGCCTGCCTGCCTGCCCTTTGCTCCTGGGGCACGTGGTGGATCCAGTCCCCACACAAGCCCCTGGGAGCAGCAGGCACTTCCCCCTCCTCCTGCTGGTGGCCTGGGAGACAGCACAGCTTCCCCAAAGATGGTGGGCATCTAAGGCCTGGGAACAAGGCGGTACCAGGGAAAGGACTATGCTTCCAAGAGCAGAGGAGGAAGGTTGGTGGCAGGTGCGGTTGGCAGCGCGTGGATTCTGACCTTCACAAATATTTGCTGTGTGACCCTGGGGTAACTGCATCTCCTCTCTGGGCCTCATTTAAGAAGTGGCTCAGGTCAAATAAGTTTGGCAAGTCCCGCAGACTCAACCCTTCTGGGGGCGAGAGTGGCACGTAAACACATCAAAGTCTCTGATATGTCCAGCAGCAAAGAAACCCCTTGACTTTTCTTTAATCCAACATTCTCCATGCTTTGCTACCCAGGAGCCCCCTACCAGCCCCTGCTAGCACCCCGGGGAGCACCACACACTCTGGAGTGTGGGCATGCTGTGGGCTGGAGGGCCATGCTTCAGCTGTAACTCGGTGTTCACGGCACGTTTTGTCACATGGCCTGGCCTCCGGCTTGACTACCTCCAAGCTCTGAGACTTCAGACAACTTACTTAGCTTCTCTGAGCCTCAGCCTCCTCGTTTGTCAAATGGAAATGAAATACTTTGACCTATCCAGAATTTAGCACAGGGTAGGTGCTGTCTTTTAGCCACCTGCTTACGGGGCTGTTGTGTCCTAATGTGAGATGCTGGCGGGCCCGCCTAATGTCCCCACTACCCCAAGGTTGAGGACAGATGGTGGTGTGGAAGATCTGAGGCAGGGCAAGCCTGTCCCCAGCCACAGGAAAACCTCTGTCTGGCCGGAGGGCAGTGGCTGGGACTGGCAGGCTGGGTGAGCGGCAGGTGAAGCCCACGTGGAAGGTCAGGGGGCTAGGTTGGGCCCACAAGTGAGGTTGATCACCTGTCAACCTCCAGAAAAGAGGAAACCTTTATCTAAAGTGACTTTCAAGCAGTGTCATGGGCTGCCTTGTGAGACAATGAGTTCCCTATCACTCAGAGGGTCCCCCCCAGAGCCTGGGGTGTTGTGGCTCAAGAAAGGGACCCTTCCTGTCCTGTCGGACCCAGAAGCCAGCCCAGTGCTAAGAGGTATTCTAGCTTTCCTCTCGTGAGGAGCTGCTGTTACTTCTGTTCTGTATATAGCAATTTTATGTCCCCGTTCCCCCTGGGGGGCAGGCGCCGGTGGCTGGAGACTGGGGCTCCAGACAAACATCAGATATGGCTTGGCCTGGCCCTCAGAGGCCCATGGCCTGGTCATGGCCTGCAGCAAATCAGAAGCATGCCCATCAGCACAATGTTTTGCATGTGATTTCATCTGCAGACCCCTAATGCCCCGCTGAGAACCTCAGTCTGTCTCGACTGCCAAGAGATCAGTGTGGGCAGAGCAGAGAGGGCCACAGCTCCACTCTAGGGGAGGACTCAGCCCAGCTCTAGGAATAGAAAGGGTCTCCCGCCCCCCAGGGTATGTGTGTGCACACGCACGTGTAACGGATTGTGATGGGGATCTGTCCGAGGAAACCAGCCTGGCTCCTGGTGGATGAGGTGCCCCGCCAATGGGATGCAGAACCTGGGAGCACAGCAGGCCTAGGAGAGGGCGGCTTTGGAGGGCAATCCTGTCCCAGCACGGCCGCACCAGAGCCACTTTCTCTGAATCATACCAGATGGACCAGCAGCCTGATTCCTCATTTTTTACAGTCGCCACTCGCCGGTGTAACAAAACACATGCTCTACAGTGATACAGTCTGAACGTTTCAGCAAATTAAAAATGTTTATTTATATGCATTTAAAAATATCTCCGTATATAATAAAAGGAAGTACATTTTCATCTAAGACTTTCCTTAAATCAGCACACATCTCCATTAGACTTCTGGTTTGATGTGAGACCAGGAGAAATGAGAGAGAGAGAGGGAGAGAGAGAGGGGCGGGAAGAGGGAAAGAGAGACAGATTATTTACTGGTTGGGATTCCTAAGTGCTGTCTTTCTGCCAAGTAGTAACCAAACTTCCTCTGGGAGAGGGGAGAGGGGACAGCGGCTGCAGGGGACGTCAAACACGCTTGGTGTTCTGAGGGTGACTGAGGGTTCAGTGGGCAGACTGACTTATGTGGACAATATCTTCTAGAAGATATTGGGATTTTGTTTGTTTGTTTGATGAAGACCAGACTTTTCCAACAAGGGCTGTGGTGATAGGGCAGGGGATGGCAGAAAGCTGTGATCTGGAGGGCAGAGCCTGAGTGGGCTCAGACTCCTAGATGCCAGGACTAACCCTGCCTCTACTTCACACGGCGATTATGCAAGTCCTGCCTTTTCTGGGCCTCGGTGTCCCCATCTGAAAAGTGGGAGCCTGGATCCATTTGTACTCACAGCCTCAACGACTGCCTCTGATGTGCAGTGTTCACCCCATAATGTGTTTGCTTGTGGGAGGCTAAAGATCCAGTCCTGTTCCCTCCCATTACCCCAAGGCTGGCTCCCCCCAGGACTGGGGGGACCAGGTGCAACTGGGAGGGGGCCATAAAGAAGCCAGTCTTCCAGGGCTCTTGAGCCAATGCCTCCCCTCTATTCCCTCTTCCTGTGGTTCTCCGGACCTTCCGTGGGATCTGATGAAACCCACGTACCAATGGGAGGGGGTTGTTCAGCAAAGCTGGAGCCTGTCCTATAAGAGAAGAGGTGATAGTCCCTGGAGGGGGGGGCGGTGGGTGGGTTCCACCTGGGCCTTCCTGGATTCAGGAGCTGCTGGCTTTTGCCCTCTTGGCTTCTCTCCAAAGCCCAGAGATTCAGTGCTCTGTGTGGCCTTGGGTATATGACTTCACTGCACTCTGAGGCAGGTTCCTCAGGTGCAAAATGGGGATGCACAAACCTGTCTTCCCAAGCTGTTGGAAAGAATTACAAATTAGATATAAGCCTTCATCAAACGAACACAGTAGGGTTCAATAAATGTTCCTTCCCTTCACATTCAGGCCCAAAGGGCTCCTTCCTCCTGTATCTGGAGAGCCCCTGGCCTGCACTTGAGGCCGGACTTAAAGAAAGGAGCCTCTGGGTGAGCAGGTGTGCCCAGAACCCGCCAGCCCCTTTCCCGAAGCACACTTCAGTGTAAACCCTTCTTGCCCCTTCCAGACTCCGCGGGTATGAGAGGCAGCAGACCCTTATCCTCCCCATGTTGGCTGATGGTAGGGCAACCCTATGATTTAGTGTCTGAACTGGGACACCTTTGAGTGAAAGGGGCATGATTTGCAATGCATATGCTGGGTCCACTAGCTTATACCAGTTCAGGCCCATAGATGAAAGAACATGAATGCTCTAGCTAATAATTTCCTATCCTAGTCACAGGCTCACACGACCCTCACGCTGCTCCGAGAGGTCAGTCGGGCAGGGGGTGGCTGATGGCTCATCTTAGAGGTGTGAAATCCTGACAGTCCTGAGGTCATACTGCTGGTGGGAGAAACCCAGGTGCTCACGATCTAAGTCACCAGCCATGACAACAACACGGTGACGCTTGCCCTGTCTCTTCTTCCCAAACCTCTCCCAGGGAAAGGAGACATGTTCAAGACCTCCACCAGCCCAGAAGGTCCATGAGGCCTGACTCCGTCACTGGGGTCACTCACTAGCTCTGTGACCTTGACTCAACCTCTCTGCTTCAGTTTCTTCATCTGTAAAATAGGGATAGCACCATCTGTCTCTCCGGGTCCCTGTGTTGAGACAATAGGACCTAGCCCAGGATCTGGCACAATAAATACCGTGGGTGACTGGAAACTATCTGATTAATGGCTGCTGTGTCCTTTTCTTGGCAGAAGCGGGCAACCTCTAGTCAGTCGATAAACGTCAGCTGAGCCCCTGCTATGTGCCAGGCCCGGTGCTACCTGTTTTCTATGCACAGTCTCCCTGGGTTCCTCGCATCATTGTAAGGGAGGGCAGATTCTTAACCCCATTCTCCAGATGAAGAGGCAGCACAGCACGCTTAAGGAACGTGGGCAAGGTCACACAGCAAAGAGGAGGCGCTGCCTGGATCGCTGGAACCTAGAGCCCGGCTGTTAGTGTCCGTGCACGTGGCCTGCCGCTCACTGCCCAACTGGGGAAAGGAAGGCCCAGAGCGGCAGGTTACCTGCCCAAGGTCACGCAGGAGACGAGGCCTCCGGACCTCCGAGGGTTTCCGTCTCGGACCCCCCTCCTCCTGCGCTCGGGCCCCTCCAATCCGCAGCTCTGCGTGCGGGGGCGCGGGCATCCCCCGGCTGTCCGTCCGTCAGCCGTCTGTCTGGGTGGCTACGCGGGCGCAGCCGTGCTCCCCTCCCCAGCCCGGGGCGCTGCGCAGGGAGAGGCAGGGCGTTCGTGGCGCCCGGCGCGCGCGCCCCACGCCCCACGCCCCACGCCCCACGCCCGCAGCCGACAGACGGCAGCGCCTGCGCCCGAGCCCGCGCCCCCCCAGCCGGTGCGCGGGAGCCGCCGGGGCAAAGTCGCGGCGGCCGGCCGGCTGCGCGATCTCTGGCTCCCTCGCTCGCTCTCTGCTCTCAGGGGAAGGCAAGCCCGGAAGCCCCGGTAACCCGCCCTCCAAGATGAAGAAGCTCCAGGGAGCTCACCATCGCAAGGTAGGGCACGAGGACGAGGGGGCGCACACGGGGGCGGGGGCACACCTGAAGGCGGAGTGCAGGGAGAGGCCCGCCCCCCGTCCAGGCCCCGGGAGGGTCGGGGAGGGCGCCTGGAACCATTGCGAGGTTCTGGGGGAGTCGGGGCTGAGCTAGATGGCAAGGAGGGGCGGGGTCACGGTCTGCTGGGGCAGGGGGGTGGGGGGGATGCGGTTGGGAGGAGGGTTGGCAACACGGCCTTCCCCATCTGGGGGTCGGGATGTGTGTGAGGGGACCGAGGTTCGTTGGGCCGGGTCCTTCGAACAGGTGTCTGAAACCCCAGGAGGCGTGGGGTAGGGCGGCTGGGGCCAGGCGCCCGCCTCTCCCCAGCCCCCCGCCTGTTTCCTCCGGGGGCTGATTGGGGTTGGGGATGTAAGAATAGCCGAGGGCCAGCCTTGAGCTGGACTAATTACAGGGGTGGGGGGCGGGGAGCCGCCCTGGTCCTCATCGGGTGCGCTCTACACTGAAGCAGCGGCGGAGAGCCAGCAGAGGGACGCTATCTTTCCTGCCCGCGCTTTTGCCCTGTGGGGACCCACCACCTGCTTCCTCCCCACCGGCTTTAGCTTCCCTGCTAAGACCCCAGGCTGCCCCACTGCAGGGCTGGCAGGAGGCGAAGGCAGGGAGGGAGGAAATGGGAGACCCAAGGGATACGGGGGTGGGGCGGAGGCTGGCATGAGAGAGGTGGGCAAATCTGTGTTCTTGGAGCCCTGGGCCGGGACCTCAGCCCCTTCCCACCTCTTCCTGTGGGGTCAGACCTCCCGGCCCGAGGAGCCTGTGTGGGGTCAAGTTTTCTCGCTTTGGGCTTAAGAGTGGGGGGTGGGGCGTGGGGGATGTGGTGACCCCACAGGGCTGGTAGGTGTAGATATGAGAGAGAACTCACAGGGGCTGGTGTTATTGTTCCCCCCTCCCCCGCCAATTCACGCTCTCTGCGCCTGCATCTGGGGCCATCGGTGTGTGTCTTGGGTCTTCTTGGGCCCTGCCCACCGTTCTTTTCCATTCTCCTACTCTATCTCCTTTCCTTTCCTCCCCTCTCCACTGCTACCAGACCACACAGTATGTAAATAGCCATAGTCTGTAAAGGCTTATCTCACGTAATCCTCCAAAATTCTGGGGGCTAAGTCTCTCTAGCCCCACTTTATAGACAAGGCAAAAACAGACGTGGGAGATGCAGCTAGCTGCTTTCCTAAAGATGGGCTCAGTAGCCTAGGACCAACAGGGCAGGGGTGGGGCCGCCTGGCCTCTGTGTCCCCTCCTTGGGTCTCAAGGTGAATGGGGCAGGGAGTGAGGAATGCCAGGTATCAGCAAAGGAACAGCGGTGTTCAGAGACGAGCACTGGGCTGAAAGTCAGGGAGTGTGGGTTCAGGTCTTAGTCTGCCCTTAACTTGCTGTTTGACCTTGGGCTCGTCTGTTTCCCTCCCTGAAACTCAGTGTCTTCATCTGCACAATGATGAAGTTGGACTCCACATTTCTATTGTCTCTCGCATCCTGAAGAAGGTGTGAGAGCCTTGGCTTGGGGCAGGCTAACCTCTTCCGGCCCCTGCTGCTGCTAGTGACCTACATCTGTTGGTTCTTAAAAGAGGGGGTGCAGGTCTGGCAAACCCACGATTCTGTTTCTGCGTGACTCCGGATAGGCGGCGGGGGGGGGGGGGGACCGGGGGTGGGAGCTTCACACACAGACGGAAGTGTGAAGCGACTCATTAAGCTTCCAACCCTGCCCCATTGATTTGGTCACTTGTCTCCCAGCCAGTCCCGTCCTCTTTGTGCCAGCCTCCTGGGATTCATCCATGGTGGGGTTGGGGGCCCCAGGTGGTCTTGAGATTGGCTCATCTTTGGAGGACCCGATCCCCTGTCCCTGGAGCAGGAGCAGGCTTCCCTCTGATCGGAGGAGGTGGGGGACAGAAGAGCTGGCAGCATCCTGCTCTTGGAACTCTTGTCACCATGGAAACAGAGAGCCGGGACTGCTCTGTGAGCAGAGAAAGGGCAGCAGCTTCTCAGGAGAGATCAGAGGAACCTCATTACTGGGCCCTCCTGCCAGCTGGCCTGAACAGGGTTGGGGGGTGGTCACAGGGTGACTGGCCTGTCACACTACCCCATTTCAGGGGCCGATGTTAACTAGCTGCTCCTCCATACCTCCTGGAGCTCTCCTGGCAGGGAGTGATTCCGGAGAGCCAGTACCCACCCAGCTGGGGAGGGACCTTGTGGAAAGGGGCATCAGAGGGCAGGGGTGAGTTTCAGATCAGTCTGGGGGCCACTGCTACCCTCAGCCCAGCATGTCTGAGATCACCGCAAGCCCAATTACTGGAAAGGGCTTTTTCACACTCTTCCTCATTATCACCATCACCCATAATTATGCCAGGCTGTCCTTGCTACCACTGGCCCTCTGGCCAACAGCCAGCCTCAGGCAGGATCATTACTATGGTCGCCACTGTCACTGAGAGTCACCTCAGTACTCTTACCCCCATTCTGCCACCTGAACCCATTGCCCCGACCCTGTCACCGCAGCCAGCCAGACACCTCCAGTCCTGTGACACCTGCACTCTCCCTTCCCCATCTTTATCCCTGCAAAGCCTCCTCTGTCACCACCCAGTTTGTGTGTAGACACCTACTTGGGTGGTGCCGGGAAGGGGAATTTGAGGGGGGGGGAAAAGTATCTCATCAATAACTGATTACTGAGTCCCTGTGCTAGGATCTGATCTGGTCTTCAACCACTGTAAGTGCCTCTGGTGAAGCCTCCCTCACAGACCATTAGAAGCAGAAGACTAATAGATAGACCTACACTTCTCTGAATAAAGCTCAGCATGCTAGCTTCTTAAAACCCTTTTCTTAAATAGAATTGCAGAATACTGTCTGTTCTAGTCCCTATTTGGAGAATTGCAGTGGGTATTGGTCCATTAAAGGATCTGACAAGTCCTGCAGTAAAGAAAACTTTTGCTTTGTGTTAACCCAGTGTTTCCCAAACTTCTTCTTCTTCTTTTTTTTTTTTTTAAGTTTACTTATTTATTTTGAGAGAGAGAGTGTGCACACAGGCCTGGGGAGTGGGGAGAGCGGGGGGGGGGGGGGAGAGGGCAGAGAGAGAATCCGAAGCAGGCTCTACGTTGTCAGCCATGTCAGCGTAGAGCCCAACTCAGGGCTCAGACTCACAAACCATGAGATCATGACCTGACCTGAAATCAAGGGTCCGATGCTTAAGCAACTGAGCCACCCAGGCAATCCCTCCCAAAACTCCTTTGCCTCAAGAATCCTTTTTGCTGCTGAGCACCTGTGAACATCCCAAGGGATGTGTTTTTGGAAACACTGATTTATTCAATGCCTTCTGTGTCTAAATGGGGAAACAAGGCTCAGAAAACTCTTTCCTAAAGTCACACTGTGAAGTGCCACCGACCTGGGACTAGAATTGTAGTCTCCTGACTCCCAGTCCAGAGATATGACTGTTTTCCTATAACCACTGCTGAGCAGGAAACAGGGGGTCCTTTCTCCTCTCTCAAAACCACGAGATTTGATAATCGGCCTCCTTTGCAGCTCCATTCTTCTCTGCCAAGGGTCTGAATTTCAGAGGCAAGCAGGAAGGGTGTGGCTGTCCCTTTCTTCTGACCCATTCCAGGAGACCCTTTGGGGACTGCTCTCTGAATTGTAGATAGTTATCCTGATATCTTTGGGCTCCCCTACAGGCTAACTCACCCCCAGAGCCAGCATTCTAAGCGGCTGGAGAAGGACCTCCATTTCCCAGCCCCAGTCTGAAGGGAGAATGCCCAGTGCACTTCCCCACCCTCCTTAAATTGCAGGAAGGGATCTTAGGGACCGCTGGTTTCCATTCCCCTCTGTGCACGTATCTCTCCTGTAATGACAGGAAGATTGTGACTTTCTGAGATAGACCAGAACTCAGTAGCCTTTTTCTGCTCGTGAACTAAGATTCACAGCACTCCATAGGCCTCCCTGAGCCACTAGAGAATGAATTCAATTCCTCCCTCAGGGGAACTCGTGTTCCCTCCAAGGCCTCTTCTTTCTATGCTAAGGGCCCCTACTTCTCCCCTGTCCTCCTGTGACTACTTCTCCTGAACACTGTCCTGTCTGGCCACCTGCCCAGTGGACATGCTCCAACCTATGTCTTTCTTAAAATATGGTGCCCAGAATAGAGTAACAAAAGGCCAGCACCACGGGCGCCTGGATGGCTCCGTTGATTAAGCGTCCGACTTCAGCTCAGGTCATGATCTCACCATTTGTGGGTTCGAGCTCCGCATGGGGCTCTGGGCTGACAGCTCGGAGCCTGGAGCCTGCTTTGGATTCTGTGTCTGCCTCTCCCGCTTGCACTCTGACTCTCTTTCTCTCTCAAAAATAAATAAACATTTTTTTAAGAAATTTAATTCTCTCTCAAAAATAAGTAAACATTTTTAAAACAATTTTTTTAAAAAGGCCAGCACCAGCAGTTGAAGACACGGGCTCCAGTGTCAGGAAGCTCTGGGCCCGGGACCCAGCTCTCCACCAGCCAGCCGCATAAAATCTTGACACCTCCGTGAGCCTCGATGTTCCTCATGAGTGAAGCAGCGCTTAGACCAGTACTTACTTAGCTCGTAGCGTTATTTTGAGAATGAAATCAGGTGAAACGTTGAGTGCGCGTAGCGCGTAGTAAGAGCTCAGTCCACGGTAACTGTCATTAAGATCATCGTCGCATCGTCATCAACATAGGACCGTCCCTTGATTTGACCTCTGTGCTAACCAAACTGAAACCCAGGTAGCTCTCTTAGGGCTTGAGCCATCCTGCTGGCCTCATACGTTTGTAGTTCCCTGCAACCCAGAGACGCTCCTGCGTAGGACCACGTAAGCCCAGGCAAGAGCGGTTGATTTTCCCAAGCAGGAGAGTATCTTTGCATTTAGCCCTGTTTGATTTTATATTCTTATTTTTGTTTAGGGGAGCGGAGGCATCACAGTGCTACCCTGGCCTCACCTTTCTCCCTCACCCCTTTGGTCTCTCCTACTGGCAGCCCATTACCCCAGACCTACTGATGACCCCCAGTGACCAGGGGGACGTGGACCTGGATGTGGACTTTGCCGCGGACCGGGGGAACTGGACAGGCAAACTGGACTTCCTGCTGTCCTGCATCGGCTACTGCGTGGGCCTGGGGAATGTCTGGCGCTTCCCCTACCGAGCCTACACCAACGGAGGAGGTAGGGGCCCGAGGGCCTGCTAGAGGGGCATCTAGGCTAGTAGGCCACGGCTGGGGGTGGAGTGAGGTTTTAAGTGGCCTTGGCCACCATCTCCCCTGCAACCTTGAGCAGAATTGAAAGCAGTGACACGGGGCTGGGAGAAGCGAGCTCCCTCTGCCTTGTCTTTTTTCATCACTCATCCCCTCCTCTGTCTCCTTCATGCCCAGTGCGGATACCTACTCGGCTCTCCCCCAAGGCCTTGGCCCTTCCCGGACCCCAAGAGATGGGCGGAGAGGCTTCCTCCACTTCTTGAGAGCAGCCTCTATCTGCCTCTCAGCGATCACTGTGCTTTCAAAGTTCTCCCATCCCCCCCTTCTCCCCCACCCCCGCCAGGACCTCACTCCATCAGTCGTTCTCACTCTCAAATCTTCGATCCGCCCTCCTGTCCTGGTTCCTTCCATTCAGACTGCATACGTGAAGTCTCCCCCATCTTCAACAAATCCTCCGCCGTCCCTGCTTCGCCATCAAGTGACTGTTCGATGTCTCATTAACAGTAGCTGGGGTTGAACACTCACCATCTGCCAGGCCCCGGGCTTGGTGTTCTCACTTAACCCTGATGACAACCCTCCTGGGCGGCACCATTGTCCTGATCTGACGGCCAAGGCTTGGAGAGGCCAGGTTCCTTGTCCAAGGTCATCTGGTGGCCGACCCAACATTCCACCTTCCATTCTGCCTTCTCGAGAGCCAGTGTGCTCCCACCCGCCCTCGAAGCCTCCTTCCCATTTCTGCCAAACTCATTGAAGAAACACCTATTGGCAGAGCGACAGAAATCCAAATAGGAGTAGATGAGGCAAGGAAAAGATGAATTGCTGTGACCAGGAAGTGTGGGACTGTAGCTGGCCTCTGATGCTCTAGGAACTCGATAATGGCCCCAGTTCTGCTGGCTCTCCTTTTCCCTGGTTCCCGATTCTGTTTCTTTCTGGGTGCTCACCTCATTTTCTGCTGGGACAGTCTCCCTCCTTGAGGTTGGGCTGGCGGGGGGGGGGCACAGACAACTCTGGAATGACTTTATCCTCAGAGCTGTTCTCTCTGAGTGAATCCATATAGGACCGCAGGGAAGGTCTTGAACTGACTTGGCTTGGGATAAATACATCTGAGGGGGTGGGGTGGAGTGGCTGTTGTGAGTGACAGCCCTCCCAGAGCCCTATAGTGGTGGGCAGTTCTCTAAAGGAGACGGCTACCGGTATGAGAAGCAAATGGGGAGGGATACTGGGCACACAGGATGGCCCGTGGCAGCCACAAGCATCTAAGGGGGCGAGGCAGAGAGGATGCAGGAAGGTAGATCGGGGCCAGATTCTGCAGGGTGTTCATTCATTTCCATACTGAGGCGTTTGCACTTTTCTCTGGCAGGGAATTCACTCCTTTATTCGTTCACTCACTCAGTGTTTGCTCGAGGCCCAGCCCTCCTCTGGGCCCTGGGGCTGCAGAGGTGGGGAGATCCCCACCAGCCCCCTTGGCTCTCAGTGAGCTGGTATAAAAGGACAGTCCCAGTCCGCACGAGAAGTGCTCCATGGGGTCGCAGGTGTCTGCCATCAGGGCAGGGGCGGGGCTGGAGCTGGGCTTTAGGGGAGCTGACCCACCCGAGACCTTCCCCAACCTCCTTCCTCCTCGCAGGTGCCTTCCTCGTGCCCTACTTCCTCATGCTGGCCATCTGTGGCATCCCCCTCTTCTTCCTCGAACTCTCTCTGGGCCAGTTCTCCAGCCTGGGACCCCTGGCCGTCTGGAAAATCAGCCCCCTCTTCAAAGGTGAGGCCTCATCGTCCCGGGAGGGGTCCGGGCCTGGGGGAGGCAGGGAGGCTGCCCCCCTTCCCCCAACCTCTAAGCAGACGGGGGGATGAAGCTCAGAGAGGGGATGGCTTCCGGAGGCCACACAGCCTGGCCTGCAGGAGGCCTCGACCTGAGGACAGCCTCCACTCCCCCACCCCCAGGTGCCGGCGCGGCCATGCTGCTCATCGTAGGCCTGGTGGCCATCTACTACAACATGATCATCGCCTACGTCCTCTTCTACCTCTTCGCCTCCCTCACCAGCAACCTGCCCTGGGAACACTGTGGCAACTGGTGGAACACAGACCTCTGCCTTGAGCACAGAGGCTCCAAGGATGGCAATGGAGCCCTGCCCCTCAACCTCACCAGCACCGTCAGCCCCAGCGAAGAGTACTGGAGGTCAGGCCCCCGCGGGCCCCTAGCCGCCGGCAGCAGGGAGGGGGCGAGGATGGGCCGGCGTCCCCCAGGGGCTCGGCGTGCACCTGGAAGGCCGAGTGCCGGTGCTGGTGTTAGGTGGACCCCGGTTCTAATCCCAGCTCTTCAGTGACCAGCTGTGCGACCTTACCCAATATATTTGGCTTCTGATGCTCTGCCTTTGATGTGGGTCTGGTCATATATTTCTGAGGGTCACTGTGAGGATTAAGGGAAAGAAGGTACGATTGTGCCATCCAGCCTGTTGGATAATCATGCTGAGTAAATGCTGGCGGACAGTCGTGATGCTGGTGACAACAGTGATAGGAACCTTGCTGGCCGCGGCTTTGCCCCGCGTGTGTGGCGTGTGGCAGGGTGACCAGAGACTCTCAAATCTCCATCCCCCACAGCCGCTACGTTCTGCACATCCAAGGCAGCCGGGGCATTGGCAGTCCTGGGGAAATCCGCTGGAACCTCTGCCTCTGCCTGCTGCTTGCCTGGGTCATCGTGTTCCTCTGTATCCTCAAGGGCGTGAAGTCTTCGGGCAAGGTAGGGCCTTCTGGGAGGCCCTAGAGGCCTGAGGGGCTGGGAGGCGTGAGGACTTCCCGGAGGAGGCAGGGCATGGACTGAGCCTGAGAGGATGAATAGACTTCCTACTTGGAAAAAGTTCAGGGGCAGGGGCGGGGAGGGGGGAAGTGGGTGGCTAGGGATAGGGAAGGGGGAGGAAGAAAGATGTGATGGTAAGGGTGGGCAGTGGTTAGAAACTTGCCAGGGACAGGACTGATCTGTTACTCAAGTTTGCATCCTGACCCAGTGCTTGGCACTTTGAAGAGGCTCCGTCCGCATGTGTTTGTTGAATGCTTGGAAGGTGGGTGTATGAGTCAGAGGTAACTGACCAGAACCCAGTTGTCACACTCGATTGGAAAGTCCAGAGGGTGTGCTTCAGGTACAGCTGGGTCTAGGAGTTCAAAAGATGTTATCAGGAATGTGGTTCTCTTGGTCTCTCAGGAGTGCTTTGTATCTTACCTGCTTGGTGAAAGGTTCTCCCTTGCTCCAGTTCTCAAAAACCCTAGAACTGGGTCTCACTGTGTAGGCTGGGTCATGTTCCCATCCCTGAACCGATCACTGTGGTCAGGAGGGTGGGGTGCTCTGCTTGGCTGGGTCTGGTCAGGTGCCCACCTCTGGAGCTGGGAATGGGGTCAGTCCCAGCTAGGGAAAGTCAGGTGACTGGTGTCTGAAGGAGGCCAGATGGATGCGAGGCAGACAAAGCCACGGATGCCCACTTGAGGTTATGAAGGGTGGGAAGGACCATGAAGCTGTTTTAGAAAGACTTGGAAACCTTCTGAGTGGTTTATTCACTCATTTATAAATTAGAACTTGTCCCTGTGCAAAATGCTGGGAAGTGTCGCCCACGAGGAACAGAACCAAAAGAAAGACTAGAAAGGTAGGGTAGAAACCAATGAGAAAGAGGGGAGAAACAATCATGGTGCAAGTCGGGACAGTGACGAGCCTGAGACCTGGTGGCGTTTGCTGAGAAAGTGGCTGGAGGTTTGGGAACAGGTGGAGACAGGATGGAGGGGAGTTTGGGAATGTGTAGTGGCTGCTGACCACGCAAGGTGGGCTTTCCTGGGCTAGGGGCATGGGGGGTGGACGCATCGGAGGGGAAACTCTCATAACCCCTGCAAGGCAAGGCTTCCGGGCAAGGGGTGAAAGCAGCCTGGACCAGGGCACTGCAGAGCTGGAGAGAGTGGGTGGGTCAGGGACTCCTTGGGGAAGCAGCGACAGGACTTTGCTGAGGGATCCATGTGTGGAGGGAGGGGCGCAGGGAATGAAAGAAAAGCATCATGGATGATGGCTCTTCTCATCTTGGCCTATCCAAAGGTTGGGGAGGCGAGTTGGGTAAAATGGAGACTTCTGGAAAAGAAGCAGGGTGGAAGGAAGGTCACCCCTGCCTTCCCTCCCCACTTATCGTGCCTCAGGTGGTATATTTCACGGCCACGTTCCCCTACCTCATCCTGCTCATGCTGCTGGTCCGAGGAGTCACCCTCCCAGGGGCCTGGAAGGGCATCCAGTTCTATCTCACCCCTCAGTTCCACCATCTGTTGTCTTCCAAGGTGAGGCCCTCGGGGCTGGGGCATAGAGGGAGGGGTCAGGCCTGAGCCAGGGAATAGAAAGAGGGCGCCCCTGGGGAAAAGAAGGTGGGGGGGGGCACCTGGGTGGCTCAGTCGGTTAAGCATCTGACTTGGGCTCAGGTCATGACCTCACGGTTTGCGAGTTCGAGCCCCGCGTTGGGCTCTGTGCTGACACCTCGGAGCCTGGAGCCTGCTTCGGATTCTGTGTCTCCCCCTCTCTCTGCCCCTCCCATGCTCATGCTCATGCTCTGTCTCTCTCTGTCTCTCAATAATAAATAAAACGTTAAAAAAAAAAAAAAAAGAAGGGGGTAGGAATCCTCCATGTGACGGGCCCCTGCTACCAGACCCTGGGCTTGGCTCTGTGCTCAACACTGTGTGTCTTTTTCACTTATTATTCTTCACCATCCTGTGAAGTAGACATTATTCTGGGGCACGTGGCTGGCTCAGTCAGAGGAGCGTACGACTTTTGATCTTGAGGTCATGAGTTTGAGCCCCACATTTGATGTAGAGTCCTAAAAAAATATATAAACCTTAAGGGGCACCTGGGTGGCTTAGTCGGTTAAGCGTCTGACTCTTGATTTTGGCTCAGGTCATGATCTGGTTCCTGAGTTCAAGCCCCGTGTTGGGCTCTGCACTCATGGTGCCCGCTGACAGCGTGGGGCCTCCTTGTGATTATCTCTGTCTGCCCCCCCACCAACCCGTGTGAGCACGTGTGTGCTCTCTCTCTCTCAAAATAAATAAAACTTAAAAAAGAAATGTAAAAAAAGGGAAGACATTATTCATCCATTTTACAGATGAAGAAACTGAGGCCCAAAAGAGTGATAAGCTTAAGGTCACAGGGCTAGGGAGTGGCAGAGCCGGAATTCCAACCCAGATCTGACTCCGCACCCCAAGGAGGGCATTTGTAATTATGGAAACAATGGTACCGACGGCTTTAACATTTCTCATTTATTAACGGATGCCCGCCTGACCACACCTTAGCACTTTGCACATACGTGGTCATTAGTCCTCACCACCACCCTCATTTCAGAGGAGGGGCCCGAGGGAGAAGCTGTGGCATGCCTAAGCCATACAGCTAGAAAGTGGGGAGCTAGAATCAAATCCGGGTCCCTCCAACTGCAGGGAGGAGGGAAAGGGGTTCCAATGGGCTTATTGTCAATATGAATCTACTGAAAATTTACGTGAGACGCCACTTCCTTCAGAACTGGACCAAGCTTAGCGATCATCTAGATCCTGGATGGGGAAACTGAGGCCCGGAAAGGGACTTTCCCCAGTCCTGCAGTGTAAGTGCTGGAACAGGGTTTGCTCCCAGCCCGTGTCACTTGTGAGCCGGGCTCCTTACCGCACCGTCCCTGGACCTGCCGACTCGCTCTCACTCCACCTCCTTCCTCCTCTTTCCTTGGCCCTCTGGACGCCACGGTGTGCAGCCCCTTCTCTTTGCTCTCCATCTGCACCCTTTCCTGCCACAGGTGTGGATCGAAGCTGCTCTTCAGATCTTCTACTCCCTGGGTGTGGGCTTCGGGGGTCTCCTCACTTTTGCCTCCTACAACACGTTTCACCAGAACATCTATAGGTCAGTGCAGCCTCAGAGCCCTCGAGGCCAGAGCAGGGAGGAGAGTGGCTGGCCAGGGCGGGCCTCCTGGGGTGAGGGCGGGGCCCGCTCACTCTGGCCTGGACTTCTGTGCCTGGACCTCTCCCGGCAGAGACACCTTCATCGTCACTCTGGGCAACGCCATCACCAGCATCCTGGCTGGCTTCGCCATCTTCTCTGTGCTGGGCTACATGTCTCAGGAGCTGGGTGTGCCTGTGGACCAAGTGGCCAAAGCAGGTGGGCAGGCCGGCCAGCCCTGGTGGGTGAGGTGGGGGGGCGGGGGGGCAGGGCACCGCTGGGGCTGGGCCAGGGAGCACAGTGTGGACCGGCAAGGTCGCGGATGGGTTTGTCCAGTGCGTGTGTGGGTTTGCGCACACACGAACGCGTGTGTCTTTGCCGGTCTCTGGGTGTCCGAGTGCAGAGGGGGTGTGCGTCAACCTGAGTCCGGAGATAAATGGATTTCTGTGTGAGTGTCTTATGTTTGATCACGTCTTAGTAACTTGCCTTGTTTGTCCAAGTGAGTCATTTCCTATGTCAAGAGGTCTGTGTGCACGTGAACTGAGGGTTCAAATGAGGATGCGAATCAGTGTCTTGTGCCAGTGGACGTGTCTAAGTGTGTGTGTTAGTGGGATTGTTTGTGTCAGTGATGGTATACATAAGTGTATGCAAGTGAGGTTTTACATTGGGTCTTGGGTTTATTCATGTACTTTTTTTTTTATTTTTTATTTTAGAGAGAGAGCAGGGGAGAGGGAGAGAGGGAGAGAGAGAGAGAGAGAGAGAGAGAAGAGAATCTTAAGCAGGCTCCATCGTCAGCATGGAGCTCGATGTGGGACTCGATCCCACGACCCTGGGATCCTGACCTGAGCCAAAACCAAGAGTCGGATGACCAACCGACTGAGCCACCGAGTCACCTCTCACACACTCATTGTTAATCCATTTAGTTTATCAATCTATGTTTCTTGAGCACCAACAATGCACCGGCCCGCGTCCTAGGAGTTAAGTGTTAGAGGTGTGCAGATAGCGTGCGTCTCTGGGCTTGGCTGAACTAGTGTGCCCCGGTGGATGTAAGCAACCGCTGTGTTTGAGTGTGCATGTGGGGAGCCTGCCCCGTGCCCCAGGCTGCTGACTCTTTGTGCCCTTGGCCCAGGCCCCGGCCTGGCCTTTGTCGTCTACCCACAGGCCATGACCATGCTGCCTCTGTCGCCCTTCTGGTCCTTCCTTTTCTTCTTCATGCTCCTGACTCTTGGCTTGGATAGCCAGGTGAGCCTCGTGTGTGCCAGCGGGCCCCCTGTGGTGTGTGTTTGTGTCTGTGAGGTGGGTGCGTCTGTGTGTGTCCATGTGTGATGTGTGTCTTTGTGTGAGATGTGCGGCTGTGTGTGTGCGTCTGTGTGTGCTGTGTCTATGCGTGATGTATCCGTGTGATGTGTCTGTGTGTACCTCTGGGGGTGTCTGTGCACGTGTGCTGTGAGGGGGGCAGAATTCTGACCCTCCTCCCCCCTCCCCCCAGTTTGCCTTCCTGGAGACCATTGTGACAGCTGTGACAGACGAGTTCCCATATTACCTGCGGCCCAAGAAGGCTGTGTTCTCGGGGCTCATCTGCGTGGCCATGTACCTGATGGGGCTGGTCCTCACCACCGACGTGAGTGGTGCTTCGGGGTGGGTGGGCAGCTGGTGGGTGAGGCAGGGGCAGGCGCCCGCAGCAATGTCTGTGATCGTTCCCTGGGCTACCGGCTTGTTCCTGCTCGGGAGGAAGCTGGCCCACCCCAGGCGCCCTCCCCGAGGGCAGCTCGGTCTAGGACCCAGAGTCCTGGCTTGGAAGTATAAAAGACCTGGGCTCCAGCCTGGTTCCTGCTCTGGCTGAATGACCCCAAGACAAGTGGCTTCCCCTCCCGGAGCCTGTTTTCCCACCAATAAAATGGGAGTCTACGTCTAGGATTGTTGTGAGACTCAGATAAGATGGTGTGTGTAAAGGGCTTGGCAGGTAGACAGGAGTCCCACTGTTACCGTCTTGCTGTCAACGCTGGCCTGGCTGCTTCCTGCCCACCTCCTGCCTGGAGAAGGGGTCGCAGCAGGGAGCAAGACCGGGGTGAGGGAACCCCAGAGCTGTGACTTGTGTTCCAGGGGGGCATGTACTGGCTGGTGCTTCTGGACGACTACAGCGCCAGCTTCGGGCTAATGGTGGTGGTGATCACCACGTGCCTCGCCGTCACCCGGGTGTATGGTGAGAGGGGCCACGGGAGGCGGCGTTGAGGCTCCCCACCGTGGGAGGGTGGGAGTCTACTCTGGAGCCCGCCTGCACTGGGTCCCCGGTCCCAAGGGCCAGGGTCTCCAGTCGGGGCAGTTGGGGTGGAGGAGGGGCTGCTGGTGGGGCCATTCTCCTCCCCTCCCCCGTGCAGGCATCCAGAGGTTCTGCCGGGACATCCACATGATGCTGGGCTTCAAGCCGGGCCTGTACTTCAGGGCCTGCTGGCTGTTCCTGTCCCCGGCCACGCTTCTGGTAATGGGTGGGAAAGAAGGCTGCTGGCTGGGGCCCCGGGGCTGAGAGTAGGGCCCCGCCCTGGGCACTCAGGCTGGTAGGGCTGCCCTGGCCCGGAGTGGGCCTCTGTCAGGGCTGAGGGGTGGGTGGGCACCAGGATCTTGGTCTACTCCCATCCCCTTGATGTCCCCAGCTGTTGTAGCCGGGCTGGCCCTAGCCCTGCATTTGGTTGGCAAAATGAGTGGGGCATTCTCAGGCCTCGGGGCCTTAGGGCGGGGGCTTTGAGGTTCGTGTGTTTGCTTGTGTCTGTGCTTTCTTGGCCTTGGAATTGAAGCAGTTCAGGCACAGGCTGTCTCAGGAATTGGGTGCTTCAGAGCTGGGCTGTCTCAGGCCTCGCAAAGGCTCCGAGGATGGACCATCTTAGGTTCTGCACAGCTAAGGTTATCTCCGACACTGGGTGGCTCTGAGCTGGGCTCCCTCAGGCCTTCGGGTAGCTCAGACCTGGGCTACCCCAAGCCCTGGGGCCTGTGCAAAGCCCACTGTGACGCTGGGGCCCCCGCCTGCAGGCCCTGCTGGTATACAGCATCGTCAAGTACCAGCCCTCAGAGTACGGCAGCTACAGATTCCCAGCCTGGGCAGAGCTGCTGGGCATCCTGATGGGCCTGCTGTCCTGCCTCATGATCCCAGCCGGCATGCTGGTGGCCGTGCTCCGGGAGGAGGGCTCGCTCTGGGAGGTAAGTCTGCCCTTGGTCTTCCCGACCCGTGGCCCGGCCCCGGGCCCACCTGCTGGAACAGAACACATCTGCACCAGCACCTTATCCAGGGCCTTGCAGGCTTTTCCAGCCAATAGCCTGAGCTATGAATCCTGCTTGGGGTAAGGCAGTCTCAAGGGGCTTCGGGTCCTGCCCTGTGGCCCCCGGGGCCACGCAAGGCCTCTGAGGGGGAGCACACTCCAGAGACCACCGATGTGGGCCAGTGTCCACGTGTGTTGGGGAAAGGACAAGGGAATGGCCCACGGTCCCACTGTGAGTCGGGCAGAGGTCAGGACCTAGACTCCGGTCACCAGCCCAAAGCTTCCCTATGAAACTCAAGGTCAGAAGGCAACAGTGAGGGACCCCAGAGGGTGGTCTGGGGTCTGTCACTCTTCTCCCTGCTGCAGCCCACGGGTGGCCTGAGAACGGGCTGATGGTGGGAGCCCTGCCCACGCCAGGCTTTGTGAAGAGATCTAGAAAGCACAGAGAATGCAAGCTGTCTGGGCACGGGGATCTGCAGGCCTCAGAAGAGGGGAGTGGGCCAGTGGGTGTGCTGTGATGCTGTGTGACCACTGCAATGTTCTGCCCCTCTCTGAGCCTCATCACACTCTTGGGACTTCTGACGCCATGGGTGTGGAGTCCTCTGGGGGCAAGAGGCTGTCATAGTGAGCAGAGCTGAGGGAGGCTACTAGCGCCTGGGAAGAGCCTACGGACCCCCAAACAGAGCCAGCTTGTGCTGGTTCATAAGAGCTAATTGTTAAATACTCAGGGATATTGTGAGCCAGTTGTTAAACCATCGATAACTTGAAACTGACCTTGGTGGGAATATTTACACCACCGGAACTGGTTACAAATCGAGTCTCCTGTGCCCCTCCATACACCACCCCCAGCCTGCTCGTCAGCTTCTCCCACCTCCCATAGAGCTCCACTGCACCTCAGCTGCCCCCCACCCCACCTTCATATCTCCACCTGGAGAGAGGCTCAGAGCCCTCCCCCTGCAGAAATGACTGCACCACCCAGACCACAGGCTAGTCCTGGAGTCCAGCCACCGCTCTGTCTCCAATTGCTGTGTGACTAGGAGCAAACGCCTTGCCTTCTCTGAACCTCGGGAGCCCCACCTGTACCTCTAAAGGAAACCTGTCTCCTTGCGTGACAGCCAGGGTGTCTGCAAAGGAAAGGAGGAGACAGCCAGGTGGCGGGGCCATGTTGTTATGGGGTCAGCACTACAGAGGACTTGCCCAGGTCTGGAGTGCCACCTTCAGAAACCAGGGCTTCTAGCACTGACACACTAGGAGGAATCCTAGGGCTGCCTTTTGCCAGCTGCATGACCCTAAGCAGTTAACACACCTCTCTGAACCTTGCTTTCTCTCTCCTTAAAGTGAGGACAGTGACACCTACCCATAAGGGTTGCTGTGAGAAGAAAAGAGGCTCGTCAGCATCTTCAGAACTGTGAGGGGCAGAAAAGCAGAGTATTCTAAAAGTTTAGGATGGAATCAGACTGCCTGGGTTCAAACCCCAGGATGACCACTGTGTGAGCTTGGCCAAGGTGACCGACCTTGCTGAATTTTACCTCCAGATAGTATCTGTGGGAGTAGACGATGAAAGTCATAATGCCCCTTTCCCAGGGACTCTGTAAGGATTGAAGAAGCCCACATTTAGCGTAAGGCTGGAACATGGTGAATGTTTTGTTCCCCACCAGGGATTCTCACGGGGGCAATTTTGCCCTCAGAAGCCATTTGCTAATGTCTGGAGGCACTATGATTGTCGTAAGAGTACAGTGTGCACAGGGGATGCTCCCGGGATCCAGTGGGGAGAGGGCAGGGATCTGCTAACCATCCTCAGTGTGCAGAACAGCCCTTATGCAGGGACTCTCCAGGCCGAGACGTCCACAGTTCTCAGGTCAGGAAGTCTTGATCTAGGCACTAGTGTGCAGCTGGGAGCAGACCTAAGTCCTTGCTCTCAGGGAGCTTGTATTTTAATGTGGGAGACAGACAATAAACAAATACATAAAGATAGTGGTAAGTACTATACTTAAAAAAAAACAACACAGAAACAAATACAAAAAACAAACCTAAGTTTAGGAATAGAGAATGATGGAAGGTGGTATTTTGGCCAGGGTGTCTGGGAAGACCTCCCGGAGGGGTGGGGGTGTGTGTGGGGACGGACACCTGACCAAATAGACAAGGTGATCTATCTAGCTTTGGAAGGGGAGAGCGTTCCAGGTAGAAGGACAGCCGGTGCAAAGGCCCTGAGGCAGGAGGGGCTGGCATGTTTGAGGGCAGCAAGGGGGTCAGCGAGACTGGATCAGAGCAGGTGAGGGCAGAAGGAGAGTGGTCAGAGCTGAGGTCAGGGAGGCAGACAGGGGCCAGGACGTGGAGGCCGTGGTGAGCACTTTGGGTTCCATTCTAACTGAGATGATAAGCCACTGGCAAGTTTCTGAGCAGTGGGGTGACGTGCTCTACAACAGTTAAGTGTCACCATGCTTTGAGTATGGAGCCACGCTAGGCCTCGGGCTAAGGGCACCGCACACGTTATCCTCCTTGAATCTGCACCCAGCAAGGCTCCACTTGATGTTAGTTGTCCGTCTGCCTTCAAGGGTCTGGGGCTCTTCTCCCTGCAGCTCAGGCAGAAGGCTTTTGGGAATGTAGTTGGAAAAGGGAGGAACCCTAGAACGTCCAGACTTAGTCATTGTCTTAGTCACCTCCCTCCTCCCATGGAAACTGGGGCTTGAGAGGGAAAGGTCAGACATCAGAGTCAGAGCGAGGCCAAATGTTAGACACTTGGAAGGTCAGCGACAGTCCTGTCTCAGTTCTCCTGGTTCCTGGCTCTTTCCCAAACCTCCCAGCTCCTTAGGACTCAGCATTTAGGGGAAGGCACCCAGAGTGGGCTCCTGGATTGCAGTCACAGCAGACACCATTTACTGGGCCTTGCCCTGTTCCCGGCACCCTGCTGAGTGCTGCATCTCAGGGCCTGCCCCGTGAGGGCATCATGATCCCCAAGTTACAGAGGAGGAAACAGAGCATGGAAAGCTTAAATTCCATGCCCAAAGGCCACCCAGCTCGTGACAGCAGAGCAGGACTCTCATCCAGGCGTGTGGCTCACTCCCCTGGGGAAGGTGCTACTGCCCGGGGCCCCCTGCGATTCTTGCGCGGACTGATCCAGGTGCCGTGGTGACGTCTCTGTCCGGTGCCGGGCCCCAGGAAGCACTCCACCACGAGCGCCGGCCGTTTTCACCGCTCTCCTTGCTCTGCTGCAGCGGCTCCAGCAGGCCAGCCGACCGACCATGGACTGGGGCCCGTCGCTGGAGGAGAACCGGACTGGCATGTACGTGGCCACGCTAGTGGGGAGCCAGTCACCCAAGCCACTGATGGTGCACATGCGCAAGTACGGGGGCATCACCAGCTTCGAGAACACTGCCATCGAGGTGGACCGCGAGATCGCTGAGGAGGAGGAGTCTATGATGTGAGACAGAAGGCAGACGGGCAGCCTGCCTGGCCGCAAAGGGTAGCTGTGCCCTCTGGGGCTCTGAGAGGCCCCGAGGCCGTGGGAGGTTGCCCCGGGTGATGCCGGTCCCCCGTGCAAGTCCTTTCTTGTGGCCTCTGCCTCTCCTCCGTCTACCTTCTCCGCGCGTGCACACAAACCCACTCAGAGCTCAGCCCTCATTTCGCAGATGGATGAACTGAGGCCAGGGAGGAGGGACTTGCCCAAGGTCACATGGCAGAGGGGACTGGATGCCAGGCCTGCTGGCCAACCAGCTCCCTTTCTCACGTGGCAGGTGGGAGCATCTTCTCATCTCCGTTCAGGGCCCAGACTCCTCTCTTTTCTAGGGGAGGCTCCCCATACACTTCGAACAGCCAGAATCCAAGCTGGGCAGGGACGCCCAGGGCATGGCAAGGCCCACGAGGCCCCAGGCATCAAGGGTTAGCAAGTCAGGTGGGAGAAGGACCCCTGTGGACTCATGTGCCCACCAGGTTTCCTGAAGGAGGTGGGGCCTGAAGGCCCTGGAGGATGGGGCAAGTTGGGAGAGAGAGAGGAAGAGGAGGGCAGGGTGTGGAGGCCCCCCTGTAACCCCTGTGCCTCCCCTGGAGCCCCGGGCAGAAACCAAAGTGTTCCCAGGTTACAGCAGGGTCCAGGTGGGAATGACGAATGAGGGGGAGGGGGAGGAGGGACGTGGGGTGGGCAGGGTTTTGCATGATCTGGGTGTGCTTTCGATAGAATATCTTTCAGGGTCAGCGTGCAGGGTGGCTTCGAGGGGACGGGGGAGGAAGCAGGCCTGTGGAGGGCAGGCAAGAGGGGCGGTGGCCTGAGTGAGGGGGTGGGGTGGGGAAAGGAAGAGGACCCCACACTCCCCTCCCCCCCAGAAAAAGGCCGGCAGCCTCCCACACTGGACCCCCGCCCTCCGGTGTAGGGAGCCCTGGGCATGATTAGGACAGAGGACACAAGCGGACAGGTGGGAGTGAGGGGTCCTAGTTAGGACCCAAAGCCCCTGCATTCCCTTCTCCCTGCCCTGGCGGCCCTCACTGTCTCCTCCAGCTCCGGGCACTGCTGGGAAGTTGGCCTTGGCTGTGGACGACCAAGGCAACTAAGAGGCTTGGAGATGGTCCGCACATGTGGCTGTCTGGTCCTGATGCTGCCCACCCCTGCTCCGGGACGCGGGTCCCCGGGCCCAGGCATGGGGGGTGGAGCCAGCGAGCCCAGGGCAGCTGACTCCTCAGCCCCGTGGCCAGAGGCCTTGGCATCTTCAGTCCCTGGCACAGGAGGGGCTGTCCTGGGGCCCCCACTCGCCCCCAAGAGATGAGGGTGGGGTGTGCGAATGCCTGAGTAGAGCTTCTGCCCACACAGTGCTCCCCAGCGGGGCAGAGCACCCTCGTGCAGGGGGCTGGCCTCTGTGCCCTTTCTCCTGCTGTCTCCCCAGCCCATCCATGTTCCGTCCGTTTGTTGTCAATAAACACCAACGAGCTCATCCTTCTCACCCCTTCTCCTTACCGCTGAGAACCATGAGTTGGGCAGCCCAGGGCTCTCCAGCTGACGACCGAGGGAACCGAGGCTCAGCTGTTTGCTTCCCTGGGTCCCCCGGCTTCTGACACTTGCTCTGCCATTGTGCTATGGCCGTGGTGGGTGGGTGGGCTGAGGAAGGATGGTGAAGAGGAGGAAGCCCTTGAAGACTGCTTTGCCCCCCTTGTACATCTGGGCAAACTGAGGCCCACCGAAGGGGAAGACTTGCTCGAGACTACCCAGCTGAGGCAGGAGGCCGTCCCCTTTCCCCCTCCAGCTGCTTCCCAGCCTTACCCGCAGGTGCAGCTGGGGCTAGAAGACCAGGGTTGGGAGGGGCCCAGAGTTTCCCAGGCTGGTGCGACCCACCCCCTCCTGGCAGGACGTTGCCACATAAAAGAGTCCCAGGGCCTTTCAAATGCGAAGCCCAGGTGTTTGCAAAGGCTTTGATTGGGGGTGGGGAGAAAAGGCCACTGCCTATTTTGGATATTAATAAATTTCCCCTAACAAAGAGCCAGGCCCCCTCCTGCCCCTCTTTGGGGCAGTAGGTGGAGGAAGAGTGATGGGTTTGCTAATTTGCTGAGGGCACAAGAATGGCCTTCACAGTTCAAGGTGCCTCTTCCCACACTCTTGGGGGCAGGCTCCAGTCTTGCTAACAGAGGCCCCTGGTGCCAGCACAGTGGCCCCAGCCCAGGAGAGGGCACTCTCCAGGCCCCCCAGCTGTCTCTAGGACAGACCCCAGGCCCCGGGCCAAGGTCCTGTGAGTACTCATTGCCCAGCCTCTTGGGTGCAGCCTGGGGTCCTGGGAGTCCAGAATGGGCGATCTTAGAAGTCCAGGTTTCTCTTCTCCCAGATTCCCAGTCTGGATTTGGAGAATTCCAGGAGTTTGTGGAGCCCACCAGTTTCACTTCCAGTCCTTCCAGGACGCACTTCCCCTTGCTCCTGGGCCTGCGGTTCCTGGTCTGCCCTCCCTGGCCCCATCTTCCAGTCTGTCCCGCTTTTCCCATTTCCGCTGCTCCCAGACAGGCTGTCCTGCCACATCACCCTTCTCCCACCTCTGCCACCAGCGCCAACCCCCAAACGCCCTCAGACCCAACCCCCCAAGTGCCCCCAGCCCCATTCCTTCGTTGACTTCAGATCTCCCTGGCTCAGAACAGACCCCAGCCGGGCCCGGCTGCAGTAGGAACTGACTGGGGACCAGGAACACCTGGCTGGAGGGGTCCGTGGCGATGTAGTGGGCAGCTCAAGGAAGACGTCAGCCCCATCTGGAGTAGAACCCCAGCCTGGAATCTCAGAACGCCCTAGCAGGTGACAATCCAGTGCCTGCAGAGCCCGGCAGGCAGGGAAGTGGGGTGCAGGATCGTGCTTTGCAGAGGCTGGTCAGTGGTGGGGACCGTGGGGCACTAGAGAACAAAGCCTCCCTCTCTTCGGGGGAGGCTGACCCTCAGAAGTAGGGGCCCAGGTTGCCGGATACCCTGGCTTTTCAAGACAAGCTGGGAGTGAGGATTTTTGTGAGAGGTTTCCCATTTTTGAACATGAGCAACTGATGGGAAGCAAGTGACACAGTGTGGCTCCGTTAGGGTGGCTGGCAGGCCCACTGCTCTGCAGAGGCAGGGGGTAGTAGGGCTGTGTCCTGTGGTGAGAGCGTGGCGGAGCGGAGGCCGGATCCAGGGCCCCCCCTCTACTCAGTGCTCTGCTCCCCTTCTCAGCTGACCTCTGTGTGCATGGACTCCTGACCCGGGCAGGCCAGTGGGGGGCCCCGGGAGGCAGCATATGCGCCTGGCTCAGGTGTGCTGAGGGTGCCCTGGGGCCCCTCATTGCTGTTCTAGGAATGTTCTAGAACTCATCAGAGACGGTGTTCTCTTGGCGGGCACTGGGAAGCGCTAAGATGGGGCGCTGACCACCTGCAGTCACTTCCAGTTCCAGCCTGTGATCTGCAAGAGCAAATATCTGGGAGGCCCAAGGGGGAGAGGGAAGTGGGAGGGGGCCCTGTTAGGGTCAGCCATATTCCTAAAGTCAAGTGAGGGTCAACAGCCGACACGGGGGGGACACCGGGTACCTTGTGTTTGGTTCTCAGGAGGCCCTGCCCCCTGTGCTCCCTTCTACCACCCCAGCCAAGTTCACCTCTCATGGTGCCCTGAGCCGGCCCATGCTTCCTCATCCAGAGTCCTCCCCGTTCATCCATCGGACTCCTATCCATTCTCTTAGGTCTGTCTTCCACATACCCTCCATCCTCCACCAGGCGTGGGCTCCTCGAATCCTCAGGGAGCCTGGCTCAACCCTACACCTGGCGTGAGCCGCGACAGCCGGCCTGGCCTGCATGGGGTGCTCACGGCCTCCGGAGACACCCCACTTCATTTCTGTGCGGTTAAGACACGTGCAGCACTCTCCCTGGGGCCCAGGGCACTACGATGCAGGGCATCGTAGTGGGGGGCTTGTCACCTGGTACAATCCCAGCTCTGCCCCTCCCTGGCTGTATGGCCGTCAGGGACCCATAGCATCAGGTCACCACTTTGCACATCGCGGCAGCAACTGAAAGCAGTTTGTTGGTAGCTCTAGGGACAGCCAGTGAAGAGTTAAGACAGTCCCAGCCCCTCTGAATTTCACGTGACCCTGGCTTGCTGAGCCTACAGTTCTGGTTCTGCGGTGGACACTCTTCTCCAGACTCATTTTTTGCTGGTGGCTCATGGAAAATTTGGCTCCTTGAGCTCCAGGCCACTCCCTCTGGGGCCTGAGGCCTCGCTGACGCTGGTCCTGCCCTGGAAGGGCGTCTAGGGCCGCCTGCCTGCCCTCGGATCCTTGGCCAGCACCCCCTCCCTCGCCCCCCCTCACCCCTCTGTCTCCGCCTGACTTCCTGCTGCCTGACCTTTTCCCCCAGGACAGAACGGCAGCCCGCCCCCCTTGGCCACGCCGAGGCCTCCTCCCGGCACCCCATCCCGGATCGCTTTCTACTGGAGGGAAAGAAAGCCGCTTCCCACTGACAGCCACTGCATCTGTGAGCAGCATCCCTTCCAGAACTGTAGTCAGCAGGATCCAAGGCAGGCTCGGACTCTGCCAGTCGGAGCCCAGTCTTGACTCAGCTGTCCACTGGCTGGACGACTCAACTGGGTCTGCTGCTTCATTGCCCTGACCCCCAGTGTCCTGACCCTCAGATGGAAGATGGGAACAATGGCTTTCCCTCTGCAGGGAATTACATGGGATAATATAGGTGCTCAGTGCATAGTTTTTAAAAAGCGATCAGTGCTTAGTGCAAACCATGGCAGGCAGAAGGCCTGCAGGTGGGATGGTTCTCATGAGCCTGCTGTCCCTAGTTCAGATAAAGAAAGTGAGGCCCAGCTCCCGCCTCCAACCAACAGAGGGAGAAGGAGGGTGGGGATTGGTGTGCTTGGAGCCAGGGTCAAGGCAATGGTGGAAGCCTCAGGGCGAGCTGGCATCCTCCAGTTCCATGGCAAGGGGCCTGGGAGGCTAGGCCTCAGTGTCCCCACCTGTAAAATGAATGGGTCGGAAAGCCACAGAGGGAAGTGGTGCTCATTCTTCGGAGCCGGATTCCAGGACTGGGACCCTCTTGCTGGATGGAGTTAATGGTTAAGAACTCGGATGGCGTCACCAACGGGCTGGGAGGTCCTGCCAAGCCAGCAGGAGGTGCAGATTCCAGGTGGGAGTAGGGCAGCACTGAAATCCTCCAGGCTCCGAGGCTTGCTTTGACCTTGACTCGGCTGACCAGGGGTCAGGGTCTCACAGAGTTTCAAGGATTGGGGTGGCAGGAGGCAGGGGCAGGGGAGGGGCCAATGGTCAATATTGATCTAGCTGAGTCAGGGGAGTGGATGGGGAAGCGGGCAGGCTGGGGTGGGGTTTACTGATAACTGTTCCTCCAGCTCCCAGCATGGCTGTGGGAACCGGAGAATGGGGTGGTTGGTGCAGAATCCCCAGACGGAGTGCTTATCGAAATTACAGCTGCCTGGAGGCCACCTCAGGCTTAATGCATCCAGTCCTCTGTGGGGAGGGTCTAAACATCTGTATTTTTAGCATACTCCCTGGGTGACTCTGCATAGCCAACTCGGTTCCCATATTGGGGACCGTAGGCTCAACCCCCTCTTTGTAACAACGAGACACCTGAGGTCCACAGAAGGAGAGTAACTCACTCAAGGACACACTGGGAGAGGATGATAATAATTCTCCCCTTTTTCTTGGGCGAAGGGGGAGTCTACTTCTAGATAGCTCCATCCATCGTGCAGCTTTGGCCCAAAGCCCAGGAAAGAATGGTAAGGCCAGGATGCCCAGAGGGAAGTGGCTTCTGAGACCTTGGTAGGCCCAGGTAGAGAAGGGAGGGTGGGGCATGTCCCAGGAGGAAGGACAAGGAGGAGGGGCCATTCCCACAGGACTGGACCTGCCCCGCCCCACCCTGAGCAAACACTCCCAGCACCTGCTGGGGGATGTTTCCTAAAAGATTTACTGTGGTCCAGTCCGGGGAAGGCCATTTCCATTGCTGGGGACCTACCTGTGCCCTAGAAGAACACGTCCACATCAAGGGATATTTGGGACCCACATGGCCCTCTGACACTGGCCCCAACAGCCTCCTCCCTAGCCTCTTCTCTCCCCACCCCTCCCTGATCCACTGTGCTGGGCTCTCAGCCTTTGCTCTGGCCTCCACCCTCCCCACCATTTCACCCTGTGGGGCATGTGCACAAAGCCTCTCGGGCAATCCCAGTCGCTGCCACGCTTCTCCCGCTCCTTCTTCTGGTTCTGTACACTTCGCACCTCCAGACCCAGCCCCCACCCCAGCCCGTCCTGCGTTCTGCTTCTCTGCATGTCCCTCACTCTTGGGATGGCCTCTCTGGGGACGGGAGACATGCCCAGCTCATCACTGGGCCCTACTCAGAGCCCAGCTGGCTGCAGCAGGCCCCAGCAGGTGTTTGGAGGGGCTAAAAATCCCGAAACCCCCCTCCCTCCCTCACACCCTGGGCCGTCCTGGTCAGGTTCCTTCCCCTCTCCACTACAGTCTCTGTGTACATGGAATGAAAAGAAGAGAAATGTAGTGCCCAGCGGAGGGGCAAACCCAGGATCCTGAGAGCCCGGGAGTAAGGGGTGCCTGGTACCTTGTGTGAAGGAAGACTTCGCCATTGTTACCGCAGAAGTGGGGGAGTGGGTGGGAAGTTCCAGCCCCTGCACCAGCCATCCCTCCATCACTGCTGAGGCACACATTTGCCAGGAGTTTACTCTGAGCAAGCGTGATGATACTCTGTGCATGTGGGGAGCAGCGACAAGATGCTGTCCTGCCTTCAAGGGGTCCTCAGCTTCGCAGACTCTTCCTTAGGTGACTGCAGCCCAGGGCGCTATGAGGAGATGGCTATGGGGGCTGGGTAAGCCCACAGAGGGCCCTAACCCAGCAAGTGCTGGGAGAGTGTGAGGGAGGCTTCCCCAAGGAGAAGACACCAGAACTGTGTCCTGAAGGGTGAGGGAGCATCGCTGTGCACTGAGCAAGAGGAGAGGAGCCAGCGGGTTTCACAGCAAATGGGCAGTGGGGAGGTAGGGACTGCGGGGTAGACTATGGAGGGACAGATGGTCAAAGATTCCTAAGAATCCCAGCCACAGTTGGCTGGCTGTTCAGAGACGGGGAAACACAGACTGGGTCACCAGAGGCCCTGAAGGGATTCCGGGTTCTGTCTGGCAAGAAGCCTTTTACCCTCTGAGCCTCATTGTCTTCAGGATAAGGCTCTTCTAACTGACACAAGAGGTATTATGAAAGCACTTTGTGAGCTATAAAGGGTCACACTACTGTCAGACAATAGTAGTGTTTTGGGTGGAGCTGGTGCGTTCTGAGTTAAAGGATACCTCAAGGGGCGCCTGGGTGGCTCAGTGGGTTGAGCCTCCGACTTCAGCTCAGGTCATGATCTCGCAGTCCGTGAGTTCAAGCCCCGCGTTGGGCTCTGTGCTGACTGCTCAGAGCCTGGAGCCTTGAATTCTGTGTCTCCCTCTCTCTATGCCCCTCCCCTGCTCATGCTCTGTCTCTCTCTGTCTCAAAAATAAATAAAAACATTTTTAAAAAAATTTTAAAGGATACCTCTTGAGGTCTACTGGGGACTGGAGGCACAGAGCACAGGACTGCTGGAACCTGCTCCTGTGTTGCCACCTGCTGGCGATTGTCTGCAATGGCAGCACAGACCCTCGGGCCCTTCCTCTTGCCCAGGTGGGGAGATCCGAAGGCTGTTTGAAGGCTGGAGCTGGGAGAAGCCCAGGCGCCAAAGGTTAGCAGACTCCAGGGCAAGAGGGCAAATAGAAGGCCCCACATTCCTCTGCAACCCACCCCCTTGCCCTTCTCAGCACTCCTCGTGGCCACCCTGCATACCGGCGGCAAGGCTAGATCCCAGAAGTGGCTGGTACAGGAATTCTGGAGTCCCAGATGTCCCAAGCATGGGCTAGAGGGGACTGTGGGCTCCAGAAGGCACATTTCCCTGATCCTGTGGAATCCAGGCCTCTTAGGTGGCAGCATGGCTGAGAGTGACCAGCTCACCTGCCTTGCCTAAGGCCGTCCCAGGTTTCCTACAGAAAATCCTACATCAGCAAACCAGGGCCGGTGCTCACCCTGTCGTGGCCTTGAGGAGAGCCAAAGCCTCTGCATCACCATGTTGGCTCCGCCTGACATCCTGGGCTCAGAACCAAACTGGCCTCTAATATGGCAGGGGCCTCCCTTCGGCCAATGGAGCCTCTCAAGCCATCTCTCTCTCCAGCCCCAAGGCCCCTGCCCCAGGCATTCTGTCCACAGATTGTGGGTTTGGAAGGTATTTCTCCCTTACCCCTTTCTCCAAACCCGTCTCCAGGACTTCGAAGGCCTGGGGGCTTGTCTGTGAGGTTCGGCTGAGGGGAGAGAATAGGTGGGGAGGGACTTATGGAACAATTTCCTCATTTTACAAGGAAACGGAGGCCTAGGAAGCCTAGAGGAGAAGAGCCTCGCCCAAGACCCCTGAGGGAGACTTTGCTGCTGTTTGTGGCAACCCGCATCCACCGCCCCCCCCTCCCCTCAGCCACTCTTGTTAAGGGCACCCCATGTGTCCGAGAGAAAGCCAGCCCCACCCCTGGCTCTAAGCCTGGGCACAGGGTCCAGACACAATCCCACTGCAATTGGCTCAGGCTTGAGCATGAGACCAAGTTGGCCCAATCAGAAGGGAGACCTTGGCTTTTATTTTGCAAATGGAGAGATTTTGTACTGGAAACAAACAAAACCCACCCAGTGCCAGTGCTTGACTGAGACAGGGAGACCTCAAGTGCACAGAAGTTTGTAGCTATTTATTGCACTGAAAACACCAATAAAACAGACACCCTGTTTTCCCCCCCTCCCACCCAATAGCAGAAGTTTTGAGCAGTGGTCATTCAAATTCACAGCCACATAGTTTTAAAAAAAGAAAAGAAAAGAACTGAAACAAATGCCCCCCCCCACCCGCCCCCCAGACAAATAGTAACAAAGAAACCAGCATGGGGAGTCTGGCAAACACATCCCCCAAAGGGTCTCCCTTTGGGAGACAGGAGGCCGTGGGTCAGGATTAGTGCCACAGTGTGCGTAATCCTGGGAGAATACTTTCCTATAAAGGTGTTTGCATGCTGGAGCCTAGGTCTGGTCTTAGGTCTGGATTTTTTTGCATCTACAGGATGTTTTAGAAGAGCAGAGTTTCACTGTCTGGTGGGGGTGGGCTCTGGGCCACTTTGTCTGCCAGCCTCCCCTGCGTGCTGCCTCAGGATCACGCTGATGGCCTGTGGTCCACACTGGCTGACTACCCGCCCACAGGAGTGGCCTTCCTCGTGGGGCCGTTTCCTCCCAGGGTAGGGACCTGCCTCCATTTCTCTGGCACTTGGAACTGGACACGGTAGACAGGAGGCATGTCAGCAAATAAAGATCGGGACACTGGGGTCCTCCAGCTCAGTTACCCCTGGTGGGAAAACCCAGGGCCAGAGCAGGAAACGGACTTGCCCAAGGTCACACAGCAAGTCTGGTCAGAACTGGGGATGGAATCCTACTAACCCCCAAAGCATGGCTCTTTCCCCACAGTCCACTGCTAATAAGCAGTTGACAGGCACCGAAGAGGGGGAATGAGGGGCAGGTGGGGGAGAAGTGGGGGCTGGTCAAGGCCCAGAATGAAGCAGGGGTCCAGCCAGTGGATCCTGTCAGTTCTTGCAGGTACATCGGGCTTCACTTCGCCGTCCTGTTTGATCCCCCATCAGCTCTGCAACATAGGCTGGGCAGGAATATTTAACCCTTTAACTGATGGGGAAACTGAGGCTGGAAAAGGGACCAGACTTTGTCTTGGTACTTGCAGCATCCCCTGTGAAGGCTGCACCCTCACCTTTGGCTTAGGGATGGCTGTGGGAGATGGCAGCTCACAAGGGAGGCAGGCGGTTTTGTGGCTGGGACGCTGGGATCACTGGACCTTACTGGGAAGCCCTCTGGACCTGGGGCAGACCAGGTGCCTGCCCCTGGGCCTCAGCAACAGGGTGTCTGCCAAGGATAGAGGCCGGTGATCAACCAGTTTGGAGACCAGGAGGCCCAGGCAGCCTCTATCCTGGCCTGCAGCCCCAGAATAGCCTGCCTCACCTGTCCCCAGGTCAGCAGCACTTGTGAAAAGGGCCCAGCAGACAACTCATGATCAGGGAAAACTCAGAAAGTCCTGGATCAAACATCCCCTCAGTCCTCCAGCCAACACCCAGGACTCCCCAGAGGTTCAGGGGAACCAGAGCCTCCTCCAAATCCCTGGGGATGTGGCTCTTCCTCCCCTAAAATCCTCCAGAGGGGACAGTATCTCATGCTGGCAAAACACGGCCACACAGAGGCCAAAAGCACAGAGAGGCGGCAACATAATTCCGAGTCGGACACTGAGAATACAACCTCTATTTTTTTTTTTTTTTTTTGTCCAAAACATGTAGATTGGTTTTGCTGAGTGTTTTTTCTTCTTTTCTTTTCTTTTTTTTTTTTTTTTTTGACGTACTTACTGCATATAAAGTCATGCAAAGAAAACAGTGCAGACAGTAGATGCTAGTGGATGTGCCAAGGCATTCCACATCAGAGTCAATCCCAGGGGAAGAGGGGAAGAGAAAGGAAAAAAAAGAGATTCGAACCCACGGCTGCAGGACGAGGCGTGAAGAGGAGAAATTCCAGTGCTCTGCTTGGACCAGCAGATACAGAGGGGAGAGGCAATGGAGACACATGCTCGTGAACCCCCAAAGACTGGGGGAGGGGCTGAGAGGGCACATAGATGCGGTGCAATGAAATCCGGGGAAGCTGGGAAGCGTCGTAGTAGGAACCTCAGTTTGGGAGGCAAGAAAAAAAAAGAAAAAAAAAAAAGATAATTTCCGTCTTGACAACCTCCCCCCGCCCCCACCCCCACCCCCCACCGGCTCTCTCTGCCCTGATTTGCTATTTCTTAGCTCTAACATCTGGTGTTTCTACAGTCCTGAAAAGGAACCTTAGGACCAAAATGTCAATGAGCCCCTCTTCCCCCTACCTCCCGCACCCTTCCATCCCCGGGGACTGAGTCCACCTCGACCCCAGATAACCACGGGTGACAAAGTCCATCTCAGAGATGACATTAAAAAAGAAGAAGAAGAAGAAAGAAAGAGACCTAGAACAGAAAAAAAACTACCCCTCATCCCTCTTCCCACATCCCTTCCCAACCCAACCTGACCTTCCCCACAATAATTTGAGAGGTTTAGTTATCACATAGATATCCAGGAACGCAAAATCCATTTAGGAAACACACAGAAGTTTGGCTATAAAAAGGCATGCGGTCCAAGTAGAAGTGATACCTAAATGTTGCCTTCTTTGCCCCCAAAAAGCAATCAGATTCTCTCCCTCAGATGTGACGGAGCTGGAATTCTCCAGGGCTGATGGAAGGGGTGGAATGGGAGTTACTGTTGGAGGTGAACATCAGCCGGAGGAGAAGAGTGAGGGCACCCTGAGACGGTTGTGCTCCACACGCTGAGGGGAAGGGTCCGCAGGGACAGGAGGAGGGGACAGGATGGGAGAAGAGCTAGGGAGGCAGTGTCAGGTGGGGACTCCTGGTGTCTGCTCCTCTCTCACCCTCTCCCACAGGGGAGGCTGGCTCAGGGGTTGAGGGGGACCCTGGAAGGAGAGAGACAGCAAAAGGTGGGGGCAGATCCACATTCCTCCTGATTCTGTCCCTCTTTTTCCTCAGCCCCTGGGGGACACACAGCTGGGCATTCTGGCCTATAGCCAAGGCAAGAGCAGGCTAGCGACAGCCAGGAGCGGGGGGGGTGGGGGGGGGTCCTCAGAGCCAGCACCCAGAGCACCCAGGGCACCCAGGCCCAAGGAAGCCTCGCCCTGGCAGGAGAGTGACAGGTGGTGGCAGGGAGATGTGGCTATTTGCTCTGAAGTCGTGATAACTTTTGTGGACAGACAGGTTTTCTTGATGCAGGTGTGGCGGTGGTGGTGATGGTGATGGTGGTGGGATGGGGTGATGCGATTGGGGGAATTCCAGCCAAATCCAAGTGGGAGAACCAGCAGCCACATTCCGTGAACGAAGAGAACATCTCTGCGGTACAGGGCCCCCGGCCCGGTCCTTCAACTGTAAGAAATGGTATGTCTGTGGGTAATGGCGGTTGCTCCCGAGGGCGTCATGATTTCCGTGGGCAACCACCCCTCCCCCGTCCTTAGATGGAGTCGGAGCTGCTTCTGTGGGCCCCACCCAGCACCCTACCTGGCCCCCCCTCCCCCACCGGGTACCTGCAGGCCAGTCAGTCTCCTCCCTGTGGTCCTCCAGCCCCCACACCATGGCCTTCCAGTGCCCAAGTGCCCCAACATGTCCCCCTCCAGACTGACACCACCCCGTTCCTTTAGATTGCCCTAGATGACAGATGGCGGAAAGGAGAGGCTCTTACTGGGGCAGGACGGAGGGCGCCCCAGATCTGTGGAAGTGGACGATCTGCCATTTGCCATCCCGGCGGTGCCAGACACGGGTCTCCTCCGACTGGGCTGTGCGGGGGATGCCACCTGCATCCAGGTACTGCGTGATGCGGATGTAGGCGATGCAGGCCGACTCGTCACCCATCAGATGGATGTGGGGGTTCAGGATGGTGGTGTGCACGGGCTTGCTGTTCCGAGACCACACTGGAGGTGGGGATGGGGGGGGCACAGGAGATGCACTTGGGGGCCTTCTTCACGTCCTTCATTTGCCCATCTCCCAGTGACCCTCTCAGCAGAGGCACTCCCCGCCCCCTGCTTCATTTCCACAGGAGGGGTGTCTGTGACAGGGCTCAGCTAGGTGTCAAGGCAGACCTTCTAGATGACTAGATCAGATCCCAGCTTAGAGACAATGGATTTCAGGCATGCCAGTTCTTAAAACACAGGGGAATGGGATTTTAGAATCACAGTATCTCAGACACACAGAAGTATAGGACTATGATGGTAGAATCAGATGAACTTAGACCAGGGTCTCAAACCCAGATTCCCTACGGGGGCCAGGCGTGTACATAAACGAGGCTGGTGAGCTGGGTGTAAAATGCTAAGTGACAACAGACCCTTTGCCTCGGAGTCAGGGAGCCATAGGAATGGGGGAGACTGGTGACCTACAGAGGGCGCCCTGTACACAGCTTCCCTGGTGGCTGATCTGCGAGTACGGCTGACCCTGGAATAATGAGGGGGCGCAGGTTAGGGCACCCACCCTCTGCACAGTTGAAAATCCACATATACCTTTTGACTCCCCTGAAACTTAACTACTAATAACCGTCCATTGACTGGAAGCCTTACTGATAACACCAACCGTCGATTAACCCATCTTTTGTATGTTATTTGTATTATGAGCTATATTCTTAAAGTAAGCTAAGGGAAATAAAATGTTATTCCTTAATAGGGAAAGGGAAATACATTTACTGCACTGTGCTGTATTTATTGGGAAAAATGCACGTATAAGTGGACCGGCACAGTTCAAACCCATGTTGCTAAAGGGTCAGCTATAAGTGGAACCCACATTGCCACACCTTATGAGTTTTCAAGAGAATCCAGAAATCTGGAAGTTTATGTGAAAATGCTTCATTTTTTATTATTGGTATTTAACTCAAATTTAAAACATGCGAGCCCCATGAAACATATGTACAGTCCAGATGGCCCGTGGACCCCTCAGTTGCTATCCCTACTGGCAACAGAAAGAATTATGGAAACCTGGGTAATACTGAAACTGCAGAATCTTAGGATCTTGAATTGAAAGGATGGAATTAGGGGTCATGGGGTGAGGTCGTGGAGTTCTCCAGAGTTAGGTGGAAATACATAACTCTTATGATCAGGACAGAACTGACAAGGTACTTGAAACCAGCTTTCTCTATGCAAAATATGAGTTACTATTGTTATTATTATTAGTAGTAGGATTAATTATTTTGGTTCTTGGAACTCTCCATTTTTTTAGCAAGATAGAAAACAAAAGCACAGCAAGACAATGACCCAGGGAGGGGCTGGACAGGGGTCACCAGGGTCCCAGGCTTTAGAGGAACCCTCATGCCTTCTCTTGGTGTAGCCCAAATGTAGGTCCAAATCCCATAGAGAGCTGACTTAAAATACACACTGCCCATCTCTTCCCTTAGAGATGACAATTCAAAAATCTATACTATTATAAAGCCCCCTTCCCCTCCCCACCCTTTGATTCTGAAGCCCAGCCTGGTTTGTGAACCACTGATTTCCTAGAAAACATAAAATGTCTTTTTTTTTTTTTCCAGGACTACTGGAAGCATCCCTAATATTATAATCCCACTATACCCAGGCTTTGCCTACAGAACTCCAAATCACTGAGTCTTACATACGTAGACTACACTAACAGACTGTTACAATGTGGGGCTCTCAGAGAGAATGTAGAGCGTTTGCATTATAGGCTTGGGAGAGACTTCAGAGGTCAAAGGTCACCCAGTGGCCTTCCTACCAAATGCAAGGAGGCCTCAGCAAGTATCCTTGACAGCAATCAGGGCTGGAGGCACTAGTTCATTGACCGTCTAGTTCAATGCGTCCATTTTAGCACATCTGGAAGCTGAGGTCCAGAGAAGCAATCTGACTTGTCCCAAGCTGGGCCACTCCCTGAAGGAAATGCAGTAGAACCTAGAAGAAGTCAGTCTCCAGACAGGACTGAATTAGGACAATCTAGAACCGTCTCAGAAGGGACAGACAAGCTCAGCATTGTTGAGGGCACTGGGCCTTGCTGTTGTTGGCAAGGGCTGGGGTTCTGGGGGACGTTTGTAAAGAAATGACCACCCTAATTTGGTGTCTCTGACTAGACCGGAGCCTTCTAACATCCACCCTTGTGGGCAGCGTGGGAGAAAGGGCCAGGTCCTCCAGCACCAGCAGGGAAAAACAGGCTGGATGGTGAGAGTTGGCCTGGGGTGGGCTGTTACTCCGGGTCTTGCTCTCATGGGCCCTTCGGCGTTCAAACCTGCAGTCCAGGGGGCCGGTGCTGTGATGGGTCCCCCTGCCCGGACGCAGGCCAACAACTAGGTCAGCCTTCTCTTTGTGTTTATTTTCCTTTTCCCACCCCTGAGCCTTTAGAGCCTGCTCAGCCTGGTTTCTGCTCTACTGGCTGGGGATTGGGGAGTCCACTCTGGGGAACCAGCGCCCCCAGAGGACAGGCCTGTATAGAGGTGGCCATGGTGATCAGCGAGGGAGCTCCAGGGAGATGGGGACACTTGGGGTCCAGCCACCTCCCTTCACCTGAGAATTTAACCTCCATTGCTAGCCTTGGAATATCAGAGTTTGATTAATCAAGGGAAAATGCAACTTCCTTCTCCGCAGCTTTTTGGGGTTGCTCTTGAGCCCCTAGACTGGGTGCAGGCAGGAGAGGAGTGTCCAGCTGGGGGCTGCTAACACATAGTTGAGAGGGGGTGACACAGGGCAGGAAAGGGAAGGAGTGAGTCAGGACTGGGTTCTGCTACTGACTTTCTGGGTTCCTTTGGATGAGTCATTTCCCCTCTTTGGGCCTCAGTTTTCCCTTCTGGATGTTATAGAGTTGGACTAGATCCTTTTTCAGTCACTTAAATGCCCCCTTTGTTTTAGCCACCTACAAGTGCCACTATACTGACTTCATTAAAATCCTTCCTTAAATCAATACACTTTATCAATTTATGTCAATTTATTATAAAAGAAAACTTTCTGGCACAATCAGTAACGAACAACCAGTATCACAAATACAAGTTTAATCACGAGTCCAGTGTAAATGAAATAAAGTTATGTAATCCTAGCTCCGAGCTCTTGCCCGCAAAGGATCTGAGCCTGAGACCGTTCTCTCTTTGATGAAGAGATAAATTAGAAGGTTGGAGAGATGTTTAAGACCAGCACCCAGCTGAGCCTTTCCCCCTGATGAAACGAGACGTATTGAAAGAGAATTTAGAAAGGGACCAACTTTCTCACTGTGTGAACCAATGTTGTTTCAAGTTATGCCCACATGCACCGGAAATCATCTTGGGTAGCCTCAGTGGTATATGCCTTCCCTTTGGGGTACCCTGGGTATGCCACTTCTCAGGTCCTGAGCTAGATGATTCTAACCTGCATGTGCTTTGGATCGTCCCTGTCTGACCCCTGGCCAAGATGAGACATGGACACAGGCAGAAAGCACCCTCGGTCAGGCCCAGCCTCAGCCCCCTGACAGCCCCTGGTTGCAAAGCTGCCAGGGTCTCTCCTGCAGAGGAGAGGCCCAGTAAGGACAGACATGCGGACAGAGACCTAGACAAACAGGCAGGGGCACAGCAGTGTGAGCTCGGGTCCCCTCCTTTTCCCTGGACTGCCCACCCACAGGCATTAACAGCCCATGAGCCGGCTTGTGACCAGTTGGACAGCTGGGGTGGCCCCAGGCGTCTAGATGGCTGTAACTTGGGTACATGCTCCGGCAAGAAGGCTCCCATATCTGTAAAATGGGAACAAAGGTCCTCCCCCAGCCCTCCCAGGGTCAGGGGCAGAAGAGGGCTGGGAGTGCTTGTCACACTTGTCCCAGGTCCCCGTCCTCAGCCACCGGAGGGACAGCCGGCAGTCGGATGGGCCCAGGTTATGAGAGGGAACCAAGGTGGTACCAACCCCTGTCCACACAGGATCTTCCTCTTCGCTGGCTCCTGAGCTTCCCCAGGGGCCCTGCCTGTCACCCTGCTGTGCCATCCGGCAGGACATGGAACAGAGAGCAGACAACAGGCACCCCAGAGAGAAGGGATTGCTCACAGTTTTCAAAATAGAATCGATGGAAGTCCAGGCCCTCGACCAGGTTCCCCAGGGCCTCAGGTTCGAATGCTGTCATCCCAGGGTCACACATCTTCCTAGGGGGAGGAAGTCAGAGGAAAGAAGAGTTGGGAGTAGCCTCTTTGGAGCCACCCTCTAACTCCAGGGCCTGGACTGGAGGAGGGTGGGCCTGAGAAACCAGAGGGATGGAACCCACCTCACAGGATCAGTGACGTCAGCAGGTGGGACAGGGCTTGCAAACTGTGCTATGAGGCACCCACCACCATCCAGTGGTAGAACTGGGAGGCCAGGGTTCGACTCGGGTCCTGGCCCTGCCACTCACTGGTTATAAGATCCCCAGCGAGTGGCTAGTGGCCTAACATCACCCAGCAAGCATGCCATGAGTGGCCGTGAAGCGTCGTGCAGAGACCCCAGGCAGGGGCTGACTCAGAGACTCAGCCTGTGCGGGCCTCTCCAACCTGCATCTCCCCACCAAGGGCAGCAGAAGCCAGAGGGGCTTTTCCTGGTGGGGAGGACCTTTTCCTTCACACCAAAGTGACTTCTGCTCACCAAACAGGTACATCCCTGGAGGGGGTGCGTTTTGCTACTTTAAAAATGGCCTTTTTGCCCTCAGCGAGAGCCGCAGTTTCCTCTTCTGTAACATGAGGAAAATAGCATTCCGTCAGGTTTTTCATGCCTGGGAGGGAGGCGCACAGGGCAAGGTGAGGAGGCCCTCTACTGTGTGTTTTCAGCTCAGAGCTCCCTTCCAGGTCTCAGCCTTCTGGGGAAACCTGACATCCAGGTTGAGGAAGGAAAAAGGCCATCTCCCCCACCCCACCCCCACCCCCAGGTCTCTAGGATCTGTGGCATGACACAGACCCCTGTGACAATGACGGTGAAGCCAGGGCAGGAAGTACCTCAGCACAAGCAAAGATCCCAACCCTGGGGAGGAACTGGAGACACTGGTGGATGGGTATCAGGCCCAGCATCGTCTGAGCTGGACATTGGCTACTGCAAGCCACTGTCTCCCTGCTCTTCCCTGACTGTCCTGTCCATGTGACCCAGACAATGCACTTCTCCACTCAGCCCCTCAAATTCTCCAGGCGGACTAGCCAGGGGTTGGGGACTCTGCTCAGACCATAGGAGATGCTCAGGACCCTTCAGCTCCAGAATCCTCCAAGGCTGGGGGTCTGAGCTCTGAGTGTCCGGGAGAATGAGCACCCCCATTGGAGAAGCCCCTGCCTTTGAAGGGACTCAGGGACCACCTTCTCCAACTCCATTATACATCTAGAGACACTGAGGCTCAGTGAGTGAGGGTTACACAGGGCCAGACTCAGGGTACCACAGGCTCCAGGGGTCGTGGCAAGGGGTCAGAACCGGGAGTAGGCTACCGATGCCAGAGAAAGTAACATCACAGAGGTGAGAGCGGGTCCCCAGAAATGGCACTGGTGGGGGGCTGGGGTCCACAGAAGCCACGTCTCTTTCCCTCCCTCCTTGGGGGCATCTTTCCAGAGAGACTCGACGACTCTTCCTGTGGCTGATTTAACATTTAGGGCTGGCCACAAGACGCATTCAACAGCGTGTTTCTGGGCTTTCATGCTTTACCCAGGTGCAAACGTGCATACACACCTGTGCACGGCCCTTATGCACACAGTCACAAACATGCAGTGTAGACAAGTGCACACACACGTGCATACGTGTGGCCTGTCTCACACCTGTCCCTTCCAGAGTCCTTGTTCATCCAGACATAACCAGGGGATTACTGGGGCCTTGCCATCATCAGCTGCTGCCAACACCCTCCCACAATTACCACGTACCTGGCCTGCCAAACCTTTGGGAGACAAACTTCAGCTCCTGGGCACAGTGGAAACCAGGAACCAGCTGCCCAGGAACCAAACCCCGGTTACGTTATTCCTCCTTCATCTGAACCCAACAGTCAAGGGTCATTCTTCCTCAGTTGGTAGCTTTTGCCCACCAAAAAGCATATGTGGGGTCTTGTCAGCCCTGCCTGAGTGGTGGAGACTCCTCCCGCTCCTTGGGGTCGGCTAAGGGCCCCGGTGGGGCCTGCTTCTGGGCCAGGCCAGGGAGGGGCGTACCGGTGACCACTAGGGGGCGCTCCAGCCCAGCCTTTGCACACAGCCGCCCCATGAAAGGCTGGTCCAGATGCGCAGGGGACAGTCTCAGACCACCTGTTTCATTTAATGTTAGTTTTGGACACTCTGCCTTATTCCCCCAGAGGATTTAAGGTTCTGTTTTGAGGTTCTTTTGCTCACCCCTGCTCCCCGGAGGACATACCCTACCCTGCCCTCCTGAGGTCAGGCCCATTGCAGCAGGTTTGAAGAGCGGCCCGGCCCGCCTCCCTCCCCGCCTTCCCCACTCATCTCCTGAGGAGACCCATGCTGTGGTGGAGACCACCCTCTGTTTCCTTGGAGAAGCAAAGGGGTTTGGTTGGAGCCCCTCCTGAGGAACAAGATAGGAGGAAGAGGAGGAGAGGGAGGACCAAAATACAGAGAAGTACTATGAACAGAAAGCTTCACTAAAGCATAAAGTCTAAATGCAAAACAGCATATGAGCTCAGTCTGACTCACAGCTCATGCAGAGGGAGTGATTGAGGGTCAGAGACCGGGACCCCCAATGTTAGCCATCAGCACCCCCTCCCCCTGAACAACCATCTGGACATGACATGCAGAATGGGCTCAGCCAACTCACGTGTAGGACTCAAAATCTCCATTGCTTATGGCTTCGATCAGCTGCTCTGTCACTTTTATAATCTCCTGTTTCCGCACTGTAAGGCAGGAGGAGACACAGAAATGATAGTAATAGAAATACTAATGAAGCACCTGCTACCATTTTCTGAGTCCCCATCATGTGCCAGATCCTGTGCTAGGACCTGAGGGCCTCGTGGAGACTGTCTTCATTTATATTCACGTTATCCCTGGGAGGTAGGTGTCATGACTCCCATTTCACAGAAGCAGAAACTGAGGCCCAGGAAAGTGGGGAAAAGGTGTGACAGTTCCCTCAACTGCAGAAGGCAAAGCCGGTGTCCCAGGTGGAAGCCTTTGTCTCAGTGAGGCATGCATGGCAGACATTCTGACATTAGGTCTCATTTGAACCCAGGTTGTCTCCAAAATACGCCCCCAGCCCCCAACCCCTTGCTTTGCCGCCTGAATCAAAACCAGGTCAACGGTGGGGCTGGACCTATTAGCCATGAACCAGGGCCCTCCCACCCCGGGCCCAAACTGGGGCCCCCAAGGAAGGTCTTAGGGCTTTACTCCTCCCTCAGGTCTGGGTGAGCGTTTTGGTCTATTTGGGTGCCTGTAGGAATCAGGCACTGAGCTGTTCAGAACTTTCTAGGCCTTAACGAATCCCAGTTGCTGAGACCTGGCCTCCCCTGGCCACCCCTGAAACACTACAAATAATTGGTCTTTCTAGTACAGGTTTAGGCATCAGCTTTCTTATTAGATGTGTGCTGTTCCAAGCCCCGGTTTTCCCATCTGTGAAATGGAGACACCGCCACCTCTCATCCCTTCAGTGCCAAACCCAGACTTGAGGGCCAGACAGACCTCATGGAAATGCTGGCGCAGGTCCTTACACGCTGTATAACAAGGCCACAGGGTTGTTTCCTAGCCTGTCCGACGGAGACAACAGTGCCCACCACCCCCAGTAACGAGGTAACGAGGTGGGATGAGGCGATGCGCACGAAGCCCCCGGGCCCACTGTAGGTACGCATTTTCAGTGCTGCCGTTTTCTGCCTTCTCCTACACAGGTTGCCACACCCGCTTCTCACAGACACCCCGGGAGGTCAGCAAGGGCCAGTGCCCCCCATCTGATCCACAAGGACCCTGGGCCTCTGTGACAGAGGAAGCTGGAGCTGGGTGTCGTGGCTCCCGGCAGGGCTGTCTCACCAGAAGCCTCACATGGTTCCCTGGTGGCAGGCCGCCCCCTCCCCCCGCCCCCGCCCCCAGGCCCAAGCTTCACTCCAAACCCAGTCAGCTCTCCGGCCTACTGGAGCAGCCTCGGTGAGGTTCAAGGGCACACTGTCATTTCTCAGTCTGGGGCCGAAGGAGGGGACCACGCCTGGCTGAGGCCCTGTCCCTGCCCCTTTCCTCACCACCGCCCATGCAACCCAACCCCGTCTCACGCCAGGGAGCTCACCTCAGGCCCAGAGGACACAGGGTCCTACGACATCCAGGCTGAAAGAACCCCTGGAGACCAGGGACTCAGCCTCCTTATCAGACTTTTGGGGAAATGGAGGCCCAGTAAGGGGGGTGACTTGCCCGAGGACATAGAACATACTGGGTGCAGAATTTGGCTCCCAGCCCATGGCCTTTTCCACAGGACCCCCACACCCCACATGCTCCCTGACGTATCAGGCCCGTAAGCTCATCTATTTCCCAACTCAAATATGTGCTCCTCGGAAGCTGGGCTGTGGCTGCCCGTGTCGTACAGGATCCCTGGACCTGGATGGGACCCCTGGCCCCCCCAGGCACTCATCCCTGAACGAACGAGTGCATCAGGCACTGTGCTATGCGCTCTACCTGCAGAATCTCGAAGCCTCACAGCACAGCTTCACATGGCCATCACTTCCACATCAGCGATGAGCAAACCGGAGGTGAGAGAGGTCGGCCGGTCTGCTGCAGTGGGCTGACCGCCCCAACCAGAGTCGTCATACTGTTCTCGGGGCAGGGGCCCTGTGCCCAGCACGGCTCTTGGCACACAGTGGGTGCTCCGTAGACATACTGGCGACTTTCTCCAATGTCAGTACCACAGTGAGGGGCTAATTCTTTATCTGCTGGCTCTGCTAAGATTTACCAGGGCTGGGAATGAGCCTGTCTTAGACCTTGAGCTCTGCCGGCTCCCTCTGGGGTCTTGCCTGGGGCGGGGGCAGAGGAGGCTTGAATGAATGAATCAGTGGGTTGACCCAACACCGGGGCCTGGGGCTGCTGTCTTCACCCTGTGTGCTAGAATTGCCCAAGTTGCCAGGTGGTCCCTGTCCCTAGGAGCCCAAGAGCCTGGCCTCCAGGTCGACTCTGCCCTCCTTCCTGGAGACAGAGGGTGGGAAGAAACCCATCCCTGCCAGGAGATGCCTCATTCCACTCCCATGCAGAATCAGGCTGACGATCCAGAGCAGGCCACGTGCTCCGGGCAGGCCATGGCACCTGTCCCACCTCCTAGCCTTTTCTGTACAGACCTTAAGATTCCTTCCAGCCTGACATTGCACGAGCCTGTGCTTAATTAACGCCCTGTCTCCTGTGGGCTGCCTCTCACTGCCATCTCAGGGAGGCTAGCGACGCGGTCAGGGGCATGGATTCTGGAGCCAGAGTCCCTGGGTTTGGATCCAGATTCTCTGCCACTTCATAACTGTGACCTTGAGCAAGGTGCTTCTGCGTGCCTCAGTTTCTCCGTACGTATAACGGAGCTACTGACACTACTTACCTCACAGGGTGGTTCCCAGGACCGAGTGAGTTAAGAATGTATCAGTAGGAATAACTAATACATAGATGGTTCTCACTAAGGACCAGCTACGGTTCCAAGCCCTTTATATCAACTCATGTATGTAAATAATGATGCATAATCTAAAGCGTTTAGAGCAGTGCCTGGCACTCCGTAAATAAGAGCTGTGATTATTGTCATCCGGAAATCTCTGAATTGGAAGTTTTCCCTGAGGACAGCCTCTGGTCTTCAGCCTGGGCAGGGATGTTTTCCAGAAGCCTGATACGTGATGGTTCCATCTGGGTTGGGATTTGGGGGTCTGCAGCCTGCTGCCCTGTTTGACATCTCCCTCTCTTTGCACCCACCTCCTCCTTCTTTTAAGTCAGAATCTCCCCCCTGAAAGCCCCTTCTTATATTTCTTTTACCCTTTCTGCCTTCTGGGCCTCTGACCCAGACCCTCTGCCCTCCCCCTCTACTAGTCTTCTCTTTTTAGGGCTGAAAGCCTCTGGGTTGGGATTTGCAGGATCTGACGTAAGCTGGCCATCCACTCTTTGAGCCTCCTTGAGCTATTTAAATGCCTCTCTGAGTGTGAGCACACAAACCTCAGTGTGGCTTGAATATTGCAGCATATCAGGTCTGGGGTAACACTCTCTATCCCCTCCCTAATTCTGGACACTATACCTCTCTTAATGCAGCCAGAGACTATGGCTAACTTGGCTCTGCCTCCAGCCACTCAGGACATCAAGTTTGCCAGCAGTGGAAGTCTAGTGAGCAGAAATCTCCCTAGTAGCTTCATCTCTGGGATGGGAAATCTGGGAGTCTGGTGCTTCTGAGATGTGGAGAAATTCATTCTGGTTTTGGGTTCCTTCCATGTCCTCAGCAGTCCTGTTGCTGCGTGAGAGATCCATTCAGCAGCTGCTCAGTAGCAATCTCTGGCATTTCTCACCTACCAGGTGTTCATTCATTCAATCCAGGAGTGCTCCCCTACAGATGGGAAAGCTGAGGCCCCAGAGAGGTTAAGGCACTCTCTCAAGGTCACACAGCATGCTGAGACTGAGATTGGATCAGCATTCCTGGCTGGTATTTCCCAGAATGTCTCTGCCCAGATTTTGAGGCAGCTCTTTGGGTTTGGGGAGGAAATTAATTTTTCATGGAGTTGACCAGGAGGAGGTAGGGAAGTGGGAAGGAGCCTGGCAGGGCCTCAATGCAGCTCAGAGGGTGAGAGGCCTGTGCATGAAGCCTGAGGTGCTCTGAAATATTAATGTCTCTTTCTTTGCTCAGGGGGAAATGTTCCCTAGAGGATGACATTTCTAATTAACTTTAATGTTAGGTCAGAATCTACCCCACCAGCTGCTATTCTCACTTAGTAAGAAGACTTAACAAATTAACACCAGAAAATGGTTTTTTTTTTTGAAACTTTCTCTGAGGCCCGAAGAAGCTGGGGGAGGCGCAGGGCTCCTCTCTCCTGCCAGACATGGGGAGAAGCTTCTGGCTGAGCCAGTGTCTCTTCCATCAGACATGGACTTTTACATGTGGGAGACAGAGCAGGGGACGGGGTCCCAGTTCTGCCAGTAATAACCTGGATATACCCTTTCTCTCTGGGCCTCAGATTCCCCTCTACAAAAAGGGCGTAAGTGAACAAAAATTTAAGACTTCACAAATCTTCCCATCCTGGTCTCTAGAGGAGAGGATAATGGGTGCACATGTGGGGTCTCAGGGATGCCAGCCAGAACCATTACTCCATGTGGACAATGTCTTCGATGGGTCACATTTGACACTTATAATGCATACAAATTTTGCATTCTGTTCCAAACATTTCTCTGTCTAACATATAAATATTTGTCTCAAAATAATCATTGAGTAAAATCAATGCTCCAAGGAAATGTTATGTGGCCTCTTATCATTCAGCCCTAAGCTCCAGTTTGAAAATAAAGAAATTAGGGGCGCCTGGGTGGCTCAGGTGGTTAAGCATTGGACTTCAGCTCAGGTCATGAACTTGTGGTTTGTGAGTTCGAGCCCCGCGTCGGGCTCTGTGCTGACAGCGCAGAGCCCGGAGCCTGCTTCAGATTCTGTGTCTCTCTCTCTCTTTCTGTTCCTCCCCTGCTTGTATTCTGTGTGTGTGTCTCTCTCTCAAAACTAAATAAGGAATAAAAAAAATTTTTTTAAGAAATTAAAATTTATTAAACAATAACTATGTGCCAAATACTGTGTAACCACTTGATATACAGCCTCTCATTTCATCCCCACAGCAACCCGCTGAAATGGAGACTATCGTCATCATCTCTTTACTGAAGGAACCTGAGGCTCAGAGAGGTTGAGTTTGTTGTCCAAGGTCACCCAGAAAATGGACCGCAGTGAAGAAGCACGGAGCCAGTTTACATCCATGATGCCCGTCTGCTCTGAGACCAGCATTCTGAGACCACAACGAGCCTTTTCAAAATCCCAGTGCCTCTTATCATTAAGACAGTGAACCTCTAATGTGGGGAAAGCCTTAGAAATGCCATGTCTTGTCCACCACAAACCTATGGAATCAGAATCCACAGGGGCAAGGGCTGGGAATGTGGTTAGAAAATCATACCTGAGGGACTTAGGGTGCAGACTTGACCCCAGCAGGGAGCTTTTCTTCAAGATGATCCATTTTTTTGGTAAGTTTTTATTTAGTTTTTGACAGCGGGGGAGGAGAGTGCAGGCGAGTGGGGGGAGGGCAGGGAGAGAGACTCCCAAGCCGACTCTGCACTGTCAGTACTCGGGAGTCAGACTCGGGGCTCGATCTCACAAACCGTGAGATCGTGACCGGAGCCGAAATCAAGAGTGGGATGCTTAACATGCTGAGCCACCCAGGCGCCTCGAGGTAATCTATTTTTAAAGGGTGCCATCATGGAAGACTGGTTGGCTCTAGTCCCAGGCTGTGGTGATAGAGTGCCCCCATGCCCAGCTGGGAATGACCACCCAGGGACACACACAGGGTGGGGCTGGTCTCCCAAGGCATCCTGGCAGAGTCGGAAGGTAGCCATGGTGCTCTGTGGGTCACACTGACCTTAGAGGCGGAAATGCAACGATACCAAAAAATCTGTTACATAGTAAACCACTCTTTCCCCTTCATTGTATTCTTTTAGAGGCAAATGTTTACACTGAGAAACGTCTACACGGATATAGCTGCAATCTCTCCCAGCCAACCGTGTTTTTCTAAATTACAGACACCCCCCAGGTGTCTCCACCATGAGCTGTGAGAACCCCCACCCACCGTGGCTGGTCTCCCTGTCCCGCGGGATGGCCGGGCGCAGGCAGCACAGCGGGACATCACGAACTCATCCGGGGATTTGGGGTCCCCAGAGCAGAAGTCGACACTCGTCTTTTCTGCTCCCACTCCAAGCATGCATGCCACACCTTTGAGCCATGGTTACGAGGCAGCATCCGGAGCCACGTTGCCCAGGTTCAAATCCTAATCCTACCCTTATGAGCTAGAGGACCTTGGGCCAATTTACTCCACCTCTATTTCCCAATCCATAGAAGGGGCTCAATCACAGCACCTGCCTCACAGGAGTGTTGTGAAGCGCAGGTAAATGTAAGGTGCATGGAACAGGTCTAGCAAGTGCCCCACAAAAGGCAGCCACTGTTCCTGTTACTGTCCTTGCTATTTTCTCCCTTACTATCCAGTCCCAGTTATCTAGGTTCCTCCCCCTCATCCATCTGAAGGCTTTTGGGGACTGTTAGCCCCTGGCTACAGTAGGTCTTTCTCCTACGCCTGTCAACTGAACTTTCTGAATTGTTGCTTCCCCTTCCTTTCCTATCATCGCTTCGTGTTTTTAAAATCAACTCACTTTTTATTGATTATTTAAAGTAAGCTTTATGCCCAATGTGGGGCTTGAACACCTAGTTCTTTTTTTTTTTTTTATGAGCAATATAGACTTTATTTTTTCCAGATTTTGCACAGTGAATATCAATTTTCTGCTCCTTTCAGTAGCATTTAAGAGTGACGTTTTAAGAATTATTTTATGCGCTCAGGACTCCAAGTTCAAGAGTCAAGAGTCATACGCTCCACTGACTGAGCTGACCAGGTGCTCCTAAAATCCACTTTTTTTTTTCTTGAGACAGAGAGAGAGAAAGAGAATCTTAAGCAAGCACCATGCTCAACATGGAGCCCGACACGGGGCCCCATCCCACGACCCTGGGATTGTGATCTGAACCAAAATCAAGAGTCAGACGCTCAACCAACTGAGCCACTCAGGCGCCCCCAAATCAACTCATTTTTTAAAAATTCAAAAGAAACGTCTACCAGTGTGATACATCTATGACTTGGCTATGTTAATCCTTTCCCTAAAACGTACCAAACTACATACATGACCCCTACAACAGGAAAAGCCTATCTGCACGCCACCAGTGGACCAAGCACCTCATATGGGGAAACAGTGCCCCGCAGCGTGCCCGGTCTATGAGCGGCCACAGCCACGTTCTCTGTGGAGGAACAGGACGCACGTTGGTACTGGGGCCCTTCCAAGCCCGGGCTGTCAGTAAAGGGGGCCTGCTGGGAGGCCCAGGGCGCCCAGACACTGGAGGCAAGGCCTCCCCTACCTTTGGTGTCTTCATCCTCAATGGTGGTATTGGTACTCTCTGAAGATTCCTGCCAAAGAGAACACGGGACACGGTGAGGCCTGCCTGGCAAGCGGGAAGACGCACGGCCAGTTTCGGGGCCGCCCCGGCTGCCTGATGCTGTGGCCCGGTTTCCGTAAGCCTCGCCGGCTCTGCCATCCAGATGCTGCACTGAAAACCCTGCCGGACCTCCAGGCCTAAGGAGGGGGAGGGCCCAGCTGAGCGGGTGGCTGGTGGCAGGGGGCGTGGATGAAGGGATGGTCGCAAGGAGAACCCTGGCCTTTCTGGAAGGGTTGGGAGGGCTCCCTGGCCCTGTCAGCTTGAGGGAGCCAAGAGGGGGTGTGGAAGAGCAGAAAAGGCATATGGTGGCCACAGAATGGGGAAGGAATACACACACTGGCAGGAGAGGAAGAGAGAGAGGCAGGGAGGCCCAGTGTGAGAGAGGCTGGGCCTCCGGGGGAGAAAAACCACACAACTGAGGGAGACAGCGATGGAGTCAGAAAAAGAGGGATGTGGGCCACCATGCCACCACTGGATCCCCTCGACAGAGGCAGGGGCTGGTGGCTCCTCTGCCACCGGCAGGCCCTGGGTAGCGTCGAAAAGCTCAAGAAGGGCCTCTCTGGCGCCCACTCCTTTGGCCAAACCGAGCCCCCCCTCGCCGCAACTGGCACAAACCAAGCCCTGAGACGAGTTCCAGAGCGGAGGGCGGGGAGAAGCGAGAAGCCAAGGGCTGGACGTGGGATGGGGTTCAAATCAACCTTCATACCTGAGGGGGCTCTCAGGTCTGCCGCCAGGCTGCTGGTCTGGGCCATGGAGTTGGAGGTGTCAACAGAAACACGCCAATGACACGCACACACAACACACATGTTGTCGCACGAGGCACACACGTACCAAGCACGCCCTGAGCACCCTCTCCCCGCCCCGGGTTCCCAGTGCAGCCCTGCAGGAGGGAGGCGGGAGCGAGGGTTTGAGGCCCAGCATTTACCGGCGTTTGGGAGACGGCAGACACTCACCATTAACTGAACGCTGGAACTGGACTTTCTTTTCTGGAAAAACAAGGAGAAGAGATGGGACAGGAAAAGACACAGCGTGAAAACGGCAGGGAAGCAGAAGAAACGGCAGGGAGCAGAGAAACAAAAGACAGGGGAGGTTTGGAAGGATGATGGGCCTCAGGGTCACCCTCTGTGGTCCCTCGCCAGCGTGGCATTGGGGCACGAAATCAGGGCCACCAGCAAGAGCTGCCCTAGTATGGCCAATCCTCACTCAGCCTGAAGCTCTCGGGGCCTCGTGCACAACTGCCTGGGGCTCACCATTCGACCGCAAGCTCCAGGCCGGGCCTCGCCTGGACCAGGGCTCCCCCTACACCAAGCTCTGACGGGGGAAACCAATCCTAGGGCTTGGATGCCAGTTGCCTAAGGCCTCCGGAAGCCAAAGCTCTTGCCGGACGAGAGGGCGCTCAGGTCTGGAGATGAGGCCCCGTGTCTCCTCCTAGACTCCCCACGTGTGTCTCTACTGAAAGAACCCCACTCCCGGGTGGGTTGAGCCTCATAGTCACTTGGGAAACTTGTCGAGAATAAACATCACCAGGCCCCCTCAAGGAGTTTGATAACTGGGTGTGGGGCGGGGCCTGGGCATCTCCGTTTTAAACAGTATTGCCAGGTGACTTCAAAGCAGGTCCCGGTGTGGAAACCAGTCCTTTAAGTAGCCTTTGAAATCCTGCTTCCCAGCGATTGGCCTGTTCAGCTCCTTTACGGTGACAGAGAAACTGAGGCACAGCCAGACGCATGGCTGAGCCCATAATTTGAGTCTTTAGGCCCTGCCCTCCCTCCTACTCCAGTTTTTGGGGGATTTGTAGCTTCATTCCTATTATTGGCTGAGGAACCATGGGAAGGAGAGAAAGTTAGAGGACACGTGCGGATTGTCTTCTCCTTCGCTCACTCCTAAGCTAGGTGATGCAAAGACTCACATTCAGGAGGGGCTGTAGGTCAAGACTGACGCTAAAATTGGACAGATGGGAAGCTGGGGTCCAGAGACGGGCAGTGACCTGCCCGAGGTCTCTCAGCCAGCTGGTAGCAGAGGAGAGGCTGAAACCCCTGAAATGCAGGCTTTCTCCTCTGTCCAGGTCTCCAGGCCCCACAGCCTGATGGCGCTGCAAAGTCCTGTCCTTCCTGGACGCGCTTACGTCTAAGAGGCCTGGAAGCTGTCCCCCTCGCTGTACTGTGAGCAGGGACAGACCTGAGATGCCCTCAGGGTAGGCCTTTGTGGGGGCGGTGGGGGGCGGCGGAGGCACTGGCTATTCTCTGAGGATCCTTAGGTCTAAGTCTGCACTCTCTGACTTCAAGATCCAGGATCCTCTGAGGGCCAGGAGGAGCCTAAGATCCTGTGCTCTCCGTCCAGGGCCCCCAAAGATGTGGCAGAAGTGGCTCACTGGGCACTGCCCAGTGTAAAGTCTCACAGTCCCTGCATCTGCCCCAGCTCGATAGACTCCCACAGCTAGCAGCCCGCGGCCAGCCCCTCATCCCCTCTTCTAGCAGAAACCTGAGGAATGCAGGGCCCGGGGTTCCAGGCGGGACACGAGGAGGGAACACAGAGCAGAGACTGCGTCAGATTCGGACATACAGTGACAGGATGGGACATGGGGGAGAGGAATCACGATGGCACGGATGGGACACCAACAGGGGGCAGTGAGTGGGGCTGAGGGGTGGGAGCGGTCGGCCGCTCCTCATAGAAGCAGAGGCTTAGAGGTGGCTGGGAGGCGGGGGTGGAGGGCATCACTTCTGGCCAACAGAAAGGCTCGATTTCCCCGGATCACAAACGATCACGATGCTAATAATAACCCCTCACTGACCAGGGGCTTTCACCAAAAGCAGAGTCACATCTCCCAGAACCACGTGCAAAAGCGTGGTTCTAGGGTTAGCAAAGACAGCAGACGTAAAGTAGGGTCAAAATTAGCCTTACAAAGCCCATAAAGTACAGTACGGTGTTATCTCTGTTCCCCAACCAGCCCTTTTCCCGTCCAGCGTTGGAAGCAATCACCGGGGCTTCAGCAAAGCCTCCGATGAAGTCAGTGGTTTCTTTAGGGACCAAGTGGTAAGAAGAATATGTACGTCCCCACTTGGGCGGAATGTGTGTTGTTCCAAGCAGCACATGGTGTGACTCCCCCCCCCCAAGGGCCCACTCTGGTATAGAGCCTCTCACTGGCCGCAGGAAACACCTACCATTCTCCCCTTGCACAGATGGCAGGACTGATGACCCAGATCGCCGAAGGAGGGCACGGTGGGGCCCATCAAACCAACGGTTCCTTGACTGGAGGTCCAGCATCACTCATAGTGAAACACATGACTGGACCCCCCAGAGCAACACATTGCAGGCTAGGCTCCCCAACTCCCGGGCAGGCCCCTGGTTAACTCTGGCTATTCCTGGCCTTTGGGTTTCTCTTCGTCCACACCAAAGCCACCTGAGAAGCCGCTCAGGGTCTGTCCTGCTGCTGCAAGAAGGAGTGGCTCTTTCTCCAGCTGGGCCCACCGGCACGCCTTGCGGTGACTAGCCAGAGTTCCGCCATGCTACGTGATGTCCTTGCCCCCAGATAGCCTCTGCCTCCTGGCCTGGGCTGGAGAGGAGCCAGAAGGGAGCTTCATCCCAAGACCCACTGTGAGGGAGGACCTGACCTCACATCCAACGGCTCTGTGTCAGCCTTTGCCAGGGCCACACCCAAGAGCCAAGCAGACGGGGCAACCCTCCCTCCGCCCCTCCTCCTCCGCTGACTTCAGCCACAGCCCACCCGCACCTGTGACCTCTGCCCTATGTCCTTCAAGTATGATTTTTTTCCCGGGGACCCCAGCACCCCCGGTGTCTACCCACTAGGGCCAAGAGGACCCCGGCTGCTCCAAACTGGGCCACCCTCATACTGTACCTCCCCCCATTACCCTTTCCATTTGGAGGGGGGAGAGCATTTGACTCATGCATGACCCAAAACAGCCAGGCAGCCAGAACTCAATTCTGGATTCCATCCTAGGATTTGGGATAGGTGTGTGTTAACTTTATAAATTGGGTTGGCTTTAGAGCTGTGTTTCCAAAGACTTCCTTGATCAAACTTTGTTTTCAAGGGAAATCTTACTTGCAAGTCCAATCTAGAAAACAGAAAAGATAATACTGACTAGCATCTCATGAGCGAGGATCGCACGCCAGTACCCCCGCTGAATCCTCAGGATACGCTGGTTTGCTTCATCCTCACAAACAGCCCTGGGAGGTGGGAATCCCTTTTACTCCCATTGCCCAGATGAGGAAACACAGGCTCAAGGGATTGAAATAACCAGCTGAGGTCTCTAGCTGCTAAGTCCTCCCTGGCTCCCTTAACCACTGCGATGTCTGTTACATGGAGCTATTTGGCTGAAGTGGGTGTGAGAAACCGAGAATCTTCTCTGCTCAGCCTCCCCCTTTCTATCCCGTGCTCCCTGCTGCTAGGGATGCCTCCCCAGAACCTTCAGGCTCCAAGAAGTTCAGTTTGAAAACTACTGACTTTGGCTGATAACCAACTAATTATGTATTCCTCACGTACCCAAGATGAGAAGGAAAAATGATTAGATAGGGTTTTGTTGGCTTTTTTTTTTTTACTCTTCTGTTTTTAAAGCTTATATCTTAGAAATGATGGAGTCCACATGCCCCCACCCCACACACAACCCATTGCACATTGCACTTATGAGGAAAACTTAGCCCCCAGAGGACTAAGGGCAGAGAGGAGGCCCAGATCCTGGCCTCAGCCAGCCAGCCCAGATCTCCTCCCATGCAACCCATAAACCAAACGAAAGCCAGTGGCCTGAGACCATAAATGCCACTACAATGAAGCCATGAAGCCACCAGCCCACCTGGATGGCTGTGTTTGGACAGCATCCCACACCTTCCAGCATCCTGGGCACAGCCCAGCCCTGGGGTCCTGGCCAGGCAGGGCTCTGAGCCCAGAAAAAGGCAGGGTCTCAAGAGAGGAGAGCCCACAAGGCAAGCCAGTGGCAGGGGAGGAGGGGGCCGGAGAGGGAGGGGGGCCAGGCCCCAGAAAGCAGAGGGAGAAGAGAGAGGAGGGAAGGAGGGGTCAGCAGGGTGTGGGCGGAAGTAGCTCGGGCAGGGCATCGGGGGTGGGGACAGAGGGCAGGCCTGGGTCATGGGGAGGAGGAGATTCTTGGCCCTGAGCCGGCAGGCCTTGACAGGGTGGGTGCCTCTGTCAGATGATTGGCTATCCAACCTCCATGGACTTCGTGGGTGGGACTGGGGTGCACACTGGGTCAGGGGCCCGTTCCAGCCAGCCCACACTCGGGGAGGAGGAGGTCACCCCTCATGATCAGCTCAGTCTCTTCTTTGTACCCTCTCACTTTCCAGTCTTCCCGTCCCAGAGAACCACAGGTATCTTCAGACCGGCCCCTTTCCTTGCGCCCGCCCCAACTCCCCTGGCCACCTGCCTCTCCCACCTACTTTCAACCCTCCCCCTTCCCCTCCCCCAGCCCCCCCTCCCCCACCAATTCTGGGGACAGCCCGGCCGCACGAGTGACCACATCTGCCCACAACACCTTCAGCAAGGCCTGGGTCTCGCCCCAGCCCTGAAAGGCAGGCCCTGTTGGTGGAAACGCTGCCTGATGCTGGCCCTGCCGGGCTCCCGGGGGCTTACCTTCACACCATCATTCTTCTTGTTTCCTCCGCTCTTCCCTCCTGCGGAGGAGAAAAAGTAGAGGGTTACCAACACCAGGCAGGGCACCAAGGCCCACAGGGTAAGGAACAGCAGCATCCGCGGGCAGGCGGAGGGCACAGAGCCGGCTCAGTGATCCGGGGGACACCTCCTCCTTCTGCTCCTCCTTCCTCCTTGGGGCCTGGACTGCCGGTGGCCCCCTAGGTGGGCCTGGGCTCCCCCGCTCTCAGCAATCTTGAGTGTGACCCTCTGGCCCCATGGGTTGTAAGAGGTGATCAATGTGTCCCAGGCCCGTGGGGTTGCTGTTTCAGTCCAGGGATTCCCTCTGGATCCCAGTCACCACCCGTGCTGCTGGTGGCCAACCCAGAGGCCTGGCTGCCTGGCCCGGGGCTGGACGCTCCCTCCCCACCCTGGCCCACTCTAATTTTAGCCCCATGCTGCTGCAGAGGTCATGTGTCAGCCCTGCCTACTCACTCCGGACAGCTGCGAGCGTCGTTTTGCCGGTGATGAGAAGCAGATGCCCCGCTCTGGGGCCCATCCCTGCCAGAGCACCCACCCCTACAGAGGCCTCCCTACCCCTAAATTCCAGAGCCCCATGCTCGGGCTGGCTGTGTCCCTGGTGCTGGGAAAAGCAGAGCAGCGGTTCTCAGGGAGGCCCCTCCTCTTGTTGTTCCTCTTTCCTCCTTCCCTGCCTCCTGGACAGAGCCCCTGGAGAGGGCAGCAGCCAGGAATCGGCAGGAATGCCCAGCCCTGCCCAGCCCGGCATCTGGCCGCTTCAGGCTTCAAACAAATGCCTTAAGTTACGTGAGACAGGATAACTATAGAGTGCTTAGCACAGCACTTGACCTCGATGCAGTAGATGGTCGGTAAATGGTAGCCACTGTAAGTCCTTCTCCCGGACGCTGGGAAATGGGGAGCCTGGGAAAAGGGGCGGCATGGGACATGGACGCCCCAGAGGCTCAGAATGACAGGTTCATGCTAGCCCAGCTTCCCAGTCCTTCTCACGTCTCTACCTGTGACCCCTTCCAGGCAAGTCTCCCTCTTAGAAAGTAAATGCAGGGGTGGGTGCCTCTGGATCCCAAAGCTGGGAGGAATGAGCTTCCTGGGCTGGACTGGGGTGTACAGAAGAACAGGGGGAGTAGTTGCCCCTCCAGCTTCAAGGGGCCGCTCTCAGCTCCAGCCCACAACCGCAGGACTGTGGGTCCCATGAGGTCACATGTTCTGATCTTCAAGAGAAGACAGAAATCTGAGTTTTTCTATGAAATCGCCTACTTTTTAAGTGCTGGGAACTCTTTTCAAAAACACCACTGTTTTAAAACACCACTGGTCCCATAAGCCCATCAAGAGATGGGAACTGACCCATGGGCACCATCTGGACTAGAGTTTCTAGGGGCCCTTCAGACGTTAAAAAAAGACTCTGACTGTCTGGGTGGCTCATCTTTCAATTTAAGGAGCTGCAGGATCCTTGTCTGAGGAGAGAGTGGGAAGGCAGTTAAATGCGGTGGGGCAAGCCCAAATGTGAAATTCCAGAGTTTTCCCACCCGTGGGTCTCATTCTTCCAGCTGATTCAATGGGCAGATAGACTCTCTGGGAAGCCAGAGCCATAGCTTCCCAGAGCCGACCCCTTGCTGTGGAGCCGGCCACGTGTCCACAGCAGCCCTCTCCGACTGGCCCAGCCCCAACCAGAGGGCCCCTCGGGTGAGCTTTGCTATATCTGCTCAGCTGCCCCGTCAGCTGTCCGGGCTCCCCAGAGAGAAGCCTCTGGCAGGCATTGACCTGGGTTCTCTCCCATGCGCCAAGGGGAGCTTCTTGCTAAGCCCTGATGCAAATCCCTTCCTTTTCTCTTTGGGGCCACATGCCACAGGTCGTTGGGTACTCCCTGCCTTAACCAGCCGGCTACGGCCAAGGCCAAAGACCATTACCCCGGCTCCCTGGTGACCCGTCGTGGTTAAGGGCTTGCTCCAGGGTTGCTCAAAGCTGCACCAGAAGCAGGCTCTGCCTCTCTCTGCCTAGCAATGGCCCCCACTGCCTTGTCACAAAGGCCACCTGAGTGAAAGCATGGGGACTGCTTAGCACAGGGCTCAGTAACAGCAGGGAACAGGAATATTGCTATTTCCTGGGCCTACTTCAGTCCTGCCTGGACGTGTACCCCGGTGTTTGGGAGGACTCCCCCTGGGGCTGGCCCAGCCTGAGAACCCAGCACCGCTGTGAGTTTGGGACGTTAGCCTTTCCTGATGGGCCTTTGGCCTGCTGACCTTTCACCTCTTGCCACTTGTGGGTGCAAGTGACCTAAGCCCCAGTCTTTGGTCCTCTGTAGCCCTCACTCTCCCCAGGCCCCTGGCTCAAGGCCACCCAGATATCCAACAGGGCAGTGCTTCCAACAGACCTGTGCGGGACATATTTGGGGCTCTGAGGTCCCACCACCTACCAGAGAAGTTCCTGGTAGCCAGCATGGTGGTAAGGATGGCTCCCTGCAACAGAGAAGGAGGGGGCATGGGGCACAGGAGGTCAGAGGTGAGGGGGGAGAGGAGGGACAGAGAAACGGGAGGGGCGGGGGGAGGGGAGGCAGGCTTTGCAAAGCCTGCCTTCTGCCCTGCCCCTCCATCTGTTTTCACCCTACAGCCCAGAGACCGTCCCTGCCTCCCTGGGGAAGTCGGGGAGAGCTAGGCCTTAGCTGGCACAGCTCCTGGAACAGGGCCACCCTAGCAGCAGATATTAATAGGTCCCACTGGCCTGGTAAAAGGGCTCAGGGACACCTGTCAGCGGGGGCTCCTAAAGGCCAAGGAAATGTCCTGCCTGGACAAGGACAATAGACCTGTCCTCCCGGGCCCCCTTTACTCTCCACCCGGTGCATTCGAGCCCTCAGTTCATCATTAGTTTGTCCACTCGGGGCTCCTGGGCTCAGAGCCGTGGACGGTTAACAAAGAAACTCTTTTGTCTCGATGAGGGGGCTAAGGCACCACCCTGCTGGTTCTGACAGTCTGATCTGGACACTCTCTGAGTCTGACAGTTCATGATTTTAAGACATGAACAATGGTTCTGACATTTTGCGATTTCCTCTGCGACAGCTCCCAGTGGGGGTTGGGGGGTGGGGGGCAGTGGGACCTAGTTCTCCTGGCCTCATGCTGCCCACCACCCCCTTGGCCCATGTCCCCTTCCTGAGCTACCACATCAGGCCTGGGAGCAGTTGGTGAGGAGGTTCTGCATGAGTTGAGGCCTCAGCACCTGTCACTCAGCGTTCTGATGCCTTCTCTGTTCCAGCGGGCTGGAGATTCCTCATTCTTCTTACCTGCTCATGGGGTCCCTGGCAAGGTCTTAGGCCAGTAGCTATCACAGCCCTGGGGGCACACATGACCTGCTTGAGAGGCTGGCAGCTCCGGGCCCGCCTGGGTCCCACTGTGGCTTCCTCTGGGCCGTGACCCCTGACCACGTCTCTTGGCTTGTCATCTCCTATGTTTGGCAGCCGGATCTCTCATGACCCTGGCCTCCTGCCCCATCCCATCTCACCCCCTAGGACCCCTCACCAGCCACTCTGGAACCACGCTTTCGGACTTCTGCACGAGCTTTTCTCTCCATCTGGAACATCTGCCCACACTGACTCCACACCGCTAATACCTGCTTGTCATTTGGGGCGTCTGCTTAAATGCCACTTGCCTAGCAAGTCTTCCTGGGATGCTTCCGTGGTCCTCCCAGACCTTGCCTGTGGCCCTGCTGTGTACTCCTCCAGCCCCAGGGTGTGCCCAGGCACAGCACTCACCACTGCCCCTTGATGTCCTGCTTCCTTGTCTGTCCTTTCCACTGCCCCCTCCCCAGCCCAGACAGTAGATGTTCAGTAAATGCTTGTTGACTCAGTGAAGGAAAGAACTTGTGAGGGGGTCTCTCGGCCTCTGCAGAGACCCAACCAAGCTACTCCATGTCGGGGGCGGGGCTCGGGAGGGCCGGGACCCGTTACCTTCAGTTTTCTCCTGGCGTTGAACTTCTTCAGGCAGTCCACGGTCTCCTGTCTGTGCATGCAGGAGGCCACAGTGGACCGATGCTGGAGGAAGAGGGGAAAGGTCTGTGAGTGGAAGCCAGGCCCGCCCGAGGGCCCCTCGGCAGGGTGTCTCATGGAGATGTGGTCGGGATTTGGGGGGGAGGGGCGGGGGGATAAATCTCTGTTCTAGGGAATGCTGTCCACACTGCAGGTGCTTGGCACCCCCGGCACCTGACATTCAATGCCAGTAGCATCACCAGTCATGACGTCAACGCCTCCCGTTCTCACTTCTCCCTGACAACCACAGCCGGGCAGCGTCTTGTGAGCAAGCTCCCTTGACCCCATGTTGGGCCCGAGGGGCCAGGGGCAGAGCCATGGGGGTCCGGACCCTGAAGTCAGGAGGGGCTCCTGGGAAGGGCCCTGCTGAGGAAGGCTCACCGAGATCCAAGGGTGCTTGAGGGCCTCGGCGGCCGTGATGCGTTTGGATGGGTTGATGGTCAGCATCTTATTGATCAGATCCTTGGCTTCCGGGGTGACAGTGTCCCATTCTGGTGACGGGAACTGGAAGGGGCAGAGGGGCCAGGTTTGCCCAGCCTAGCCCAGGCCACCCCTGCGATCCCCCAGCCCCTGACTGGCAGGGGAGCAGGCAGGGGTCCTACTGCCCATCCACTCGGGCATCCACAACCAGGAGGAGTGGGGACCCTCAACGCAGGGACCCCCCCTGGAACCAGAGGAGGGACAGGGTGCTTTGCTGCCGGGGACAAATCAGAACAGAGACCAGAGGGAAAGGAGGACTTCCTCTGTTGTTCTGAGGCTGTGCCTTGTCTGGGGAGCAGTAGGCCAGCGGCTATAGGCCAGACTCCAGAGTCAGAAGGCTGAGTTTAAGTCCTGGCTCTGCCTCTTAGGCTGTGTGACTCTGGACAAGTCATGTGACTGACTCTCAAACTGCCTCTAGAGATGTTGTGAGGATTAAATATGACGTGAAACACACAGCGCATAGTTTGATAGAAGTAGCCTTATTGAAAATCAGTATAGGGGCGCCTGGGTGGCTCAGTCGGTTAAGCGTCCGACTTCGGTTCAGGTCATGATCTCGCGGTTTGTGAGTTCGAGCCCCGCGTCGGGCTCTGTGCTGATGGCTCAGAGCCTGGAGCCTGTTTCAGATTCTGTGTCTCCCTCTCTCTCTGACCCTCCCCCGTTCATGCTCTGTCTCTCTCTGTCTCAAAAATAAATAAAGGTTAAAAAAAAAAGTTTAAAAAAAGAAAATCAGTATAGCTTGGTCCTTAGGAACACAGACGCTAGAGCCAAACTGCCTGGGTTCAAATCCCAGCTCCACCACTTTCGGCTATGCAGTGTGGGCAGTTATCTAACCTCGCTGCGCCTCAGCTATCTTATCTGTAAAATGGGACTAATACTCACACCTATGTCATAGGTTGGTATGCAGATTAGCAGTAATATATATATAAAGCATCTAGAAGAGTCCTCTATCAGTGCTAGCTATTATTATTATTTATGTGTGCATTACTATTGGTGGGAGCAGGGTTGGAGGGAGTTGAGAGTCCGGCTTCTGGACCTACCCTCCACCTCTCATCCCACTTGGGTGCTGTTTCTGCCCTCTGGGGCCCCGGGCTAAATCCCGTCACACAGAGGCTCAACCGTGAGGCGAGGCCTCACGCATCAGCCCTCAGGCTCTACCCGCCCCACAATTAGAGAGTGGCAGGGGGCCTAAGTGGGTTGGGAGGGCAGGAGGGAGGCACAGGAGTTGACAGGGAGGCTGGAGAGAGGAGGGACACTCACATCATAGGCGCCGGCTTTGATTTGCTGGTACAGGCGGTGCTGGTCCTCATCCCAGAATGGCGGATACCCAACCAGCAGGATGTACAGAATGACCCCTGGGAAGAGGACCAGGAGAAGCCTCACCCCCCTGTGGGGAGGAGCCATGAAGAGGGGAAGGATGGGAAAGGAGAGGGCAGCAGAGGGGCAGGTGACTGGGGGGATGAGGCGACTTCGGGGTAGACTCACCACAGGCCCACAGGTCCACAGGCTTCCCATACGGGTCCTTCCGCAGCACTTCCGGGGAGAGGTATCCAGGCGTCCCTGCGAACCCTGCTCCCCAGACACCCAGACAGGCAGACACACACACAGAGGTTGGCACGTTAGCAACCCAGAGCAAGGTCCTGCTGGAAGAGGGATGAGGTTGCCCTGGAGATGAGGAAAACACTCCCTGCCCCCAAGAGTGTGTCGAGGGCAGGAAGCTCTGGCCCGGCCAGCCAGCAAAGCCTCTAGACCCGGCTGTTGCCGTGTCAACTGTAGCCGAGCAGAAACCTTGCCCACTCCCCACCCTTGTTGGAGCTGGTCCTGGGAGAGGAGGAGGACTCTCCCCAGCTCTGGTTTTGCCTTAAGTCTCTTTTTCTTTGAGGCCTCAGTTTCCTCATCTGTCAAATGAGGGATTAGGGACGCCTCCCTTCACCACCTCCCGGCATTGTTGAGAGGATCTCGCTGGCAACAAACAGGCATCCAAAGTACTTTAACAGATAATCCTAAGAACAGTGACTATCTCTTAAGTGTGTGTGCTAAGCACGGAGCTGAGCACTTACACGTCTGGTCTCACTCCTCACACAGCCCTGAGGAACGTGCTGTTATCACCCCCATTTCACAGGTGAGGAAACAAAGGCTCAAGCAAGGTGACGTGACTCATCCCAAATCACACACCTCCTAAGTGGCAGAGTCAGAACTTGAACCCAGAGCTCTGGCTCTTAACTGATGATCAAAAGTGCCCACTAAAAAGTTTCCCCAGATAGCGGAAAGGACTTAATTATGCCAGAATCTCAGAGTGCTCGGGCTTGTCTGAGCTTAGATCCTGGCTCTTCCCCTTTTGATCTCCCGTGAACTCTTCCAAGTTTCTTAGCCTCTGTTCCCCATTTGTAAAATCAGGATAATTAGCCCCGGTACCCAGGCTGTTAGGGGAACCCATGGAAACCCCCTAGCCCGTAGGGATGGTGCACGTGTGTGTGAAGAAGCCATGTACTCTTTTCATGATAACTGTGTCCCTGTGCCTGAGTCCCGTGGATATAGGATGGGCAACACCCAGTGACCAGGGGCTGACTGGGCTGCGACCGCTGCTCCTAGAGCCCTGGCTAGTGCAAGAGCCATCTCCCACTTGCCCCTGCTTGGGCAGGACTCTCCTAGAGGCCAACGTGTCAACACAAGGCCGGCCCCCAGTGCCCCCGGCACCCCCTGCTCCCACTCACCGAACCATGCCTGCTGCTCCCCTTCCACCTCTATGGCCAGGCCAAAGTCCGCCAGCTTCACCGCGGCGCCCTTGAGCTTGGAAGCCAACAGCAGATTCTCCGGCTTCCCAGGACCAGAGAGAAGAGTGAAGTGGGGGAAGAAAGAGCCAGAAGACAGTGATGAGCAGATTCAGAACCTCACCTCCGGGGGCCTGGGCGTACGGAGGAGCAGCTGGACAATCCAGAGGTGCCCTGCACCCGCCCCTCCAGTCCCAGCCACGGGACCCTGAGCTTCAGCCCCCAGAGAGGGGACGACCCTAGGGCAACACTGCCATCTACTGCACCAGAAAGACCTTTTCCCCACCCCACATCCCCTCCTTCACCTCACCTCAGGGTTTGGGGCTGGGGCTGCGGTGAGGGCAGGGAGTTGGGGCAATAGCCACCACTATAATAGAGAAGAAGGAGCGATATTTATTGCGCCCCTCCTAGGTGCCAGTCACTAGGCTAAGTGTTTTGCATACATCATCTTATTGCCTCAACAACCTTTGGGGTCAGCATCATTCTCCCCGTTTTCCACAGTAGCCTTCCTACATTCCCCGAAACAGTCATGCTTGTTCCCACCTCAGGGCCTCTGCACTTCCCGCTCCCCCTGTCTGATTTGCTCCTTCTCTGAGCTCCACAGAGCTGACCTCTTCTCTTCATCTGCTCTCACCTTCATGTCACCCTGTCAAAGGATCCCTCCATGACTATCCAAAGGAGGAGCCCCCAGGTAGCCTCTGTCTTAGCAACTTGTTACTATCTTCAGAGATATCATCACAATTTGTAATGTTTCCCCATCTGTTGTTGTGCTTGTCCATTATCTGTCACCTCTATAGAAAGTGAGTTCCTTATCCATCTGTGCACCACTACATCACCCGCACCTAAGACAGGGGACAGCACAGAGCAGACACTTAATAAGTATTTGGCATACGTATGAAGGTGAGGAAACCAAGGCTCGGAGAAGTTAAGTGACTTGGCCAAGATCACACAGCTGATAAGTTATAGAGCCAGAATCGAGGCAAAGTCAGGCTCTGGAGCTGTATTTTAACCACTCTAGGCTGAGAGAGGGCCTCATATATGCTGCCTGGCCTCTGGGGCCCCAAGGCTGCTGTCTTCTGCTGGGTCTGGAGAGGAGGAGATGCCCCTACACAGGACAGAGGGAAGTGGAAGTGAATCCTGCAGTTAGATAGCCCTCGCTTCTGACCCAGCTCCACCATTTCTATGCCGTGGAACTTGGGCAAGCCATGTCAATCCTGAGCTTTAGTTTCCTCTCAGAAAAATGGATCAAGCCCAGCTCATGGAGCGGTGTGCGGATTAATCCGTGTAGAGCCCTTGGCAGTGGCCTACGGCGTGTGGTTGATGAGCATTAGCGTTCCCAGTTTCTGCTTGGGGTGGGCTGGGGGCGTGGAGACAGCTGGTTTCCTCTGACCCCCTTCCCCACTGGAACTTCCGAGGGGTCCCACCTCTGACCTTCCGCTGACCAAAGTTAGGTGGGACCCAAACAAATATAGCTCCATCTGTCCCTCGTTAAGGCCTCTTTTATCCTCTGGTGACTGCGTTCCCAAAGTGTCCTGGGCCTTGGTAGCTGTCCTGCCCTGATTTGATGAATATGCCACTAATTAATCTATGCAGAGTGGCCTAAATTTGCGCTGCCTCTCCTCCTTTCTCCTCCTGTGCAGGGGCTGTAGCTATAATGGGAACAGGCCCTCTGGGAGAACTGCCCTGCAGTCTGGCAGGACCCTCTGGGAGTGCACACTCACCTGTGGGTGTAGACTGATAAACTAGGAGCTCACAGGAGCTCAGCTGAGAAACCATGGACTGCTCGTGATAGAGGTGGGCAGGGGCTCAGGTCAGAGCACTGCATCCCAAAGAGGGACCTGGGTCCCACTGGAGGACGCCCAGGGAGGGCGGCCAGAGAGGGCGCCCAGGATGAAGAGGGCCTGGAAATCCTGTCCTGCCTGGGAACGGAGGAGAACAGCCTGCGGAAGACTTAGGAGGTACAACAAAGCTGCCCAAGGGTCTCTGGGCTGCTCCAAGCTGGAGGCTTGATCTGTGTGGCCCCAAAGGGTAGAATTGGGGTTCACAGACAAAACTCCCACAGCAGGAAAGATTGAAGGAGCATTTCCCAGTGGTTCAAGGGGATACCCCATAAGAAGCAAGTTCATAGTCACCGAAGGCCAAAACGCAGAGGTTCAAAGGCACCTAGAAGGAACTACTGTAGAAGCAGGAACTGCATTGAGGGGCTTTTTGGCCCAGGCCACTGCGGGCACAGGATCTGGGGTCAAAAGGCCAGGGCTCCAGTCCTAGCTCAGACACAGCTGAACTGCGTATTCTTGGGCAGGTCCCTTAGACACTCTAAGCTTCAGTTTCCTGCTCTGCAAACTGGGGATACCAACCGAGGTAACCAGCCTCGATGCCGTGAGGCTCAGCAGAGGAGAGCTATGAGTCTGTGCCGACCAGGCAAGGCTATGTGGCTCGTGCCAACCCTAGACTGCACGTCTGCTTGGGTCTGTCCATCTTCCCATTCAGGTGGGAAGAGGAAGGACTCTGAGGACCCCGAGACCTGTTTTTCTTCTCCCCCCACCTGCCAGAGACCCAGAAGCAAGAATGACAATGTGTCCGCGCACCAGACACTGTGCTGTCTCCTTTGACATCCTCAGCAACCCTGTGCAGAGGTTGCTATGGCAACCCCGCTGTAAGGAAGCTGAGGCCTTGAGGCTAGAGAGTAGCCTAGCTGGGCCTTGGACCCCTTCGTAGCCAGCACTGTCAGTCTAACTACATCTTACCGGGTCTGGCCCAAGGCACATGAGGCGAGGAGTCAGGACACTGGATCCTGAGCCTAGATACTCCTCCCTGAGCCCAATTTCCTGATCTGAACAGTGGCGTCTATATTCCCCACCCAGCCCAACTCAGGGGATTCTGGGGGCTCCTGGGTGGCTCAGTCAGTTAAGTGTCCAACTCTTGATTTCAGCTCAGGTCATGATCTCATGGTTCATGAGTTCGAGCCCCGCATCGGGTTCTGCACAGAGGCTGTTTGGGATTCTCTCTCTCTCTCCCTGTCTCTCTCTGCCCCTCCCTGGGTGAGCTGCACCCCCAGATGGGTCGCTCACCTTCAGGTCCCGGTGCACCACACCCATCTGGTGGCAGTGCAGCACAGCCTCCAGGATCTGCTGGATACAGTGACTGGGGAGAGAGAGGAAGGGGTCACGGTGTGAACGCAGGCCTCTCCCGGAAAGCTGGAAAGGCAGGGAGGGAGGCCCCCTTGGCCCCAGGCACCATCGCCAGGCTGCACCTGGCACTCACCTGGCATCAGCCTCACTGTAATACTCCCGGGCCACGATGTCCTCAAACAGCTCCCCACCAGTAACCCTGGGGAGACAGGCACAAAGTCACCCTCCCACAAAGGCCCCAGGTGTTGCCTCTTCCAAAAGAGTCTCCAGGAAGCTAAGGACGGGACCCAGGGACCTCAGAACCTCAGCCCAAAGGGAGGAACCCCAGAGGTGTCTCCTGTTGGAACCCTCTTCCTGGCTTCTAGCCCACCTGTCCACCAACTCCCCTCCCCTCTGCCACCTGCCCTTCTCTCCCACTGGGTCCAGGCTGCACTTAGGACAGGGGATGGGACACTCAGAACGTATCACTCAGGGTCATCAGGCTCCTGGAAGCCCAAGGACTGGGTTTTGTTGCTGTTATTGTTTGTTTGTTTGTTTGTTTGTTTAGTAAACTTGATGTTTTTAGAGTAACTTTAGGCACACCGCGAAACTGAGGCACAGAGATTTCCCACACACCCACACATGCAGAACCTCCCCCACTATTAACTGTTTTTTTTTTTACAGACGGGACCAGTGCCTTCACTGAAGTTTCTCTGCCAACCCAAGAACCTATCATTTCATTATTGTTTTTCCTTCCATTGACTGGCTTTAAGAACTTCACAATGACTCCAAAAGGAAACTTTCTATCGCCACCAGACATGCAAAGCCAGCATCACTGGCCACAAACAGAAGCAAAATGAAAGCTGTGCCAAGGAGAGGAACGGGTATGTGTCGCCTTTTCAGGGAACCCCACCTGCACTGCTTGGGTGGCAGGCCTACCACATTTGGGAAACTTCAGTCTCAGAAGAGGGAATTCAGCCCAGCCTGAGAGCATTTGGGAATCGGGCCGAGGGACCCAGCCAGGTCACCCCGGCTCCAGCTGCCCCCCCACCCCTTGTACAGCCCGGGGTGGGCCCAAACTCACAGGTCGAAGATCAGGTAATGGTGTCCCTCCTCAGAGATGCTGTCGTGGAGCCGGACTGTGGGAGGGGCCCAGGCAGCCAGTTAACCCGGAAGCACTGCTTCCTGCCCCCTCCTGCCCTCTCACCTCCCCTCCCCCGCCCCCCAACAGTCAACATGCCAATTTCTCAGTCACTGAGCACAAGCTAGGTAACAGGTGCTTTGACAAACTAAGTAAAGGATGGCTCACTGACTTTGGGCATCGTCAGAAGAGGCCCGGGTTTAAAGGTGAAAGACCCCTCCCCACTTTGGTGAGAGTTTGACCCCTTTCTTCCCCCAACGCTTAGCTTCTTGCAGGGCGAGGTGGCATCGTCGAATCAGCCCGTGGCTCAAATCTCTGCCACTTCCTAGCTGTGTGACTTCAGGCAAGTTGTTACACCTTTCTGAGCCTCTCTTTTCTTGCCTGGACAATGAGAATGAAACTTCTGGACCTGCAGGCTTGTGAGAATTCCATGAGGCACCCAGCCGGTGTTCAACCAATGCGGCCCTGAGTGGCTAACCCCACTGTGTATCCAGGTCTGAGACAAGAGAGCTGGGGGACATGGGGGACAGTGGTCCCTGAGTGTGAGCATGCTGAGAAACTCATCTCTTCCTACCTCATTTACCAAGAACGGGGGCAAGGCTCCCAGAAGCCCAGAGCTCCCTAAATTACCCCCTGAGATTCTAGAAGGAAGGGTCCGAGGCCTGGGATTGACTCTAGGGGGCTGCACCCTGCCAACCAACTGCATTTTCTCCCAGGACAGCTTCACATCCTTCCCTGAGCCACAGCCTAAAAATGTCCACAGAGCGGGGTGCGGGCTCAGAGAATTAAGATACATCGCACAACGGAAAATTACACAGCTGTTAAAATAATACGGCAGTTATGTATCCACTGGTTCAGAATCATCTCTGAATTATGTTGTTTGGCAAAAAAGCAAAGCGCAAAACAGCGTGCGTGGTACTTTTTATAAAAGATGTATTTAAGCCTGTCTGTGGCCTAAGCCTCTCTGGAAGGATACAGAGAAGTGGGCACTGGGGTACCTTGGGAAAGGGAATCGGGAGAGCAGGGGTTGTGAGTTGTTGAGACTATTTTTTCACTGTGAGCCCTAGTGCCATCTGAATTCTTGCCATGTGCATGTATTTCTGACTCAATATTGAGTCCCCTAAATGGCTTAAGACTCTCCGATCTGCACATAAAGTTTGGAGAAGCAGGATCAAAAACACAAGAGTGGGTGTCTGCTCTGGGGGAGGGGAGAATGTGATCAGAGATGGAGGAGGAAGGGAACACAAGTTTATTATTGTTTTTAAAGATTTATTTATTTAAGTAATCTCTACACTGAACGTGGAGCTCAAGTTCACAACCCCGAGACCAGGAGTCACACACCCCACCGACTGAGCCAGGCAGGAACCTCAGGCATGCAAATTTAATTAAAAAAATTTTTTTTAATTCCTAAATGATGATATGTGTTTATAAATGACAGAAAGAGGGGTGCCTGGGTGGCTCAATCGGCTAAGCATCCGACTTCGGCTCAGGTCATGATCTCAGGTTTGTGGGTTCGAGCCCCACATCAGGCTCTGTGCTGACAGCTCAGAGCCTGGAGCCTGCTTTGGATTCCGTGTCTCCCTTTGTCTCTGCCCCTCCCCCACTCGTGTTCTGTCTCTCTCTCTCTCTCTCTCTCTCAAGAACATTAAAAAATCTTTTAAATAAATAAATGACTGAAAGATGTGTTAAACATATGTTTATTTTGCTCTTAACTAAGCTCTATGCTTAACTTGGGCTCGAACTCACAACCCCGAGATCAAGAGTCGCAAGCTCTACTGGCTGAGCCAGGCAGGCCCCCCTGTTTGTAGTATATTTCAAAGCAAAAACAAGAAGCAGGTTGCCTACAAGTACATATTATGTGATCCGGCTTTAATTTCTTCTCAACATTTTATTATAAAAAATTTCAAACATACACTCACGTGAACACCCGTGTACCCCCCACTTAGGTTCTATCATTAATCTTATACTTGTTTCACTACGTTTCTACCCATTCCTCTACCTATTAACCTGTTTCCATTTTTTAAGGCATTTCAAAGCAAAGGTAGGCTCGGTTTTTGAAATGTATATGTGCAGTGAAAAGAGCATCCTGTATATCCTGTGTGCAGAATCTGGCAACCCCGTATTGGTGCCCTGGCCAGGTCCCCTTTGGTAAGATGGGGTCACCATCCTGCAGCTGCCAGGGGGGTGAGCTGCTAACAGCTCACATTTACCCCCTTCTCTGGAGAACTCCCCACTGCCTACAGAGCCACCTTGTGTACAAGGTTACCTGCAGCATTCAGCCAAGGACTGACTACTGTGGGAGGGCAGGGTCGGTGCAAAGGGGCAGTCTCCTTGCTTTAAGGAGGGACAATCCCAAGACAGGATTTATGTTCCAGTCTGTACGCCATACACACACCTGGAATCGGGTCAAAGTTAGACTTGACCTGAGGCCACACCCTTGCTCAATTTCTTCCCTTTTTCCATCGTGCTTCACCCAGTTCCTTGCAGGCCTTCCATGAGAACACACCCTCAATAAATCACGAGAACCTGAGTCCCTGCCTCAGGCTCTGCTTCTAAGAAACCTGACCTGAGATAATATGTATAGAAATACTCTCAGGTCATGATCTCACGGTCCGTGAGTTCGAGCCCCGCGTCAAGCTCTGTGCTGACAGCTCAGAGCCTGGAGCCTGTTTCAGATTCTGTGTCTCCCTCTCTCTCTGACCCTCCCCCGTTCATACTGTCTCTCTCTGTCTCAAAAATAAATAAACATTAAAAAAAATTAAAAAAAAAAGAAATACTGGAGAAGGTACAGACATCATATATCATATGGAAACATGTATCATACAAAGTTAGCATTGATAGTGTAACAAGATAAAGTTTTTAAAAAGACCCTTTCCTTGGGGAGTAGACTCCTTATTGCCTACTCAGTTCCTGGCAGGCACGTATGTTTTTAACTTCTCTTTCCTGAGCATGAGAAGCTCTGAGAAGCCAACCTGCAGTCAGAACCATCTCAGAATGGGCTTTTAGAACCGGGTCAAGAGGCATTTGAGAGGAACTCCAAGAAGACTGGGCTCCTTGATCTACCCTCTGACCAGAAGCCTCAGCCCCTTTAGAGAAGAGTCTCAGGTTTCAGAGAAATGGACAAAATTGGGGGAGGGGGAGGGTCCTTCGGCCTTGATTCTAGCTCAGATGGTACTTTTATGCTGATTTAAAAGCCTGCCCCTCTAAGAAGCCAGGCGACAGGAACATAGGCTGGATTCTAGCCCCCACCTGCATGAGGGCACTGGCGTTAGTCCCTGAGAGGAGGTGCCATCATAGCTACGAACCCAGGAGACAAGACACATCAAACCTCTCCTTCCATCCGTAAAGGCTACCCTGAGGGAAAAAAAACTGAGTCCAAAGCCAAAGAGGAAAGGAAATTTTCAAGAGCCGCCGCAGGGTGTGAAAGGGTCTCACCACCTGGTAGAGATTGACATGACTGTGGTCGTTGAGTTATGCTGTCAGTTTTTGACTTTTTAAAAATATTGTCATAGATCAAATAGATCTGTAACCTAGTTTTCATTTGTGTAGCTGAGCTCATGAATTTCTGACATGCCTTTCATATTTCCAACAGTTACCACTTTTTCCTTGGAAATTAGAGGCTGGTGCTTCTTACCTATCCAATGCCCCCTGACAACACATTCTTGATGTCCACTTGGGAAGCTAAAGAGAATGGCTGGGAACCTGGGCTCTGGAGTCAATCTTGCTGGGCTCACCTCCCAGCGCTGCCTCTTATAAGCTGTGCAACTTTGGGCAAATTAGGTAACCTCTCTGACCCTCCTTTCCTACCAGTAGTGGTAACACTACTGGCCTGCTTTGGAAGTTAATCGATGATACTGTAAAGCCCTCAATACAGTGCCCGGCACAGGGAAGAACCTGATAAATGAAAACACCATCGTCTTCATTATCAACCAGCCCCCCTTCTCTTGCCCACCCAAATCACTTGTGAAACTCTAAGGTTGTCCCCTACTCCCTGGGATGGCCTTTGGGGTTTGCCCCACCAGCAGGTGGTAATACAGAGTGTAGGGCACTGTCCCATGTGCATGGCACAGTTGGGCCGCCCTGTGCTAAGCCACGGCCTCCCTGACCTGGTCCCCTTGGGGCTGGGCACCGGCCACACACGGGCAGCAGCCAGTAAGCATGGCTAGAGACACCAAGCAGGCTGGCTAGGACTCAATCTAGCTTCTCCAGGCACGGACTTGCCTCGTGGGTTTTGCATCCACGGCTGTACCTCTTTGCATTTCTTTGGGCAGATTATAATCTATAATCTATTTAGAAGTGAGATATTTGGAGGCTCAGGAAGTAGCATCCTTCAGGGCCCTTCCAGCCCTAAGATAGCTCGGGTTCTTCCCCCGCGTCTTCCTGGTCTGGGTCTCAGCTCGGCTCTCCACTTCCCTGTGTATCAGCCACCCCCGCCCCTTCCTTTCCCCCTCCCCACCCCCATCCTCACTTCTTCTGCACATCCTCCATCCCTAGCAGAGGCCTTGGCACACGGTGGGGCCTCGGATGCCCTTGCTATCAGGTGAAGGAAGGAAGGAGTAAATGATTCAAAGATGACAACGATATTAAAGGTGACAGCCATCATTTCTGAGACTTCCCCATGTGCCAGGCTTGTGCTAAGTGCTTTATTTGCACTTTCCCATTTAACCCTCCAACAGTTGTAGAGGGTGGATATCATGATTACCCTCACAGAGGAGGATACCGAGGGTCAGAGAAGTTCAGAGCCTGCCCACACTCAAACACCCAGTGAACAGCGGAGCTGGGATTTGACCCCACGTGTAAACCCCGTTCTCTTCACCGCCATGTTAAACATAGGGCCCCAAACTGTTGACCAAACACCTTGATGGCTCAGAGGAATGAGAATCGTGTGGAGGTTACATTTTCGGGTAAGGTGGTTTTGTGGAAAGGTGTGGACTGAGGAAAAAGGGGAGCAGTCTCATGATAATAAAGCACTTACCTCGGGACTGTCACTGTGCTATGCTCTATCTAATCATCACAACCCTATGAGGTGGGTATCATTTCCATTTTCCAGCTGAGAAAACCCAGCTTCAGAGTGGTTAAGCAACATGTCCGGGGTCACACAGCAATTAAGCAGCAAACCCAGGATTTCAGCTGCAGTCTGTCAGCCCCAGAGCCCATGACTACTGCTCCCCATGCACAGCTGGGAATGAGAGGGGGAAGGAGGTGCAAAGAGGAGGCAGCGTTGACCTGAGACAGCTGCAGCACACCCCCTTACACACACCCTTACACACACACACACACACACACACACACACACACACACACACACCACCTCCTTCCTCTGGGGCTGACAGGCTTTCTCAGAACCGTGGGACTTTATCGTCAGAGATCACTCACAATCCTGTCCGTCATACAGCTGGGGAGGTGGAGGCCCCGCCCAGGCAGGAGCCGGCCTAGGGCTGCACAGTGAGTCTGCAAGCAGGTCGGGGATCGGGGGTCCAACCAGCCTCGCTCCCCACCAGCTGCCTTGCTGCCCCTCTTCTGATTCTGGCCCTGGAGCCTCTGGCTGCTGTTTGCACGGCTCTGCTCCCCTTCCCTGGGCACAGGGAAGGGGAGGTGCCTTTTGGGTATAAATACCAGATGGAGATGCTTCTCTCCAGCAGGAGAGTTAACCCTTGGGGCTCTGGGCACAGAGAGATGCTTCCTCCCCATGGGCGAAGGCGTGGCGGCTGTCAGAATTGGAATATTCCTCAGAGAGCCCCTAGGCCTGAGTCCTCAAAGCGTGGTCTGGGAACCAGCAGCCTCGGCATCGCCTTGGAGCGTGTTAGAAACGCAAAACCTTGCCCCCCCCCCCCGCCCCCAAACCCACTGAACCAGAATCTACCTTTTAACAAGATGCTCAGATGATCCAGAGGGTGCTTCCTTGTGAAGTTGGGGAGGAAAGTGGCTCAGAGAGGGAGGGGCTCCCACCCAAGGTCACACAGCCATTCCCTGACAGAACTCCATCTAGAATCTGCACTTCCTTCCCACGCCCCACCCCCAGCCGCCCAACTCAGAACGATGATGGGCAGGGATGCAGCCCCCCAATCATGTAAGGGGGAAGTGGGAGGCCAGCCAGTGACATGTGGTCTAGGCCCGGCCTCTCCTGGCGGCCTGGGCTCAGTCTACCCCGGCACCGGGGCCACCTTGGAGCCTGCCTCTGGGGGGCAAGCAGGCGGCTGGGCTAGGCAGGCGGCCCAACCACAGTGCCAGGCTGACTCAGCATGGGGCAGGTTTGGGGAGTGGGGCGTGCTGGTCAAGGCCAAGCCTGGCCTATTTTCGTCTCTCTCAGAGCTTCGGGAGTTTTCCTGCAACAGCTTTTCCGAAGGAGGCTGCCGGCAGCTGCGTGGGCTGGGAGGAAGGGCCCCTTCTTCACCTTCCCCTCAACCAAGCTGGTCTCTGAGAAACGTGGAAACCATTAAAGTTACCCCCTTTCCCATAACGGGGGCCATGATGCCCAGAGAAGAGAGCAGCTGCCCTCCCAGCCCCCAAACACCCACCGGGCTGGGTGCCACCCACACCCCTCCCCCCTCCCCAAAGCTCACCGATGTTGGGGTGCTTCAACAGGCGGCAGATGCGGGCTTCACGCTCCAGCTTCTGATGGTCTGAAACGCAGATGCCCAGGTAAGTCCCAGGTGAGGGAGGAACCTTCCCCCACTCCATCTCTGCCTCTTCACAGCCTCTTATGATCTGCACCTGCCAGGGCAGCCCCTGGGCCCTGCCTGGAGAAGCTCGCCTCTCTGGCAGGGGCCCTGGGTCCTCCAGGAAGGCAGCGGGATGCAGCAGAAGGGGGAGAGACCAGGTTGCAGTGCCTCAGAAGTCCCTTCCTCTCCCTGGGCCTTGGTTCCCGGGGCTCTCAACTGAGGTACTTCCCAGAGCCACAACCACTGAGCCCGGAACGGCTCCCCAGGGCAGGCCCCTGCCCTGCCCCCAGCCTTGCCCCTCCCATGGGGCTCCAGCTGGGACTGAACCACTGACAGGCACTCCTCCAGACCCACCCTGCACAACCCTCTCCCTTGGGCTTGGGGCCTTCACCCGTGTGGTTCTCTCAGCTTAGAACTTTCCCTTCCAACCTCCCGCCCGGCCATCATTGGCCATCACTCGTTCATCCCACCTGTCTTCAGATACACTTTCTCCTAGCAGCCTGTCCTGACTGCCAGGCTGGTAGGGGCCCCTCCTCTGGGTTCTCAGGGCCCCTGGACAACACATCCTACCTTGTCTCATGGACCGGGACCTTGTCTCGTGCCCTTAAGGGCAAAAACTTGGTCTCTGTTGTACCCTGGCATCTACCCAAATGCCTGGCACATAGTAGGTGCTCAAGAAATAATTGAAGTAAAGAATAAACCATTGAATGGCGAACCTTTCTAAAGGAGTCTGTATTTTCTCTGCAGGAGAAGAACCGTATTAATTTGCAGGGGCCACCCCCCTTACAAGGGACTCCGGACCAGGGACACAGAGAGCCCCAAAGAATCTGCAGTACAGAACCTGCATGTGACAGCATCGGGGCGTACCCAGAGCTCTTGCACCTGCTTTCCAGGACTTTTGTCCAAACCCCCAGGGAGAGAGGACTTGTTCAGAATCTGCCCCCTCTCCCCCCCATAGTCACTGACTCTGGGACTGCTGGGAACAATCATACCCATGACCCCCTTCCATCCCCCCAACGACCCTGTGCTGTGGGCATCCCTGTCCCCATTTTATGCATGTCTCCATCTCCTTTTGGGTGCTTTCCTCACAGTTCAGTAGTTGACGCCTTAACTTAAAACAACAACGACAACAACAACAAAAAGGGAGGCGGTAGCAAATCTACAAGATTTACTATGTGCCCCGTGCTGTGCAGGGCACTTTTTTTTTTTAATTTTTTTTTTAACGTTTATTTATTTTTGAGACAGAGGGAGACAGAGCATGAACAGGGGAGGGTCAGAGAGAGAGGGAGACACAGAATCTGAAACAGGCTCCAGGCTCTGAGCTGTCAGCACAGAGCCCAACACGGGGCTCGAACTCACGGACCGCGAGATCATGACCTGAGCCGAAGTCGGACACTTAACCGACCGAGCCACCCAGGCGCCCCTACAGGGCACTTCTATATGCATCTCAAGTGCTTACAACCGCCCTTTGAGGGAGGTGCTGTCACGTTCTGGCTTTACAGAGGAGGAGACAGAGGAACAGGGACGTTAAATACCTGGCTCAGAATCACAACTGTGGTGATCAGTGGAGCCACACTTTGTACCCAGGCAGGCAGACTCCGGGGAGGAGCTTTAAAACCCTGTACTATACTGTTCTCCGCACCCTGACTCATTGCCACCACCTCCACCTGCCCCCAATTTCTGAATGGGAAAATCGAGGCCCGTGCCAGGGAACTCATGCAGATACTCAGAGGCAGAGCCAGGACTAGAACCCAGTCCCTGAATAGCCCCTTCAGGGCAGGCAGGCACCAAGGAAGATTATAAGGACGAAGCAAGTCCCAGCTCTTGTCCCCAGGCAGCCAGCTCCGCTTTCCCCTGCCTCTTTATTAGAGCAATCACAGCTGTTCTCCATGGGCTGAAGAAGCCAAGATCAATACTGAAATGTGGCTTTTTCATCAGCAAAGCAATTAAGTCCAATCCTGTTTCCATAGAGCGTAAGCTCAGCTCCCCAGCTGAAGGTGGACTACAGGCTGGGGGAGGGGAGGTTGTGCACACTGGGGGGCTTCCCCTGGTCCCCCGTCCTTCCCAGCCTCCTTTCATATCTTCCAGGGTGGGGGCAGGCCGATTCCCACACAGAAGAGGGGGATCCCCAGATCACACCGCATTGCAACTTCCAGCGCTAGAAGCATTAATTTGTTGAATTTACGTAAACATATAGGTTTTCCAATGGTTTTCGTAACTGTGAAATGCTTTTATTTTCTAACATTCCTCGAAGAATGTAGGGACTGTGTTTCTCTTGACCTCTGAGGACTTGCTCTGTTATGTAGGTAAGGAAACTGAGGCCTAGTGATGAAAAGGGCAATCCCTTTATCAAAATCACTCAGGGGTGCCTGGGTGGCTCAGTCGGTTAAGTGTCCGACTTAAGCTTGGATCATGACCTCATGGTTCGTGGGTTCGGGCCCCGCATCGGGTTCTTTGCTGGCGGCTCAGAGCCTGGAGCCTGCTTCGGATTCTGCCTTGGGCTCTCTCTGCCCCTCCCCTGCTTGTGCTCTGTCTTTCTGTCTCTAAAATGAATAAACATTAAAAAAAAAATTTTTTTGAATCACTCAGTAGGGTGGTCAAGCCTTGTTAGTACTCAGAGCTTTGAGGAACTGCTCCTGGATGCTGTCCCTAATGCAGCCAATAGTCCTCGGCAGCGAAGAACCTCTTATTAAAATATGAATTAGTTACTGTCACTCCCTGGCTTCAAACCCTTCAACAGTCCCTAGTGTACTTATAATCCAAACTCCTCACAACAACCAGCCAGACTCTGCTGGGTCCTGCCTCATCTCGGCCTTGGAGCTACAGCCACAGTGGCCGCCTCCTTTCTGACCTCAGGCACACCAAGCCCCTTCCCACCCCAGGGCCTTTGCATTCGCCCCGTGCCTTCTGCCTAGAATGCTCTTCTCCTGGGTCTTCTTATGACTGCCTCCTTCTCCCCTGGCAGGTCTAGCACAACGTCACCTTTTCAGAGGTGCCTTTTCTTAGTGTCCCCTTGCCCCATCACTTTCCCACTGCCCTGTCTTCTTTATAACACTCCTTGCTACCTGAAGTTATCCAGTTTATTTATATGTTCAGTGTTATTTTCAGTCTTCCCCCTTAGAAAATGGGTGTGGTGAGAGCAAGACCTTGTCTGTCAGTTGCTGCCGTGCTCCCGGGGCCCAGAGCCACTAAGCAGCTTGTCCAAAGTCCCATAGCTAAGAAATGGCAGCGCTGGAATTTCAGCCCATGTTAACAATTACTATACTGTATATCGCCTCCCATTCTTATAATTAATTAATTGACAAATCAATCCATCCAGCTCAATATAGTCCCACAATGGTGAAGCCTCCTGCCCAGGTACCTGGAAGGATTAGCCCCAATGCCCACTACAATACCTTGTGAACCTTCTCCCCCACTGCCTGGGGGCAGACCTCCAGGGTGTTGGGGTTAAGGGGTCCTACCTTGCCCAGGAGCTTGGCAGGCAAGGGTGAGTGGAAGTAAGGTTCAGGGTGAGGTTCCTGGGGCCAGATAGCACCAGAAGGGCAGGGCAAGACAGAGCAGAGCATGGGGGCAGGCTGGAAGTCTGTGCCTGCAGAGGGGGTGGGCTCCAGCAGGCAGGTGAGCAGTGGGACTCTGGCCGGAGGCACAGGACAAGAACCAGGGGGAAAAAATAGACTTCAGAGTCTTGCAAGAGGAAATGCCCCCACCCTCTGTAGGGCCTCAACAGGGTTCCTGATCCTGGGGGGGTTAGAGAAATAATCCTAAGGAGCAACAGTGCCAGGCAGGGGTGGGGAGTAAGATGAGGAAGACGGGAGAGATGTGTCTTACTGCCTACTTCCCCTCACGGACCACAGGGGTAGCCTGAATGGCTCATGCCGCGTCCTGGGACTGGTTGCCAGGGAGCCAAGGAAGTGACCCCTCAGCACTCGAATAGAGAGTGGGTACTGTGAAGGTTCTGTACCCCAGTCAGTCTCCCCTGGCTGTGCCAGCCACATCCATGTGCCCAGCATGCCCTAAAATGTTAATGAATTTTTCTTCTTTTTCTTTTTTTAATGCTTATTTTTTTTGGGGGGGGGGGGAGGGACAGAGGATCCCAAGCATGGTCAACACAGAGCCCGACATGGGGCTCGAGCTCACGAACTACGAGACAGTGACCTGAGCCAAAATCACGAGTCGGCTGCTTACCCGACTGAGCCACCCAGGCACCCCTAATGATTTTTTTCTGTGTGCTGGGTGAGGCTGGGGCTAGGAAGCATCTGGAGCCCCTGGCAGGGAGTTCTCGCCGGCATATACTAGCTATCATCACTGCTGATAGGAGTCTGGGCCTCACCTACTGAATCCAACCCTCTGGGGTAGAACTAGGGCAGCTGCATTTTTTTAACCGCTCCCAAGGGGATTCAGCAGGGCTTGGGACAGGCAAAATTTGTACTTTCTGTTCCATGTCTTTATGGCTCTTTGGAACTGTTTATACTATAAGTATCTTATTTAAAAGAGTAGTTTTGGGGTGCCTGGGTGGCTCAGTCGGTTAAGCGTCCAACTCTCGATTTCAGCTCAGGTCATGATCTCATCGTTCGTGAATCTGAGCCCCATGTCAGGCTTAGCGCTGACAAGGAGCCTGCTTGAGGTTCTCTCTGTCCTCTTTCTCCCTGCCTCTCCCCTGCGCTCTTTCTGTCTCTCTCTCAAAATAAATACACATTTTTTTTTTAAAGAGTAGTTTTAAAATACATACAAGAAAACATCTCCTGGGTTGGGGAGCCATGCAACAGCAGGAGAGGCTGACCCTGGTGGGGAAGGGGAAGGGGAAGGGGAAGCCACAGCCCCCGCCCAGGGGAGGACGGATGCTCAGGGTGGGCATGGCCCCTGCGGGGAGCTGCCAAAGTCACCGGGAGTGCCAGCAGGAGAAGCTTAGGGTACGTTGCCAAATATTCAGCATCACACTGCTCCCCACCCCGGGCACCATGAGTGGCAAACAAAGAAACCTGTGAAAAGCCGCTCTTCTCCTCCCCTCCCGCTGGGGACAGGAGCGTTGGCAGTTGGCAGACTTCTTTGAGAAGGTTCCCCGGAGAACCTCCCCACTCCCACCCTCCATGCTCACCTAGGCCTGGACCACCTTCCTCTAAGGATTTCAGAGCCTCAACAAATCGCCAGAGAATGACAGGGTGCCTGGCAGTTTCCTCCTGGCACGGCCCAGAGTCTACACTGCCCGAGGAATGCTTAGTTCTACCTTCCAGAAAAGAGGCAATGCCCTTTCCATTCTCCCCCATAAACATCTGTCTCTTCCTGTCAGTGTGTGTGTGTGTGTGTGTGTGTGTGTGTGTGAGAGAGAGAGAGAGAGAGAGAGAGAGGGCAGTGAACTGCCCAAGAGCCCCAGCATCAAGGGAAGACACTGGTTCCTGACCCTCGCTCATTTTGGAGCTACCTCAACTTGCCATCCCGAGTCATGGCTCTAATCTTGCCCCCACTGTATCTCAGGGATTGGGACATCTCCTTTGATCACTAGAGACATAAAGCACAGAGAGGGCACTAGAGTGCCACTAGTCACACAGCATGCAAGGCAAACCCCAGCATTCCTGTGGCCTTCCTGCCCGCCCTGACCCCTGCCCCTGGCTCTGGCTCCAGACTTTCCACAGGTGTCACCCTTCCACACCAGCTTTCAAGCTGAATGTGTGCCATCCTGGCAGGTTCAGGGACCCTCAGAGAATCCACACACACACACCCCCAGCCTCTTCTCCCAGCAGGACACTGGCTGCCTATGGGGGAACTCAGTGACTAGGAGAAAGCGCTGGGCTCCCAGCAGCATTGAGCCAGGGGGATGAAAGGCAGCAACACACGGTCAACACGGGGCCCGCTGGGAGGCCTGCGGGGGACAATGTGAACATCCTGTAACAGCCTCCGTGAACCCCACACCTGCTGGGCTCCAGCCCAGACGCAGCTGCTGCCTATGCCGGGCAAACCCCTGGACACTATGCCAGCCCCTCGCTCGGCGTCCCCCAGGCTGCACCTGCACCTGCCTCACCCAACAGAATTCCCTTCGCCTCCAGGGGACCCCCAAGGCAGCTAGACACCATTCAGAGCAGGAATTGGAGTTTTGAAGATAACCTTCCCCAACCCACTGACCATGGTTACTGCCCTTCCCGCTCTAACCACGTGCTCAGGGCAAGAAGCAAGGCTCCTGGGCAGGCTTTCCAAGTTCTAGTGTCCACACGGATCACCAGTGCACCTTGTTAAAATGCACATCCTGATTCCTTAAGTCTAGAAACAAGAAGCCTTTCTAACGATCTCCTGGTGACGCGGATGCTGCTTGTCTAGGACCATTTCCGAACTGGAATGACCCAGGGATCTCTTCCAAACCCAGGTCCCACCTCACACAGATTAAATCACAACTTCGGTGGGTAGGAGCCAGGCATCAGGAGTTTTGGAAACTCTCCGGGGGTCCCAGGGTGAGGACAGTTTGGGGAGCCACCGTTCTAGGGAAAATTTAGGGATAAGAGAGTGGATTTGCGTGGCTGCAGCAGAATGTACTTGGCGTTAGCTGGCCTCTAGTAGAGCACTGGGGTGTGTTGGGTGCTATCCTAGGTACTGGAAATAGCAGGGACTGAGACCCATCCCTACCCTCTTGGAGCTTAGAGTCAAGAGGCAAGATGGATGTGAAATCAGGGACCAAGTCAGTCAATGGGATAAGTCCAGGTTGGGGTAAAGCCACAAAGGTAAACAGTAATAACATATCAAATAGGGGAGACCCCTCAGATTTGGGGGTCAGGGAAGCCTCTCAAAGGATGGGACATTGAGCTGCGACCTGAAGATTTAGAAAGGATCAGGCTTGTAAGGAGCCAGGTGAGGGAGTCCCAGCAGAGGGAATGGTGGGTGCAGAGGTCTGGAGATGAGAGAAGGAGCAAGTGGCAGAAAAACAGGGAAAGGAAGTCCTACCTGGAGCCTTTGCCTTCATCTGGGTGGGAGGCAGAGAGGCCATGGCCTCCGGTCTAGATCCCCGAAGGAAGGAAAATGGAGGGGTCTGCGCTCATAATACCCACAGGAGGAAGCAGCTCCCTCCTGCAGTATCACCCAGGGGGACAGACCCAGGTCCTGGCTCTAACCCAAGGGGTAGAGGGTAGCAAGAGCCCCAGAGGGCGGGCGAGGCATAGGTCTCCTACCTACCTCTGGCCGACAGCTTCTTGGTGTTGATGATCTTAGCAGCATACTCCTGGCCAGCCAGCACCTTCACACACCTGCGCACCACCGAGAAGGCTCCCCTGGAAGGACAGAGAAGGCGCAGGGGGTAAGGAAGGGCCCAAGGGACGCATCGCTGGGACAGACCAAAGCCCATGCGTCTGCACCATGCTGGCTAGGGAGACCTCCTGCGGGGCTGCAGGAGCTCCCGGGGACAACTGTGGCCTGACTCGGGGACGGGGCAGGGCTGGAGACCCAGGACAACCACTGGGAGCAGATTATCAGGGCCTTGGCCTCACGAGAGACGAACCTTGCAGAGTTGTAGTAAGTTGGGCTCTCCAAGTTGTAAAACATTAGAATCGTGTAGTGTGAGAATCATAGCATCCCGGACTCTGAAAGATTTTACTTTTTCATTCTTTGAGTAGGTAACATATCAACATGGTTCAAAGTTCAAAAGATTGGAAAGACTCCCTCCCACCCCTGTACCCCAGTCTCCGAGGTCCCGTCCCCAGGGACAGCCAGTGTTACCAGGTCCTTGAGCAGCTGTCCACAAGTACTCTCCCCCACACAAAGGTACTGGAACTTGCAGACTGTTCTGCACCCTCCTTTTTTTTTTTAAAGTCTATTTATGTATTTTGAGAAAGAGAGGGGGAGACGGTGAGCAGGGGAGGGGCAGAGAGAGAGAGGGAGAGAGAGAATCCCAAGCAGGCTCTGTGCTGTCAGCGCAGAGCCCGACCTGGGCCTCCAAACCACAAGCTGTGGGATCATGACCTGAGCAGAAACCAAGAGTCGGATGCTTAACCGACTGAGCCACCCAGGCACCCCCTCACCCTACCTTTTTTCGGTAGATATCTTGGAGATACTCCTTCCAAATTGTATATGTTACAAGAGGGGTACCTGGGTGGCTCAGTTGGTTGAGCATCCGACTCTTGATCTCGGCTCAGGTCATGATCCCACAATTCGTGGGCACGAGCCCCACACCAGGTGTAGAGCCTGCTTGGGATTCTCTCTCTCCTTCTCTCTCTGCCCCTACCCTGCTATCTCTCTCTCTCTCTCTCTCTCTCTCTCTCTCTCTCTCTCTCTCTTTCTCTCTCTCAAAAATAAACAAAGATTTTAAAAATCTTTAAAAAACACAAAAAACAAATTGTCACATAAAGAGCTCCTCATTATTTATTCATATGGCTGTCCTATAATTTACCTAGCCAGTCCCCTATCACTGGGCAATTAGGTTAGTTCAAACCATATTACAAACAATGACTAACCTTCTATGTGTGCCTCAGAATTACTTTTGTCTTGTGTGCAGCTGTCTGTGGATAAACTTTGAGAAACGGTGTTCCTTGGTCAAAGGGTAGGTGTTATCGGTAATTTCAACAGATAATGAGAGATTATCCATCTTAGAGATTGTACCAACCTACTTTCTCTAGTATGTGAGGGGACCCTTTCCCTCGCCCACATCAACAGTGTATCATCAAGCTTTTTTGTCTTTGCTAGTGAGACAGGTGGAAAATGGCAACTAAGCGTAGGTTTGATCTGAGTCTCATATGATTAAGGCTGAGCCTCTTTTCACATGTTTTAAGAGGCTTCTGAGACTTGACCCTTAAAGTATCAGTGGCTGGGAAACAATCTGGAGCAAGGGATAAGTTTCAGCGCTTGCATGGGGACATTGATTACTGCCATGTGGAGTGTGGCCCATGTCCCAGATTGTTCAACTTTTTGAGAAAAGCCAGAAGTCTGGATATGTATGTGAAAATTCCCAATTTTTAAAGACTGGCACCTTATTCTTGAAAATAATTTTTTTAAACAGAGAATCTGGCCAAACAAAACTAGTTTGAGGGTTAGATCTTGTAGCCAAGAACTATGTCATACCCCCTCCCACAAAGGTCATCTGGTCCAACTCCTTCATGTCACAGACGATAAACCTTCCCTGCCCCTAAGGAGCTGGACACTGACCGTAGGCACCACCCTTAGCCCCCTAACCACAGACTAAAGGCAAGAAGCAAGTCTGTGGGCAGGTTTTCCTTATTTTATTTTATTTTATTTTATTTTATTTTATTTTGTATTTTGTATTTGAGAGAAAGAGAGAGAGAGACCATGCACAAGCGGGGTGGGGGGTGGGGGCAGAGGGAGACAAAGAGAGAAAATCTTAAGCAGGCTTCACGCTCATCTCGGAGCCCAGCGCAAAGTTCGGTACCAGACCCTGGGATCAAGAGCTGAGATGAAATCAAGGGTCAACCCTCAGTGCTCAACAGCCATCCAGGTGCCCATCCCAGTTTTAAGGTGTATGTGAATCACCAGGGTGTCTTATCGAAATGCAGAGTCGGGTTCCTTAAGTCAGGAGTAGAGCTCAAGACTCTGGGAGCTCAGCGTAGAAGACTCGAGCAGCTAGCTGTAGGCAGGGCTAGGTCTGGAACTCTGGTATTTGCTCTCCCTCACCAAGGGAGCCCGCCACACCCAGGTTCCTGACGTGGCCACATCCTCCAACGCTGATGCCCTATCCTCAGCATACGGGTAGGTCCAAGCCCAGGAGGCCTGCAGGCTGGCACAGACACCCTCCCTACGTACACCCTGGGCCCGGTGTCACTGGTTTCACGTCTGGGCAGCATGAATGGAGAGGGTGGGAGACTGAGGAGGGATGAGGAAGAAAGTGCCAGGAGGGGGCTGGAGACCAGGAAATGCTACCTCTAGGAAAGCCCTAGAAGGCCAGAATTCCTGGGCAAGTAGAAAGTCTCACACAGCAATGGACCTTCCTTGAGGTGGGCACCACACTGCCCCCCACCCCGACCCCCCCACACACACACACACCCAGGAAAGCAGCAAGACCTGGGTGCCTGGCCTGTGCTCCCAGAGCACTCCACACCCACCCATCTAGCCCAAGTTCACGGCTGGTTGCTCCTCCTGTCCCTCCCACCTGACGGTAAGTTCCTGAGGGCCAGGACTTTCACTTGCTGCTCCACGTGCCTGTGCCCCGGGGAACCCAATGTCTACTGCCCATAGGGCTTCCATAAATGTTACTTGCAGAAACAGGAGGTGGATTGAATTCGCAGTGGGAGGGACTGAAACCAGACGGGGAAGGGGATTTTCCATCGGAGGTGTTAGGAATAGGAACAGGCATCTGAAGAAGGTAGGGCACAACGCATCTCTCAAAGAGACGACAGACAGACAGGCGGGCGGGCCTAAAGACCTTCAGGTCCCTGCCCAGCTGGAGTCCTCGATTCTCAAAAGCCTCAAGGGACAGAGTGTTTAAGGTGGCCCCTCTGGGAAAGGTTGGAGAGCCCCAGTGAGATCAGGGGGCAGGGAAGGAGAGAGGCTGTAAGCTCCTGGGTGCAGGGCGGAGTCTTGCCCCAGTGACCAGCATCTAGCCCATGTCCGGTCTGGAGCCTGGAGTTCAATTAATATGGGAGCGAGGGATGGAGGGATGGAAGGGTGGTGGGAGGAAGACAGGAAAAGAGGGATAGACATAATTTCTCCACTAAAGAAATAAATGCTAATTAAGAAGTAAAAAAAACTAAGTAAAAATATCCATTCCAGGTAAAGACCTTAGACCAATGGTTGCCAAACTGGTTGCTCAGGAATCCCCTGGAGATATTTTTAAAATACATATTCCAAGGCCCCATCCAGACCTACCAAATCAGAGCCTCTGGGCAGAGGCACAGGGGATCTGTATTTTCATTGAACACACGGGTTCAGGTGATAGTTTCCCAGCCAACTGGGCTGTCCTTCCTGCCCTCTGCGGGAGTCCTCCTAGATGCCCTGTCTCCGGACATCAGCACTGAAGGGGCTGGCACATGTACTTCTGTGCAGGGTGGCTTGACAGGCGCGTGAGCCTGGGCTCTGCCTCAGGAGCTGAGAACCTAGGAGCCACAGCTATAAAACAGTAGAAGGCACATTTGCTAAACTTCCTTCCTGGAACACAGCGCCAAGCTTTGGGGTAAGTCTCAGCTTCTAGCTGGGGGTCCTAACTAGGTTCTAACATGGGGAGGGCTGCTGCAGGGGCCATGTACCCCCTGAAGGACATCCTGCGCCTCTGAAAGTAGGTATGTGCATTTTTTTCTGGGGCAAGGATGCATAGCTTTTAGCAGCAGCTCAGAGGGAGGAGTTTATCAAAACCAGTTCAGAGCTACTGGTCCAGAGGGCACCAGCCTCCCACGTACCCAGAAGGCATCCTCCTTTCAAATGCATGTGCACCACTAAGCTCCTTCTTGAACACAGCAGCCCTGTGAAGTGGGAATTATCATATCCGGCTGGCAGGTCGATGGGCAGGAGCTTGGAAACAGGACAGGGCAGAGAGGGGAGGAGGCCAAGATGGGGAGGTCAGCGTGGAAGGGAGTGACCAGGGGTCCTGAGAGGGAGGGAAAGCAGGTCACAGAACGTGGTCAGGGAGGGGTGTGTCTGTGAGACAGACAGACCCAGAAGGGACAGAATCGCAGCTCTCAGCCCTGCTGGGAGGTCTTGGGCAGGGGTCTGCCCCAACACAGGCCTCCCCTTCTTTATCTGCAGCACGGGAGTCGGGGTGTAGATGAGGCGAAATAGCACAGAGCCCTCTCCATCTTTAATATTCTATACCAGCACCGTCCAACGGAATGTTCTGGGATGGTGCAAATATTCCGTGTCGTCCAACGCGGCAGCCGCTAGCTTCATATGCTCATAGAGCACTTGCAATGCGGCTCGGAGGACTGAAGAACTGAATTTTTTATTTTATTTCATTCGAACAGCTATACGTGGCTAGTGACCACCGTGTTGGGTAACAAAGTTCTAGAAGAACAGGCATTCCCGAACCAGACCAACCAGAGTTCAAATCATGGTGCCGCCACTCACCAGCAAGCCCCTTAACCTCAGTAAGCCTGTTTCCTCCCCTGTGAAGTGTAGCCAGGAATAGTACTCACCCTGTGCAGTTGTTTCAAGGATTCAATGAGATAATAAGGTATGCAATAGCTTTAGCACAGTCCCTGGAGTCTAGTAAATGCTCAAGAAACATCGCCTTTTATAGGCATCATTATCTACGAAGTGATGAGAACAGCTGGCTTCATCAGAAACAAAATGGACCCCGTTTGCCAAGCTCAGAGAAGGAGGAAGTCAGGAGAGGAGGTTGTGGGGGCCACGGTGAGGAGGGGAAGGGCTGCTCCCCAGGGCAGAGCAGCGTGCCCCTGTGGGGGCGGGGGGTGGGGGGCACAGGCAGGCAGGGAGGCCCTGCTCTCCAACAGACAGATGGAGAGGGCACGGTGAGAGTGGGTCCAGCATGGCTGAGAATGTGGGAACGTGCTAATGGGCCGTGAAAAGCAAGATTCACACTGGGAAATTGCTTTCTGGCTGCCTGGCAGGCTCGGTGTCCTGGGAGTTGCTGGCTGTCAGCCCACGGGGGGCTCACCACTCTCTCTGGCCTGAACCAGCCCAGAATGCTGACGTTGAAGCCAGGTGAGCACGGGGAGCATTCGAGGGGGGGGCTTGAGAGACCTGGGCCCTCGCCCAGCTTGGCTACGAGCTTCTTATCCTCTGGGCCTCAGTTTCTCCATTTGAAAGATGGGGATGAGGACCCGCAGCCACACTTCCCCCTGGGCCATTTGGGAGAAGTCTCTCCTACACAGGGATGGGGAGAGGTTCCTGCTACCCAAGACAACTTCCTCTAAAGTAAACCTCCCCACCTTTACCCCGAGCTGCCCAGAGCCCAGGGCGTGCCCGTGGGTCTCAGCAGACAGAAGACAGTTTCTGGGGGCCTTCTGGAAACAGCACAGTCACAGAACCCGCACCCTCCTCCACTCTGGACTCCTTAGGGGGGTCTGATTGTCAGGGGTCCGGACAAGTACTAGGGTCTTCTGTTCACTGGCTGCTTCCTCAAACACACAACAGGTCTCCCTTATTCTGGAAAAATAAATAACCATTCTGCTCCCCCCCCCCAAATTTTTAAATTGAAAACCAAGAACTTCTCTCTCGACCCAACAGCTTGGGCCATTTCCTTCCTCCCTCTTTGCTGCCAAACTTCCAGAACAAGTGTCCGACATCCGCTGCCTCCTCTTTCCACCTCCCACACTCCATGAACCCACCACAATCTGGTGCCCACCCCCGGGCTCCCTGGAAAAAGCTGTGCCAGGCCCGCCCACCCAGTGCCCCTCCCCCCCGCCCCTGCAGCCCCAGTGGGCCTGCTCCCCCTTGCCTGTCCCATACCAGGAGACATCTGGCCCACCTCCCTTTTTGTTTCTAGGTGGCTGCACTCTCCCTGGGACCTTGCCCTGCTGCCAGTGCCTTCCCCTGCTCATCTCCCCCCAGATCATTTCTCCCCGTTCTCTCTCCACCGTCCTCTTACCACCTCCCTCCAGCCCCTCCACCAGGGCATCAGCTGGGATCTCTGGGGAGGGTCTGGGCAGTCATGAGCACACATAAAATTTAAACAAAATGACTCTGTGTCTGCGTATTATCCTGGGCAGAGCATGCATATCTTCCATCAGCTTCACAAAGGATCTGTGACCCCACCACCCCTGCAGATAGTAAAAGCCACTGACCATCATGCAAGATTGAAACCTGCTTCTGTATAGCCCCTCCTGCCTCCAGAATTCCAGTCCCGAGTTTCTAGCTACTCATCATGTTGCTTGGATGCTACGTGACAGGCAACTCATAATCAAAGTCCAGTCTCCTCGGGAAAGTCTCCTCACCCTCAGTTAAAATACCTAAGCATTCCACCTCTCTGAGATGAGCTGGGGTGATTCCAGAAAGTTCCAGGTCAACAGGAACCGTTATCTGTCAGAGCATCAGTGTCCGGAACCTCTTGGTGGTAACTCACAGCCCAAGTTAGCTGATCTGATCACTCAGCAGAGAGGAAGGCCTGGGGGTATGGATGCCCGAGCAGACAGAGTCAGAATGTCTGGCCATCAGAGGGGCCACGGGGTGGGCCACATGTGACCGCATCAGGAGCTGGTGTGCCCAGTGATATCTTCCCAGTGACGTCGACTTTTTCCCCATTCCACAGATGTAGAAACTGAGGTCAAGCCCTTGAACCCAGGACTCCTGACTCCTTGTCGGTTGCTCTCTCCAATACCCCACATTCTCAGATTAGAGGTGGCCCTCACCTTGGGTCCACAGATGGACTTTAGGGCAGAGGGATCTTTGAGAAATAATACACCCTTGCAGTGGGTTGTAGTGAAGCGTTTTTCTAGGAAAGTGCCGGGGGGTCGTATGAGATTCTCTGAGGGCTCCTAGATTTCCAGACCAGTTAAAAAGCTGGGGTCAGATCTGTCGAGAAACAAAAGGGATATCCTGTTTCCTTAATAACCCCTTCGAGTGCTTTAAGCAAATCCCTTCACCTTTTGGGGCCTCAGTTTGCCTATCTGTGAAGTCAACTGTTGATCATTTTTAAACCCGCTCTTCCTTTCTTCTTAGTTCTTTTTATTATTATTATAATTATTTTCTAATCTTTATTTATTTTTGAGAGAGAGAGAGACAGAGCATGAACTGGGGAGGAACAGAAAGAGAAGGAGACACAGAATCTGAAGCAGGCTCCAGGCTCTGAACTGTCAGCACAGAGCCCGACATGGGGCTCGAACCCACGAACTGCAAGATCGTGACCTGGGCCGAAGTTGGACGCTTAACCGACTGAGCCACCCAGGCGCCCCTTAGTTATTTCTTTTTAAGCAACGATGCCCTTTTAAAATAACAAACAAAACACAGCTATGCAGGTCTCCAAGTGGCAAATAGATCAGAGGAGATGGGGCTGTGGGGGCTAGGGGCCCCATTTGTTTGGTGTTCTCTCTCTTCTCCCCAGTTCGCTACAGGAGCTCGGCCCAGAACCCCACAGACTATAGCATTTTGCAGCCAGAAAATTCTAGGACCGTATTACTGAAACCTTACATCTCCCTCCTCCCATCCTGGGCTGTAGCCGCCCGCTGCCAGGGACTCAGTGTCCCACACCCCACAGGCCTGCCCCATGCCAACCCAGCAGAAGTCTTGTGGGGGACACAGAAGGTCTGGGAACCAGAAGATTCTGTTTGCCACAGGGAACAGTGAACCAACAGAAGTCCTAACATATTCCTTGTTTTGGCTGTGCATGGGTTTTCTTGAATGGGTTACAAAAAGGGAAATAGAACGATATTCACAGACCTTGGAGAGAGGACCTGAACGGACAGAAGCAGGGGGGATGATGAGGGCCTGCTTCCTCCTCAGGCTCCATCCACCTGCACACCCTGAAGCCTTCTAGAAGTTCAGAGAGAGACACTAGAGCCAAGCACCAGACAAGAAAGAGGCTGGCGTGCCCTATTCTTGTGTGCTATTGGCCTGTGCGACCTTGGGCAAGGCCCTGGCCCTCTCTGGGCCTTGGTTCCCCATCCGTAAGACAAAGGAGCACTCCTCACTCCAGTACTCTGAGTGGGACTGAGTGTGTGCTCAGGAAATAGAGGCAAGAGTCACAGACATGTTTCTCCTTTTACGTGACCCCAAGGCCCTCAACCTTCTCCTGCAAGGAAAGTTCCAGGGGCCCCACCTGATGCCTTGGGGCCAGCCACGCCCCAAGAGGGGCCGGAGGGCCTGGGCTGGGCCTCTGGGGGCTGCGCCAGCCTGGCCAAGGACGCAGGCTTCCTATTGTGCCCCAGAGAAGCTCAGAAGCTCAGAATGCAACATGGGCCACATGCATGCTGGAGAGGGTGGACCATGGCAAAGGGGCCTGCACAAGAAGAGGGAAGGGCAGGGCGGGGGAGCCCAGGAGCGCAGCCCGCATCATCTTGCTCCCCCTGCGCTGGGAGGTAGACCTGGGCTGGATGCCCTCTTGGAACCGGTGTGTGCGTGTGTGTGCGCGCGCGTGCGCGTGTAACCGGATGCAGGCATTGCATTCCAAGGCTCTGGCCTCACCCCACTGAGGGCCGGGGCCCCAGACTGCAGGGGTGCTGGCAGCAGTGTCACTGTGTGCTTGTGCAGGGAGGCAGGCGGGCAGGAGGGAGGCTCAGCAGAGTGTCAGTGTGTCTCAGCCTGTGTGGGGGTGGCTGTGCGGGGGTGGAGGGCTGCGGCATGCACCAGAACATGTGCGTGCCTGCCGCTCGGATGGTTCGGAGGGGGAGGAAGGAAAGTCTGTCCCTTTCCCTGTTCCCGTCACCCCTCCCCACCTTGAAGACCTGCCCCCCCCCTCTCCAACTTCCCATCCTTGGCTTTTGGCCCCTGAGAATGATCTGGTCCCCTACCTTGGCTTTGCCACTGCCTCTCCCTGTGGCCTTGGGCTATTTCTCTCTGGGTGTTGGTCCCACCATCCAGGTTATAAATAGCGAGTGTGGACGGTCCTTCCAGTTCTCATGTTCTTTGCGTCTGAAATTTCCCATGTGTGTCCCCCACAGAGGGAAGCTAAGGAGGGCAATACCTCTCATGGGGCATTTCTGCATCTGCAGAATTATTCTGATCCCCATTTTACAGATGGTAAAGTTGGGGCTCACAAAGGACCAGGGATCCACACAGGGTGGCCCGGTAAATTTGAGGCGGAATCATGTTTGAACATAAGCCTCAGCTCAGCGTTCTCTTACCCAGAAGGTTATGGCCCCTCTTCCCTGGGAGCATTCCCCCGACACAGCAGCGAGAGGGGTCCCTATCATGAACCGTCTCCCCACCATGTCCCGGGTGCCAGACACCGGCACAGCGGCCATTCCACCTTCTCAAGCCTTGGTCTGCTCATCTGGCAGGTGGGTGAGTAAGCCCTCTGCTTCCCTCAGAGACAAGCTAATGGCTGGAGAGGTGCTTCACCGGCCCCAAAGCACTGTGAATATGAGGTTATTCGAAGCAAAATGCAAGTGTACCTCCATCTTTGGGTGGTGTATGGATGGCCAGGTGTTTCCTCTCCCCAACATTACCCCATTGAGGCTCCTAACAGCTCAGCTGGGGAAGGATGGGATTGTGGAGCACACTGGCAGACGTTAGAGCTTGCATGTCACGCAGGATCCTAAGCACCCAGGATGCTGGCCCCCCAGTGTGGGGAGCAGCCTCTAGGCCCCATGTCCCCCACTGGTCAGCCCGGCCCAAGCCCAGCTCCTGATACACAGCTGAGGGCGTAAGAGCGGGCAGGGGGCTCCGGAGCTAGCTCTGGTCCGTCCCTCTGCCAACCTGGCTGGCCCCTGGAGCCCCTCCCTCCGCCCAACACTACCCTTGAGTCAATTTCAGATCCCAGTTTCTAGAGAAAGAGTGGGCTGTGCTCGCTCTCTAGTCTCCCTCCCTCTCCCTCTCTCAAGTAAAATCTCCTTCGGAGGCTCTTTCTGGACGGCTGCAGAGCAATTCTCTGCCTCCCTAACCTCTCCTAGTAGTGGGATTCCAAAGCCCAGAGAATGTCAACGGCTGGAAGAGACATCCTCCTTTCCCGGCCTCCTGGAACCTGACCCCTTGCCCCGATCGTGGTCTTCCCAGAAGACAGGCTCTGCTGAGAGCTCTGCCCAGACCGCACCCCACCCAGCTGACTGACCGCCAGGTGGGAGAGAGACAGCTTCTCTTACATCTGTAGCCCACCCCATCCTGGGCTCCTAGAAGGCCTGCATCATAAGCCAGTCCTCACCGAGTAGGGCGCCAGGAAGCCCTCGAGAGGCACACGCCCTCCTCTCCAGCTGGGCAGCCCAGGGCCCTGCGGGAGGTCCAAAGGCTCCCATGTCCCCTCGCAGGACCAACCCAGCTGCCTCTCCAAGGCCCCCTGCCAGTGATCTGAAGCAGGTTCCTGGAATAAGGGACTCAGCTCCTGCATGGTGACCGCAGTGTCCCAGCTGGCAGGGACTGTGGGTCAAGCATCCAAGGCCGGGCCCTGCAGGCATCTTCCTCGCTTCTCCCAGCAGAAGAGGAGCTTGGTCAGGCCCCTCCCCCAAGCTGGGCAAACTCCAGACAGAAGGTAAACATGTGGCAGGCCCCGGCCGAGGGCTCCAGCCTGCCCAGACTTTGAGGGCAACAATGATTCCAGCAGCAGCCCCTGCTGATGGCGCACTGGGTGCCAGGCCACATCTTCACGCGTGCCACCTTATTTCACCACCACAGCCTTTTTTTTTTTTTTTTTTTTTTCTTATCTCCAGACTACAGGGGGCTGTGGTCTGGCCGCTGTCGCAGAGCCACGGATGGTGAGATCCAGAGCCTGGGCCGTGTGCTGGGCTCACCTCTACCTGCCCCACAGGGCGCCTGGCCTAACGCTGCTGCGCGGAGCAAAACCCCCACCCGCTCAGTAATATGTCCCGGGGTTTCTAACCCAGCCGTGGGTTAAAAGAGGTGTGGAGCCTCATTCTCGGTAACCCTAAGCCCATCACAGCCTTCCTAATGTCCTGCAAGCTCCTGACAATGCATGCGACATTTCGTAGGTTTGCGCTTTCTTCTGGAGAAGGCAGACCTAGACTTTCGTCAGATTCCTGGAGGAATATGAGACCTAAAAACGGTTAGGAGCCCGTATGGTTCTAGAAGGGAGAGGTCTGAAACGGATTAGACAAGGCCTGGCCATGCCTGCCACCCTCGGTTCTCCTCCTGTGGCCACACCAGGGCTCCCTGTCCCCTGAAATCCTGCCCCTGCCCCGGTCCTGGCCGGCAGTGGGGCTGAGAAGGCTCCCGAAGGCTCCCTGGGCCAAGTCGCCCCCACAGCACCCAATCTGCATGATATCCATCTCCTCTCGGGGCAAAATACCACTTTTATTTTCACTTTAAGTGCCTGAGTCACATCTCAACTCCATGTCACTGCACCCTGTGACACAGTCCTCCCAGAGCCGAGCCTTGGTCATGCCCTGAAAGGCAGATCCCAGCTAATCAGGGGATCCTTGGGCTCCCGTGGGCACCGGAGCCCGGCTGAGAAGGGGCCCTGCGCACATTCAGCAGACAGCTTCAGTCCTCTGGAGCAGCTCAAAACACACTCAGAAACGCAGGAAGTCTGCAGACAAGAGTGAGCACACATCTGCACATGGGTGTGTGTCTGTACAGGGCTCCAGGGCATACCTCAGGGTGTCGGGATAGCCTGGGATGTGAATGTGAGTGTGTGTGCAGGCAGCCTACTCGTACACAGCCACAGGCCCACCTCCCACACAAATGCAGACACCAGCATAAGCTCACACATGCCTTCAACACCCACACTCCCACCCGAGCCTTTGGCCCAGGCCTCACACGCACGCACATAAACCTTTCCGTGTGCGTGGCCCCCCATCCACACCCGGATGTGCGTGTCCAGACCTCAGAGAGGTACCACTGTGCCCAAAGCCCACACGGGCATCCTTACACAGACATAGACAGCCTTACACAGACACGGACGTTTGCACACACCCAGACCCCACACACGTTTGCCTGCTGACGTGCATGTAGCTCTGACCTGCCACACTCAGGCACACACAGTGACGCCTATTCACGCCTTCACCCCCATGCAAATCAGCCAGTGGTACCCCTTGGGCCACCTGCACGCACCCACTCTTGGCGGCCTTACACACGAAGGACACCCCACAACCCCCTCCTGCTGCACACATGTGAACACTTGCCTACCCTCTCGGGGCACGCAAGTGTACCCCAGAGTCAGTCTTTACACAACACACACCAAAATGTGCACTGGGTGCACACATCCGGACCTCACCCCGGCACACATCTGCTCACAGGGCCCCTCTCCCCTGCACTCCTGCTGCCACAGCAAGGACCACCCGGGGCGCTGGAGCTGCTTTCCCAAGGGGCAAACTCTGCCTCCAAACTATACCCCTACCCTGATCCATTCCTGGGTCCTCCACACACCTAGCTGGGGGCAGCCAGAGTGTTTCCCTGACACTCCACGACTTACTGGGCCACCCCAGGGGGCTTTTCCCCCCGTACGCTCCCACCCTTCTCCCCCCGCCAGTCATCAGAGGCATAAAATGAGCTCTGGAGCTGGACAACTTTGCCAAGGGACCAGAGCCCGTATACCACTAGCCCCTGAAATGGTAGTGCTCCCCCCCACCCCACTTGCCTGATTGCCCCTCCCCACCTCCCAATACCCAGGAAGCCTCACCAGTCCCTCGGTTATTAACCCCTGCTGTACCGATGCCCTCACGCCAAGAGGAGTTGGGAGGAGGAAGATGGGGAGGGGATGCGCTTTCAGGGAGAAGTTGGCCACTCTGCACAGTCACCATTGGTGCCTAAAGTCAGAAAGGACTGCCTGGGAGGTGGTGAACTCTCTCCCATCAGAGGTGTCCAAGTTGAGGCCAGATGAACACCTCAAGAGAAAGTCGGCAGGGGGTTCCAGCCCTGGACTTAGCAGCCTGGGAAGATTTCTTTTTAACCCTGAGTTTCTAAAAACCTGTGTGTGCCCAGTCATGTGCCCCCATGTATGTGTGTGTGTGTGTGTGAGCGTGTGCATGCACGCGTGCACCGGCATGCACCATCCACCTTTCACCCCTACACACACACTCACCTGGCTGGCCTTGGCACATCTGTGCACCCACAAACATGCCTACACCCAGCTCCGGGCACTTTGCACAGGCAAGCGTCCCCAAACACACGCAGACTTCCTCCCTATGGGTACACAGGAAGCACGCAGGTGCACACCCCCTGCCCGTGACGCTGACCCCCTGCACCCTCCAGAACTCTCTGAGGTGCAACTCACTTTCCCAGTTCCTCGAAGAGCTGGTACTCTTCTGTGAAGCGGGTGCAGGTGATGGTGGCCATCCTGGCGCTGGGAGGGCAGGCGAGGCTTGGGGCTGGAGGACCAGGACTGGGGCGCTGCTGCTCTGCACCCGGAACTGGGGACCACTCGCCTGCCTGCGCTGCCGAGCGCGAACCAAGAACCAGCTTGACTGACGAGCCCGGGGCTTCTGAGCAGGGCACTGTGGCTGCTCACAGCCTCGCGAGCCTTCGTCAGCATCCAGGTCCCCATGGCAACCACCTCCGAAACGCCCTGTTCCCGTTGCCCCGGTAACTGCCTCCCCAACACCTGCCTGCCTTCCACTGCGAAACCTGCTCCCGGACGCCCTGGCCCTAACCACACAGAATACTGCAGGCCTGTGTGGGCCCAGGGCGGGTGGACCCAGCACCCCCTGAGGTGATGGACTGAGGGAGGGGTCTGGAGAGGGGGAGAAGAACCAACTTAATCCACAAGTGATCTTCTCTCTTCCCACCTCCCCCACCTCCAACTGTGGGTCCCTTGTAGCAGACAGGATGGGATTAAGTGGGGCAAAAAGGCAGTTGCCATGGTAACGGCCGGTGGGTGCCACATTCTGGGATGGTCCCCAGGAAAGACAGGATACAGTTACCCTAGCAACTTCATCTCCTCTGGAGAGACAGGTATTGCCCCGTTGCCCTGGCAACAGCCGGGTTCTAAGGTTTACAGGAAAAGATGGCTAATTCATGGGGATCTCTCTCCCAGTGGATCACTGTAGTCTGTAACTATCTCTCTGCTCCCCTCTGTATTTTGTTTTGGCCTCTGTCTCTGTCTTCCCCATTTGCTCTCGTTCTCTGCTACCCCTGTCCATCACACTGGCACTCTAGCTTGGGGGACAAATGCAGAGGAGACATCCGGATTCTGGAGGGAACTGCCTTGCCTGCCCGCTCATCCCCACCCCTCTCCTCCAGCCCATGTTCCCAGTGGGACCATGGAGATCTGGTCTCCTGGGGCTCACGTCCCAGTTTCTGCTTGCGCTTTAAGTCAAGGTGAAAGAGGCAGAGGCGGGCAGTGGGGAGGGAAGCATGGCCTGGCATGGAGGGGAGTGGCCATGGGCCTGCCCTGAAATCCTCATTCCCTTTTCCTCATTCTCATTTTCCCTGCCAAGTTTGATTCTTCAGGGCAGCAGCCAGATCTATGGCCCCAAGATCTCACCCAAGCCCTGGGGGTTTAGGAAGGAAAAGGACTGGAGTCAAGGATCTGAGTTCAACTCCAGCTCTGGCGTTTGTTAGCTGTGTGACCCTGGGAAAGTCACTGCCCCTCTCTGAGCCTCCAGCGCCCTTTCTACAAAACAGAACAAAGCTGCCACTGCAGAGGAAGGTTGTGAAGAAGGAGTGGGCTAAGGGCTGTGGAAGCCTTTGGGAAGTATGTAAACATGAGGCCTGTTTTTAGTTTCTGGAAGAGGAAAAGGAAGGTCTAAAGCAGGACCATGACCACCCCCATTACTAGCTTGGACTCAGAATTTCACACCCACCTCCTCCACGCAAGCTCATTTCACAGCCCACCAGGCTGAGGTCTCTTGCCAGCATTTGCCCACAGTGAGCACAGGTCGGATAAAAGGATCCAGGATCCAAACCCTTGTTTCTACCCCACCCCTCTGAGCCTCAGCTTGCCTTACTGGTCACCTCACTTGCTGGACACGTTGTCTGCTTGTCGGTTATCCCCAGCCCTAGCGGGTCCCTGACTCACTACTTTAGGTCCAGGGGCCCCGGGAGACATCTGGGTCCCCTCTCCCACAATTCTGCCCCTCTTCCTGGGAGTTGGGGGTGGGAGAGAATGATGGGGTTAGCTCTCTGATGCAGCCACTTCTTCCCAGGAGAGAAATGGGAGGGAGGCCGAGGGGAAGGAGGGGAGGCGAGCTAGGGAGGAGGGGTAATGGCTTAGCCACTAATTGCACCATTACCACCTTCAGAAAAAGGAAAAACCACTCAGTTTTGTTTCTGCGCACAATGCTTCCCGCTCCTGCCGCCAACGGTTGCAATTCAGAGGCAGAGAAGAGAGGCCTGTGCTCGGGGGCTGCACAGCTGGTGGGAGCAGGCTGGGCACGGAACACCACTAGAGGCAAGAGCGGCAGACGCGGGGAAGCGGGGGAAGGACCGCACCCCCACCTCCCTGCCCAGGCCCTCTAGCCCTCCCCGGGAGGTGGCTTCCGCTCGTGAAGGTGCTGCAACAGCCTTTAGTGACCACTGAAGCTACCTCAGTCATTGTCCAGGGGAGAGGAGAGGAACTCCATGTTCTATAGGCTGTGTGATTTTGGATGAGCAGCCTAACTTCTCTGTGCCTCAGTTTCTTCATCTGCAAAATACAGTTCATAATATTCCCTACTTCCAGGGCTGTTTAAGGATTACATGAGAGGAGCAGATGAGTACAGCAGCTGGCATGCTGTACGTGTTCATTGATGGGCAATTATTACTATTAAGGGACTCATAAGAAGCCCCTCCCTCCTCACGCCACTCTGCCTGAGTCAGGGAAGCACACACGACTATCCTCTAGTCCTAGCACTTTGTGGCGCGGTTCTCTGAGTCCCCACTGGAGTTGAGCTCATGGTTTGAGCATCACCCTGGCCCGGCCTGGTTTGCAGCCTTTTGCTGGTAGAACAAAGAGGCTAGGAGAGGGCTCACAAGGCCTCTAGCTCACTGGTGCCAACTTAACTTAATGGGGCTTTAGAAATTAACACATAAAACAAATAGCAAACGTGCCCCAAGGCTGTATTAATGGGAGTCTGAAGTTCTGAACAAAGGAGGTGATAGTCCTGCTCTGCTGGGAGCTGGCTGGACCACCCTGTTTCCTGGCTCGCCCCATCCCCAGTCCCCACTGGTGAAGGGAAGCATGTTCAGAAGAGAGCAGAGCACTGGGCAGCAAGAGCCAGAGGGACGAGAGGAACAGAGGCTAATGGCCGGCTCTCTCCCTGTGTCTGACAGGGACCATGGAGGTGGCCTATGTGGATTTAGGGGGCAAAAGCAACCTGGCCTCACACCACCCCATCACCCATCACCCTGTCCATCCTTCCCTACCTCTGTCTCCCCTTTCCGCTCTCCTTCCTCTTCTTCTTTTCCTCTTTCTTGCCTTTCCCCATTTCCTTCCCTCCCTTGAGCCCTTTCTTCTCAATCCTCCCTATCTTTCTCGCTCCTTTTCACCTCCTTTCTTGTTTCTACCTCCCTCCCTCCTGCCTCCCGGCTGTGTACCTCTTCTTTCCCTCCCTGGGCTGGCCCGGCCCAGACCCTGTGCGCCCTAGGGGACGTCCAGGACCTGGTGGAGAGATGCATGGAGAGGAGGAAGAAGACAAAAGGTCTCCTTGGCAACTCTCATACACACCCTGCCCCCGCGTGCTCCGAACCTTCGAGAGCTCAGCTCAGGGGTGTGGGCACTGCCTCGGACAGGCACCCCCTTCTGGAGTGAAACTGCCGCCCTGCGCGACAGCTAATTCACTGCCTCCCCTGTGCCCGCGAGGCTGGCAGCTGTGCCTGGCGGTGGCGGGCAGCGAGGAGCCAGGCCTGCCTCTGCGACGCGGGGAGAATGAGCCGATGATTGCAATGGGGGGACTGTTCCTGCCAGACTCCCCACCCCCCAGGGCCATGGCAGGCATGCGAGCCAGCACGTGTGCTCCCATCTGTAACACTCATGTGGTACTCAAGAGCTGGCCTGCATGCCGCGGGCTGGTGGCCAGGGGTGGGAGCCCAAGAGGTCACTGAGCACAGTTGTGGCATGTGAAGGTGGGGAACCTGAACGTGAATGCAAGCTATACCCTGGGTCTATGGGGTGGGATGGAAAAAAAAAAAAAAAACCGGGACCAGGGCCAAGTTCCTGGGCCATAGCAGAGGTGGGAAGGGGGTGGGGGGAATCAGAGCCCAGGAAGCATTGTGCCAGCCCACTGTCATCCCACCTGCCACAGCCCACACACATACTCTCAGGCACATGCCCAAGGGCCTCAGGGTCCTGCAGGGCCTGGGCAGGTACCACAGAAAACGTGCCGTCTGAAGGGTCCCCACGAGGCCTGTCCCACTAAGGGCAGTGAGCGTGAGGGGCAGAATTGGTGGAAAGTGGGCCAAGAGAGAAATGATCCGGCAGAGGGTCTGGGTGGAGGGTGATGTGGTTAATTAACTGCAGTAAGTAATGCCAGCCTCAGACTCTGGAGAGAGGGAGGGGTCAGGGAGCATCGCTGTCCCCTGAGGGGGTCCCACATAGGAGACATTCCTTCCAGAGCAGAGGGAAGCAGGAAGCCAAGGGACAGAGGATGGTGGCTGCCGGGCCAACGTCTGCACAGCACAGCCTGCAGTTAGAGGACCCAAGTTCAAGTCTAGCTGTTGGCTAGGAGTGATTATGGCAGGTCTCTTTCCCACTGGGGCCTCCATTTCCTCCTCAGAAATATGGGGACAAGATGTTCCTTTGCTGACTCCAAAAATACGAGAAATAGTTATTTCCGATTTAGAGCCAGGCCCTGTGCTAAGCATACTGCACAATTTATACCGCACCACAGATATCTGTGAGATAGGTATGATCACTGCGTATCTTGCACAGATGTGACATGAATTACCCATGTGGGGTCTGTGTGACCTCTGCACCCCTGCCCTATGCCCTTTGGCCTACACAAGGGCTGAAAGGGCCCTGATGGAGCCCATGTCCCACACAGATGGAGACCAAGGCCCAGAGAAAGGAAGCTGCTGCTTCCTCCCTCGGCAGCAGAAGTCAGGGGCAGAGTTGGGACATAATCCAGAATTCCTGACTCCCAGAACAGTGTTCTTTCCCTTACCCTGCTCTGCCTTCCCTCTTTCTGGCACTGAACGGCTGCTTGCCTAGGTCCCAAGGTAGCCAGTAGGTACCAAGCGAGAGGAGGAAATACTGTTAAGGCCCAGGGTAGGGCTCAGAGCCCTGTCCCTCTAGCCAGGTCCAGGGCTCCCTCCCGGTTCCTGGGGGACTGGTCATCCCTGCCCAGGACTCCACAGGCAGGGCCCAGCTTGGACAGGGCCCCCCCGGTTCTAATCTGGGTGGCAGATCTACTGACATCTGGTCAAAGGGGAAATAGAGGGGCTGTCTGGCATTTCTGGACTCCACTCCCCCAGCTCTGTGACCCAAGGGGCCAGCGCTGCCTCTGGTCTCCTCTTCCATCCACCCCTCCCCACCAGGTAGGTGGTCCAAGCATCCGCCTAGCAATGCCAGTCAAGGGCCTAAAACAGAGTCCAGACCCAGGTGCCCTGGCTGGGGGAAACTCAGGGGCCACAGGAAGACAGGAGGAGATGGGCAGGAGCCATGCTGTCTGCTGGGCCCAGCAGACACCACAGCAAGCAGGCTGAGCCTCCCCTCACCACACTCTAGTCCTGGTGACTCCTTACCCCAGTACCTTCCACAAATCTCAGCCCTGGGTCAACCGCCAGCACCTTGGTTAGGCAGGCTTGGGGACTGCTGGGCTGTGGACCAGGTCGTTGGCTGAAGCTTGAGTGGGGCTCTTGGGCTGTGTGCCAGGTTCTGGGTTAGGTAGGACTCTGAGCCAGGCAAGCTTTAAGCTGGGCTTGAGATGAGGCTGAGCTTCCTTCTTAGGGCATCAGGAGCAGAGGCTGGCCTCTAGCCCCAGCTGGGCCCTCTATGTTTGAGGTCACGTCAGCCACAGGAGGGTAGGTGTTGGTGTCTGGGGAAGAACATAAAGGGACTTTTATGGTCCAGCTCTCATGGCCCCCAAAGGGCATAAGAGAAGCAGGGTTGGAGCTGGAGGCTAGGTCACCTAAGGCAGGGCCAAACTCAGCAGGCATGGGAGAGGCCTCCACTCAACTGGTGCAAGCCTGGATCCGCAGGGGAGCCCTGGCTCCACGCAGCTCTGGAAAGGCACAGCCCAGACAGCTGGGAGAGGCACCCAGTAGAGCCGGAGAATCCTGGGTAATGGGCAGACTATGAACAACCCATCTGTGGGATATGCTGGGCCTGGGACACCGTCTTCTTCAGAGTCTCCCTCCTGAGCAGGCAGAAGTGCTGGGGGTGGCCGGAATCCAGAGGCTTCAGCCAGTCCTGGCCCCTGCCCCACACAGCCCAGGCGTCCACATCCTACAGAAAGAGAAAGCTCCAGCTGGAGGGGTGGAGGAAGGGGCCCAGGATGTGGACGGTCACCTCCGTCCTGCAGCCCCAGGCCAGACTCTCACTCCTGGGCTCAGCTACCTCTGCAGCTCTGGAACCAACACCCAAACCCCCTCCACTGCACCGCACCCACCCCCCCCCCCCCCACCCGTCCTGCTCATCCACAAGCTGACGAGTCCTAACAGGCCTCCTTTGCCAGTGACAAAAATAACTATTTTCAAAATTCACAGCAGGGCTTTCGCCTACACACGCTGCACCGACTGGAACCTGAAGGGAGATATGCAGAACGCAGTGTGTGCATGGAGGCGCGCTCTGCAGCGAGCAGGCTCTGAACCCCCCACGCCCCTCCTCCCACCACTCAGCCCATGCCCCCCCCCACACACACACGCACAGGGGTGTCCAGAATGACCAAGTAGGAGGGGCTCCTAAAGCATCCATTGTACACAGGGGGGCCCTGAGGCCCAGAGAGGGTCCAGGATTTGCCAGAGGTCACACGGTGGACCTGTGGCAGGACTGGACCAGAACCCATACGTGCTGCTTCCTAGCCAGGCTACCCACCTCCTCTCCCATTCACTTGGCTAATGGTGAGCTCGCACTTGCCCTCAGGATGCACGCGCACACGCCCCAGTGCGTTCACAGACCGCACCATAGCCCTGGCTTCCATGTTAGTAGCATTTTAATCAAGTGCACGGGCTCCTCCACAGCCATTACCTTGGCCAGTTCTCTACAACCCTGTGAGGTAGGCAGAGCTCAGGCTAGCATCCCGATTGGCAGTTGGGGAAACTGAGGCCCAAAGGTGAGGGGATGGGCCCAAGGTCAAAGAGGCACCCAAGTGTCCTGACTGTTGGTTCAGGGCCTCTTTGCACAGCTGTTTCCACCACCCTTGATCCTGCAGCAGCTAAGAGCCAGGTCAATCCTCTGGGTCCTGGGGGCCAGAAGGAGAGCTTTCTGCCATAGCCCCCAGCACCAGTCTGGCCCCAGGACTGACCCCAGCCATGTGAAGACCCATCCCTGCACCCCCACCCTCAGCATCAGAGGATCCCTTCAGAGAGTGGCCAGATCGCCATGCTTCAGCTGGAGTCCAGGCCTCGAGCTGCCTCCAGTGGCCCCTCACCCAAGCAGTACCACAGAGGTGCAGGGTCCAAGGGCAAGGCTTTAAACGAGCTGGGAGGCGGCAAGGTCAATGGCAACTCCACCATGCTCCCAGGCACCAGGTCCACACCACAGGGCCACAACATCAGAGCTCATTTACAGATGAGGAAACTGAGGCCCAGCTCTCATGCAGACCACTTGAGGTCACAGAGCAAGTCAGTGAAGAGGCAGGATTGGAATCCAGACACCCCAGTCTAGTTTATTCTCCCCCAAGCCAAGCTCCCCACCTTTCAACCGAGGGGCTCGATGCCCCCCCCACCGATTTCCCTGCAGATGGGGGCTTGACCTCAGGCCCATCCCTGGGGAGGAACAGGGCCAGGTTTGAATGGGGAAGTACATCTAGAGGGACAGAGATCCTCACCTCCCCCCACTCCTCATCAGATCCGCTGTGACATCAGCCTGGTGTTGAGTTTACGAAAAAAGGATCGCAGCTTGCAAATCTTGCATTTTTTCTTGCGGCGTCCTCGGGAGAAGCTTCGAGCCCTGCTTGCCTCTTCCTCCTCTTCCTCTTCTTCCTCATCACTGGCCCAGGGCCCCCAAGCACCCCCGTTAAAGTCAGGGTGGGCCCGGGGATTCTCAGCTGGGTAGCGCACAGGGATGGCTGTGCGGTTATAGTCCACCAGACGGGCCAGCAGGGCACGGACCACATCAGGCCGCTGGCCAGCCAGGTCCTCCCGTTCGTAGGGGTCAGCGCTGATATTGAAGAGCCACACTGCCTGGCGGGCACTGGCCATGCGCTCGAGGTTCCACCAGCTGCCAGGGAAGGCGGCCAGCGTCTGCGGTGGGATCCAATCGCCATAGCCAGGGTCCCCTGTTAGCAGCTTCCACTCGCCCACACGGATGGCGGCCTGCACGGCAGTGTTCCAGATGCCAAAGCCAGCCTCCAGGGAGCCGTGCCGGGCATGGTTGTAGAGGGGGTCAATGTTGTGCAGGATCTCTGTGCGCGGCGAGGCCCTGCCCTCGCTGATGGCCGGCCACACATCGTAGCCGTCCAGCCCATCGGCCGCCGAGGCGGTGCCGCCTGCCAGACCCACCAGGGTCGGGTACCAGTCAGTGATGTGCACCAGCGCCCGGCTGGTCCGGCGCTTCCGCTTGAGCAGGGGGCTATGGACAAAGCCCAGGCCACGCACACCACCTTCCCAGTAAGTGCCCTTGCGTCCTCGCAGCGGCCAGTTGCTGCCCCCCGAGAAGGTCTGGCCGCCGTTGTCACTGGAGAAGATGATGACGCTGTTGTTGTAGAAACCATAGCGCTTGAGAGCCCAGGTGATGTTACGCACAGCCTCATCCATGCAGGTGACCATGGCCGCATACTTCCGCCGGGCCACGTTGCCCATGGTGCGATAGCGGTACAGGTACTCACGAGGGGACTGCAGGGGCGTGTGCACCGCCTGGAAGGCCACGTAGAGGAAGAGGGGCCGCCGGGGGCTGTGGCTGGCTAGGATGTGGCTGACACGCTGGGCATAGAGCATAGTGGAATACTGGCCACTGAGCCCCCAGGCCACACTCTCGCCCTCGTGCAGGTCAAAGCCACACACCCCAGGCCCGTCGCAGTTGTCGTAGGTATAGTAGTCCACGTTGCCTGTGAGCGAGCCCAGGAAGGTGTCGAAGCCCCGGCGGGTAGGCAGGCACTCCTTCCGGTAGAAGCCCAGGTGCCACTTGCCCACCATGTGGGTAGAATAACCCGCCTCCTGCAGCTTCTGGGGCAGCGTCACCTGGTCCAGGGGCAGGCAGTTGGGCTGCCGTGGGCGGATGATGGAGTGCTGGAGTCCCGTGTGGATCTGGTACCTGGAGGAAAGAGGGGAGGGCAAAGAAGGCCCGGGTGAGCTACAAAGCACTGCTCTGGCCCACCGGCCCCCAGTTCTCACCCCGAGGTGGGCTCTGGGCCCAGCACTTCCGGCAAAGGTACAGCAGGTATTACGACACGTGACAAGCACTTCCAATGTATCACCTCATTGAATCTTCAAAATTAGTTGAGCTCATATTATGGTCATTTCGCAGATGAGGAGACTGAGGATCAGAGTGGTTAAACCACTCGGCCCAGGATCACGCAGCTAGGAGCTGGGGAGTTTAGAGGCGAACGCAGGTTAATCATGACAATGTAGCTAACATTATTCTCCAAATAAGGCAACTGAGGCTCAGTACATGAAATCGCTTGCCCACTGATTCAAACAATCTGTAACTGGAGTTGGGATCTGTATCCCAGGCAGTCTCCAGAGACTTCAGAATCCCTAAACTCGAAGCCACTAATTTGCTCTGGGGCCTAGAGCAAGTCCTGCCCTCCCAGGGAAACTCCTGCTCACTCTTCAAAGCCCAGTCCAAATGTTACCCCCTCTGTAAAGTCTCTTATAACTCTCTCCAAGAATGAGTCACTTTTGCTTCTGGGTTAAATTTAGTACGCATGATCACTGTCCTACTTGACCATGGGGTTCTACTCAGTTGTACATGTTCTTAGGCCCAATCATCTGTAATCGGATTGTCCTTTACTCAACTTTGTGGTCTTGGCACTCAGGTGACGTTAAAAGGACACTCAATTACTTACGGAATGAATGGATGAAAGAACGAACGAATGGTGGCACTCCCAGACAATTTTAGAACCAGAAGGGACCCAAGTCAACTTCCAGTGTATTTACCTTGTTTTAAAAACACAGTTCCAGAGGAGGGGAAGGGCCTTGCCCAAGGTCACTCAGTGGTCAGGGGCAAAGCCAGGACTTGAACATAAATCCAAGCCAAGTCCAAGCACAGGCTCCCTTCCAGCAAACGAGGCTGCCATGTCTCCTCCCCCATGGTGGCCTCAGTTTGCTCATCTATAGGGGGGGAGTTGGGTTGAATGGGAGATCTCTGAAAACCTTTCAGTTCCCAGATTTTGTAAGACCTGTTCTCGTGTGCCTACCCACAAGTTCATGTGGCCCCTGGATCCGGTCACTCACACACGCTACTGCTGTGAGGCAGGAGTGAATGGTTAGCAGAATGCTATATTCCTCATTTATTCATTCAAGTCCCTTCTGTGGTCAAGGCCCCCATGCGATCTGCTTGGGGTGTCCCGCCTTTACTCAAGTCTTAAAAGTCCCAGGGTAAATGAGAAGCCTGGAACTTCACTAGGGTCTTAGAATCCCACACCTGAAGGCCTGACACCTTTAACCCAGGCACTAGGTGGGCTTTCCTGTTTTTAGTTTCCTTAACTTAAAGCTGTTATTGTTGTTAGTCATCATTAGCTACTACTGCCATTTTTAACATTATAGGCCACGCGCATCGTTTCACTTAATCCTCATAAAAAACCTACAGGGGAGACCATTATCCCCATTCTACAGATGACCAACCGAGGCTCTCAGAGGTACCGCAACAGGCCCGACTGCAGACAGCTCGCAAGCAGCTGCCCCGAGCTATGAACCCAGGTCTGCACAACTCAGGCTGAAAACCTCTCGGTGATCCTGGCTCTACAGACCTCTCAGTCAACCTCATGAACTATTCCATTTAACAGAGGAAGTACCGTAGCGCCCGGTCACAGCCAAGACTCTTCCTAGGGCTGGGCACCACGGAGCACTGGTTTGTAAAGTGGGTGGGCCAGCTCAGAGTCACCGAAGCTCGTCTGTAAGCGAGTAACATGAGAAACACTGGCTCTCTCCAGCTTCGCCCAACACGACTGGATGCATTAACAAAACACTAATGAGAGCAGTCAGCATCAGTCAGATGGAGCCAGCTGCAGGGGGCGGAGGGCAGACGCTGCCCAGCCACACTCAGCTCACTTCACAGATCAGGGGGTTGGCACACTGCCCCGTTGGCTGCTCATTCCCCCGCTTAAACCCAAAGTCACCTCTCGAGAGAGAAATGCTAACTTGTGCACAGTTCTCAGGAATGCAGATTCTTCTTCCCTCTCCTGGAGGTTGGTCAACATTTGGGCTTCACCACCACCACCAACGCCCCCGCCCACGACCCATACACCAGCCCCTCACCCTCTTCTCCGACGCTCTCTCTTGCTGTTCCCGGAGCTAAATGCTGAGTGCCCGAGTGAGGGAAGAAAAGGCACCTATTTTGACTCACGGCTCTGGGACCCCTGCCAACCACCTGGCCTCTCAGCCCCCTCCCCAACGGATGCTACAGACTCTAGGCATGAATTGGGTCCTCCCTGACTCCATGCCTCAGTTTCTCCCACCCAGAAACAGGGACAGCAAGGCTCCGGTTCCTGAGATCATACTCAGAGATGGAGATCTCCCTGGGTGGAACTTGGGAGAAGGCATGCCTTGGACCCCATCCAAGGAGGATTAGCTTCAGCCTTGCCAAAGGATTTTCTCCTAAGTGGCCAAAGTTTGCCTTCTACACCCCCACCTCCTGTTTCCCTGCTCTTTTAATCCTGTAATCCTGCCGCCTTGCCTGTGGGCCACTCCTTACGGAGAAAGCAGCACGTCTCCTTGGGACTTTCGGCCAATTTAGGAGGACTTTGCAGATGAAAAACCAGAGGTTTGGAGAAATGAAGTAACTACCCAAAGGTTCCACCGGTCACGGCATCCTGTGCATATCTTTCTGCTCTATCTAGAATGTCTATCTCTCTAGACATTCCCTCGCTTCCTTCCTCTCCTCGCAGCCATCAAACAGTTTGGGGACCCTAATCCCTCTGGTGACATGGGGGCTGCCATTTATTGACAGCCAAGCAGGTGACACACAACTCATCCCATCACCACTCTTTTTCAAGTAAACACTCCTCTTCACTCCGTTTATGAACAGACAAGAAAACAGAGGCTTAGAGAAGGGAAATGACTTGTTCGTGGCCTCAGGGTCTGTATACAGAAGCGGCGTTAAAACCCAAGGGTCAGAGACTGCCGTGTTCCTCCAACAAAGGGATGACCAGATGTCTCCTTCACATGGTGTGTAATGTGTGTCCTAGAACATCAGAGGGAGGAGACCTCAAAGATGGTCCAATCCACTCCGTGTACAATTGGAGAAACTGAGGCCCAGAGAGGATAAAGGACATAACTAATGATCACACAGGCGACTGGAGACAGTCGTGTCTGAGTGTCTCAGAACTGGCCCTGAGTCCTTGCTTCCCAGGTCCCAGAATGGGGGGGGCGGGACTGTGAATGCACAGGAAATCTCCAGACCGGATTCATTTGGGGCTTACACCGCCAGCCCCAGCAGCCTGGGTCATGCCTACCTGCCAGTGAGAAGTTGGCTCCGCGAAGGCGTGCAGATAGGCTGGATATAATAATTCTCCAACTTGACACCCTCAGCTGCCAGCCGGTCCAGCGTAGGGGTCTCAATATCTGAGCCATGGTAGCCCACGTCGTGGTAGCCCTGGTCGTCGGTGAGGATGAAGATGATATGGGGAGGCTGGGGTGGAGCGGCCGAGGGCTGCTCCACGCCCGCCTCCCCGGGACCGTCGGCCGCCAGGCTCGGCTTGGACCAGTCCCAGGACAGGTAGCCGAAGCTAAGCAAGCTGACCAGCGAGAGGCCAGTGAGGGCGTGCATCGCCATGCCGGCCCGCGCGTCCCGGCGCACAGGGTTCCCCGGGCCTCACCGCCTCGCGCGCCCAGGGCGCACGGCCCGCACGCCCGCCGGCTGGCCGGCCTGGACGCTGCGAGATCCTTCAGCGGCCCCGGGGGTGGCCCAGGGGCTGGTCCAGGACTGGCGGCCGGACCTGCGCGGCCGCAGCGGGGCGCTCTGGGGAGGTCAGGCCCGCGCCGAGCCGCCTCCCGCCGCCTGCGCGCCCGCCCTGCGCCGCCCTCGCTCCCTCTCCCCCAGCTCAGCCGGGCCAGCCTGAGACGCGGCGTGGCTGCTTCCAAAAAGTGCTCTCCACCATCCTCTGGCTCTCCCCTTCCTACTAGCCCTCGATTTCTCCCGCCTCCTAATTTCTCTCGCCTCTGCTTTCCCTTCCTCCTCCTCCCGACCCTCCAGCCCCCAGCCCGGCCTCTCGCCCCGCCCGGAGTCCGGAGAAGAGTCGGGCTCCCAACAGGGAGGCGGGCAGGACCCCAGCGGGGAAGGGGAGGGAGGCACGGGTTGGGCGGGCCTGGGGGGGACACCGCGGGAGAGAATGCGAGAAAGTTGTAACATCTGCCGGGCCGAATCCCAGGTGGAGGGGCGGGACCTGGAGCAGCGGCTCCGCCCCCGGGCGGGAAGCCCAGGCCCGGGCGGCCCTCTGGCTCCGACCCCCTCCCGGGCCCCGGCCCGGGCCGGGGAAAGGAGGGAGAGGGGCTGCTTGGAGTTCAGTGGAACAGCTCCGGAATGGCCCGGTCAGACGTTCCTCGATCTTGGGAGTCTTAGCATCTCTGCGTGCCAGCCCTGGAAGGGACGCGCATAGTTTTCTATTCCAACCGGGTCACTGTGCAATTGGAGAAACTGAGGCCCTGAGATGGGTGGGAACTCGTGTAAGTCACAGAGCATGTTAGTAGCTTCTCCCCTGGCTCTCAGTGGCTGTTAGAGTGGCAGTAGAGGCAGCAGTGGAGAACAGGGATGACTTTAGCAAGCTCGGCGTGGTGGGGGGGAGGGGGGGTCTGGAAGTCGCGGTTCAAGCCTTTGCCAGCTTCCCTCTCCCCAACCCCTCCCCCTCTTCATCCTGCGGTTCGCAGCAAGAATGCCAGCGCCGAAATCCAGAGGGCGGGGGCTGTTGAACACATCTCGTATCCACGGGGTCCAGAAGCTGCATGAGTACATGTTGCATGAGTCAATGGATGAATGGGCCTCCCGCATCCGGCAGGCCAACTCGCACCCAAGGAAATCTCCAGGGTGGAGAAGGCAAGCCCCAGGGACTCCTGAGCCAGGCAGGTACCATAAATGAGTGAAGCAGGGGATGGTGTATTAGGCAGGGGCTACAGGGAGCCAAGGACCACAGCCTTGTGTCCCGCCGACCATTGTCATGCAAGAATGTGGCCCAGTGTTTCCAGATCTTCCGATTTTCCAAGGACACCCAAATCCAGATTATTATGAGAAATATTCCAACTGTTAAGTGCTAGCAACTAATTTGAAGCACATTTAAGCACCGCACAGGCCAACTCAAACCTATCTGAGGAACAGTTTAGGCCGTCGGGAGCCCTTTGCAACTTCCACTCTGCAGCATTGTTTTCAGACGTTTTACTAGGCTACATTCGTAAATGGGAAAGCTGACTTAAACAAAACCAGTTAGGCTTCTTTACTACCAGGACTTCAAATGCTGGATATGCTCATCTCCAGGAGGGGAGTTCCTAGCGCTGTATTTTCCGCTTTTATGTGAGCGAGGACCCTCCTTTTCAGAGCTTCTCAAAGCGCCAGTGTTTGGGGAAATTGGGGAAACAAAGACTGGCCAGGTGTGTTTTCTCTGCTAGCATCTTTCCCCTGCTAGTATTCTGTCATGATCCCTTCCCTCTTCCTTAAAACCACTGTGTGTGGGGAAAGAAACCAGACCTCCAAAATAGCAGCCCAAGTGAATCCACATTTTGAAATGAGGGCTGCGTGGGGCCGGCCGCTCCTGTTTGCTCAAAGCCCCATATTTAGGGTGACCAGATTTATCAGAAGGGAAAACTGAGCCTGTTTTTCTGGCAAAAGAAATGTTGAGGACAGACAGGAAAAATACAGCCTCCTGAGGGGAAGGCTGTTAAAATGGTGCTCCGGGAGGCTTCAGCCTGAAGGCTGTCCTGGGGGTGGGGGTGGGGGGGTCAAAGTGGGACAAGTCACAGGAGGTCCAATGGACTCGGGTCTTGCATTCTGTGCATTGTCCCAGACCTCGGTCAGGAGGACATGGAGAAATGGCACGAGGAGAAACAGCAAGGGAGGTGGGGTAGGGATGCAGCCTGGAGAAAAAAAAAAAAAAGGTCTGGGGAGTCAAGCTCACAGGCTGCAGATCTCGGAGTGGGGGGTGGGATAGGGGGAGTGTCATAGGGACAAGGCCAGCAGAATTTCTAAGAGTTCAAGACTGGGCACCGATGTCAAATTGCATGTGTTCAAATTCTACCACTCCTTTGGGGTCAGGCCTTGGGCAAATCATTTGGCCTCCCTCGGCCTCAGTTTTTTCTTCTGTGAAATGGGATAATAATATAAATAAGACACAACACGGTGTTCAGGAAAATGCCTAGCACATAGTAAGTACTCAATGAATGTGAACAATTACGACGATTGTTCTCTGGGGTTCTGGGAGAAGAGACTAAGTCCTGTGGGTGAATGTTACGGGGAGGCAGATTTCGGGCCAATTTAAGGGATTACTTTTGTAGGAAATCTGGCAGTTTTCTTAATAAAAGGATGGCAGTGATGGGTGAATCACCACGTGGAGAGGAGTAGGTGGAACTCTGGGGCCCAACTCTTGCTGCCAGTATTCACGTTTAAGAGCCCCTCATACTCACTGAAACCCACGTGGCCTCAGAGGGCACCATTTCCCCTCTAACGTCCTAGGGATATAAACACTGACCCTCAACTCTTCTTTTAATACCGTGACACAGCAGGGCCAGGCTGGAACATTTAAGCTGGACATTTCCAAAGGCTCCGGGATGACAAGGGGGAAATAAACAAAGAGTAACGTGAATCCAGGTCATATCGCTATTAAGTTGTGACTCACTCGTCTTCCCTTTATGTTCCCTACAGGATGCCTCCCTGCCTCCTTCCCCGGCACGGTGTCCATCAGCCCCACTGCAGCTCTGATGGACCCGAGAACTCCAAAATGTCTCAGGGTCAGGCCCAAAAAGTTAAGTCACAGAGAAACAGAAGTTCCCTCTTCAGCTAAGCTAGTCTCTGCAGTTTCTAATTTAGGACCCACCTTTTTCCAAGGTGAATGACAGCGGGAATATCCACCCCTACAGATAGGGAAGATCTGACCCTCATTCACATAGATGCACGCTTACCCCTTCATCCCCCCAAGACCAGCTGCATTGAAACAGTATGAGAGTGGTGTCCCTGGGTGGCTCAGTCGGTTAAGCATCCGACTTCAGCTCAGGTTTGTGTTCTGCTGGTTCATGGGTTTGAGCTCTGCATGGGGCTCTGGGCTGACAGCTCAGCCTGGAGCCTGCTTCAGATTCTGTCTCCCTCTCTCTCTCTGCGCACCCCCCCCCCCCTTTCTCACTCTCAAAAATAAACAAACATTAAAAAAATTTAGTTAAAAAAAATAATAAAACAGTACCAGAGGGGCACCTGTGTGGCTTACTTAGTTGAGCATCTGACTCTTGATTTCGGCTCAGGTCATGATCTTACGGTGGGTCATGAGATTGAGCCCCAAGAGTCAGCCCGGAGCTTGCTTGGGATTCGCTCTCTCCCTCTCCCTCTGCCCCTCCCCTGCTTGTGAGTGTTCTCTCTCTCTGTCTCTCTCTCTCTCTCTCTCTCTGAAAAGAAATAAACATTTTTAAAAAAACAGTACCAAAAGCCTAACATCTGCACACAAAATGCAGATCAGATGTAGCAGGGGTATAGTGTTGTTACTTCCTGTCGGGCTTAAAAAAACACTGCACTCCTCGTTACCAGCACTGTGCAAGGAAGATGTAAAGTGCCCACCTGTTCAGGAGGTAGGGAGATTCTGAACTAAAATGGGGGGCAACACTAAAGGACTTTGGAAGTTCTTTCCAACTCGAAAATGTTATGATTTGCATTATGTATCCATAGAAGACTTTCTAGGATACAGAAATGTAAAAGTGAAAAAGTGGTGAGTCTGTTTTGTGGTGTTGTCTTTCATGGCTATGCATGTTGTGGGGTAGGTTGTAGGGTGTGTGTGTGTGTGTGTGTGTGTGTGTGGCCATCTTTGAGCTAAAATTAACTTTGTACAGATATTATTTTCTCCTGACGTAACTGACCTTGGCAAAGATCTTAGGCACAGATTATACACGCTGTTGTCCTCTGGAGGTCAATTTTCTAGGCTGGGCCAAATCAAGGACCTGAAAGATAAGACAGAAGGCCTCTACACAGTCACAAGTGTCACAGAGTTCAATCCCTTAATTCAGAGGAGAGCTTGTCAGGCCTTCCTCACTCCAGACCTACTGACTCTTGTTCCACACGCAATTCTTACAAAGCTAATGATTTTGTTCCCTGGCCCAAGAACATTGGAAGCAGTTCAGAAGGAATGTATAAGAAAGTGGCTTGAGGCGCTTGTCTGTCTTCTAGTAATACAGTTTCCCAGTGGAAACATCAGGGGGATACAAAAGAATAAGCATAACAATCAGACCGATGAATTCCAAAAGCCTGGGAGTTTGGGGCCCTTTGGTGCAAAGGCAAAGGAAGAGCTGTATGCATCTGAACAGACCCGAGGGCACCACCAAATCACAGCCGCACCACAGCAGTGAATGATGGGTCACCCTTCAGAGTTGACATTCTGCTCAAGGTTCTCTTTTTAGGAAAGCTGGAGAAGCCATCGGCAATTGTTTAAGGTTTCCGTCCAGAATGGTTGCTTTGACAGGCCCACGGCGTAAGCTCAGCCAGAGCAGTACAACATCCCCCCCAGCCCCCCGGAGACGCAGGCCCAGGAAACAGCATTGGCTGTGGCGGGTTCTGTAGTGAGGAGGACGCCGCGGTGAGGCTGGGGGTCCGGGTGCCCAGTGGTCAGCCCGGCTCCTTCACCTCCCGTCTCTCTTGCGGAGCCCACAGATGCCAGCATCACGTTCCCTGCCCCTTACGCCCCGCCAGCCTCTGGAGTTTGAAAGGGCACATGGCCCCGGAGCGCAGAATGCTACCGCCGGCACCCTTTCCGACAGTTATAGGCCATATCCTCCTAAGGAGCAGTTGCTCTATATGAAAAATGCCTCCATGAGAGAAAGTTCCGTGGGCTTCCTTGGTCATCTAGTCCTAGCGGCCACCGGTTCTCTCTTTACCTCCCACACTCACGTGTAGTGCATCGTTAATTACAATAGATTAATGATCAAAGGTGATGTTGGAGGTGTTTAAGACAGCCGTGCTGGCTGTATTATAGAAAATATATTGTCTGCCCAGCCGAGCTGTTCTCACCAGTGGGTAGACTGAGGGGTATCCGAGGCCCAGTCCTTGCTGGATATTATCTGGGCAAAATGTTCTGGGAAGAGAAGCGTTTTCCTCCTTAATGCTGGCACGCCCTCTTTTGCATTTCTGGGAGCGGGGAGACACACAGCCCTCCTGACCCTTGCTTCTGTCCCTCTTGGTGGTCTCACCGAATCCCCCTTGCTTTAGTGTCAGGATCCCCAGATCAGACATCTAAACCCGGAGTGGCAAGAGCCAGGGCACCGTAGCCCCTTGCCTTTAACCCTTCACGGGGCCCCAGTCCTGGGCATTTCAATGGCTCCTTTCTCTGGCGCTCAATGAAACATTCTTCCGAGTAGATTATTGAAAGCAGAGCTCTGGGTCCACAATGGGCGCTCTGTGCTCACAGCCGCTGCCCAATCTGTTTGCCCAGCCCGAATGCGGCCTTGCCTCTCGGCTCGTTCCCCGCCCTCCACCCACCGACCCCGGCCCCACCTGGAGGCCAGCTCAAAGGGAGGCCGTATGAAAGGACTTGTTCTCCACCTTCTCAGAAGTTCCCGCCATGGCCTCTGCCAGCCCTGGGAGGAATTAGCCCAAAAGGACCCAGGCCTGCCTCCAGCCCATCCATCCGGGGCTCTGCCCACTTTGATGTCCAGAGGCTTCCGTCCTCACTGGTCAGCTGGTTTCTCTCTCTCTCCCTTTCTCACACACACACACACACACACACACACACACACACCAGGTGGGACTTTCAGAGAAAGAGGTGAAGTCCCAGAGCATCAGACTGGGGGGGGGAGGGGGCACTGAAATCCAGATAAATGGTGGGGCTCCTAAAAGTGAGAGTGACAGGTTGCCCACCAGCACCCCCTCTTCTGGGTTCAGGGAAGGAAAAAGAGTACAGGGGTTAAATGGCAGACCCCTGGAGCCAGGTGGCTGTGTTCCAGCCCAGCTCTGCCATTTGCTAGCTGTGTGACTTAGCTACCTGAGTCGACCTCTCAGTGCCCCAGTTTTCTTATTTGTAAAACGGGGCTAATTATAGTAGCTACCTCATAAGGTTGTTGTAAGGATTACAACAGACAAGGCATGTGAAGCTCTTAGCACGGTGCCTGGTGCATAATAAGCTCTCTCGTGAAATGATAGCTGTTGTTATTATTGTTACTATATTTAGATTCTATTGTCATTATACTTAGAGTCTATTCCTACAAGTGCATAGAGCTTCAGGGACGAAAATCTGCATTCCCTTGATCAAGTCCTTTTTTTTCTTCCAAAATGTTCAATGGCGACCGACTGCCTGTAGTAAATGGCTCAAACTTCTTGGCTTGGCTCGCAGGGACAGAACCTTGACTCCCTCCTTCTTGATAATAGTCACTGGACACTCTGAAGGTAAATGGGTCCCCTCGCTACCCTCACTGTTGTCATTGTCCTTGTCTGCTATATTTGGAGAACCTGGCTTTTAGCACAAATATAAGGAAACTCTGCCTGGGGGGGGGGGGGGGAAGACACTAAAACAATACCCAATTGAAACTTGGAAGTCATAATAGTGCTATAATAGCTTGCATTTATTGAACATCCACTGTGTGTCAGTTACCATACATGACTGTGTTTATTATCTCACTTAATTCTCATGCAGGCCTATGATGCAGGTAAAATTATTACCCTCATCTACATCTTACAGATGGGGAAACTGAGAAGGAAAGAAAGGGTAAGTAATTTGCCCAAGGTCACACAGCTAGAAAGTGTCAGAGACAAGATTTGAACATATGTCTGGGGTCTAATGTCTGTTGCATTAAATACCCCACCATTCACTCTCCTGTTAGAGACACCTAACCTGTCACTGGCGTCTTCACTTACGGTTTCCCCTGTGCTCTTAGTGGTTAGATGCCAACTCTCTCAGTGCGTTGGGATGCCCTGGTGGTCCCCAGGGGCCCTGGGAGGCCACGCTCTGGGAGGTACCCTCACACCCTGGCGTCCTGGATAGAACTCTACCCCTTGGCCACTTCTGGTTCTCAGGCCTGTTCCCTGCCCTTCGCATTCCCTCCCTGATGTCCCAGTGCCTGCTCTAGTAGCTTCGGGATGTCCCAAAGCCCTCTGAGGCAGAGGCTTCCCCTGGCTGGCTATTTTCTCTGAACCAGATGTCACCTGTCAGCTCTCCTCCCTATGAAACAAGAGCCAGTCTCCCAGGGCAGCAATCTTGCTGGGCTTTTCTTCTAAGGGACAGCTCAGCCCAGCCCCCGCTGCCTCCTGGCCCTGGCTAGACAGCTCAAAGCCAGGGATGCTCACTAATGACAGGGATGAGGCTTGCCTCTGTTCCTATGGCAACTGCTGCTCTCCACTTACTCAATCACTTTTTGAAGCTCCTGCTGGTGTGAAAGTTATTTTGCATAGACATGCTTAACTCTTATCCAGGAACTCTGCACTGGGCCTTTAGATCCTTCCAGATCGCTTATAAAGTTGATTTTCTCTCTCCTCCCTTTGTTGAAGTCCCTTTATCTTTCAAGCTCAGTTCAAATCCTACCTCTTCTAAGAGACCTTTCCAGGTCCCCTCCCCTCACCCCTCCCCAGGCGGAGTCAATCTCTTGCTCCCCACACTCTCCTGGGGCATGTTTATGGCTCTATTAGATCACAGTCTGCCTGTTTCACAGTTATTTATGTGTCTCCCTCTGAGCCCCTGGTGAGTGATCAGCCCATAGTAGGTGCTAAACAAACATTTGTTTGAATTTATTTGAATTTCCCTTTCAGGGTTTTAAAAAAATTACTATTATTAACAGTACAGACCATTACTAATAATCCCTATGCTTGTAAAATTATTTACAGTTTATATATAGCTTCATGCTTGAGGGCACTGCTTTAAACCCCAGCTCCACCCTTGCTAGCTATGTGACAGTGTACAAGCCTTATAACTGCTCTCAGCTTGCTTCTCATCGGTAAAACGGATTGTTGTAAATATTAAAATAAATGTGTCAAGAGTTTACTTAGCACAGGCCAGATGCCTGCGATGGCTCAATAAATGTTAGTCATTATTATAACTCACAGCCTTGGTGGGACCTCACAAAAGCTCTAGAATGAGGAGAAGCACTGGGTTTCTGTCAGGGTCGTCTTTGTCCCCAAGGACAGGTGAAGAGGGCGAGGCTCAGAGCGGAGAAGTTTTGCCTACACTTCAGGCTTTAGTCGAGTGCTATGGTGGGCACCTGCGGTCGGCCGTGGAGCCACCTCCCCTTTCCTGGTGATGGAACCTGCATTTTCGTTTGCAGAACTACTCCTTCCTACTGGCAGGTCAACTCCAGGGCAGGCTTGGGTAATCAGAACATCAGATGTCCCTGGCCACAGGGATTAGTTTGGGAACGGGCAAGGGACCCAAGTCTATCCAATGAGACTCACTTCTGAGATTTTTGTTTGAATTTCTGAGAACAAGATTGTCTCTTTTCTGCTGGACTGTAGGCCTAACTCCAGACCAACTCTAAGGGCTAACAGAGAGGAAAGCCAAGTGCAGAGGTGGAGACAGATTCATCATATTGTCAGTTGAGCAGAAGAATCCTAACGTTATAATTACCCCGGGGACTTTGGCGATATGAATGGATACAGTTGTTCCGTCTCATGCCAGGTGGCATTGGTGTCTACCACCTGCAACTGAACAAGTACCAGCTATTGGTAATGTAAATCTACGGTCTCCTCCACACAGAGGTCAAGGATCTCTCTATACCATTCATTCACACAACAAACACCTACTAGGGTGCCATCCACTTCCGTGGGGCTGAGACTACAGGGATGGACAAGACAAATCACCCGGCCCTCTTGGAGTTGATGGTCCATTGTCATCCCATTTGATATATGAAGAGACTGAGGCTCAGAGAGGAGGACACCCCCAAGGTGTGTGTCCTTCAAGTGATTCAGGGTGCCGTGGTCCAGAATGAGGCTGGGCAAAAGCTGAGGCAGGTGGCTGGGACTGGTCAGTCACTGGCAGGAAGGACTTATGCTTCTGGCAGTCATATGCTTCTGCTCATCACAAGTCAAAGATGGAAGAAGGTTCTGAACCAAAGCAAGAGGTTGGACACAGGGGCTGAGGCTTTAGGCCCCAAGGTCTAGGACTCCTGACAGGGGACATTTTCCTGGGGAAAGGGTGGCTCTGAGGTTTGATTTGGGGATTTTACTCCTAGCTTAATGGATAACCTCTCTTTGGGGGCTGTGTCCAGCATCAAGATTCTTCTAGGAGGAGGCTTCTTTTCCCAGGATCTTTCATTACACTTCTCAAAGGGAAAGGCCAACTTTCCAGCCCAAGCTGGGGCTAGTTTTTCTCCTCCATCTGATGACTCACCCCTGGGAGAGCCCAGTCTCTCCAGGGCTGGGCCCCCAGGGAGGTTGTGATGTCTAGAAGTTGGATTTGCTCTCAGCTTGCTTTGTTTGTCTCCGCTTCATCCGGATCTAGCACAGGCTCTGGCATATAATAGATGAACACGTCCTTCTTGAATGGATGTTTGTGGAGTTTTGTTTGTTTGTTTTCTGACTCGTGGAGGCTTTTACGATGGAGAGAGGCACTCATCCAGAGGCAAATCAACCATGAAACCAGTCCAGTTTAAGCTTCAGGACCCTTTCCTGGCACAGGCCCCCCTCTAAGCCAGGGGAAAGGCCCTAGCAATGTGTTCACATGGTCATGTGTTTCTGTAAAAGTTGCACAAGTCATTCTAACTGTAATCAGTTGAGATCATTCACTTTTTCCCCCTCTGACCTCCTTAGTGCCAGATTTTTCTTGTTGTCAGAGGGCTTTAGAAGGGTCCGTGGCATTTTGGGGTTCTGGTTAAGGGGACGTTGAGTTGGTGATACATTTAGTTTGCATCTGGTGGCTGTCTAGGCTTTATGTATGGTTAAGTCAGCTGTCTCTGGATAGACATGTCTCGAAGGACCCACCCGCTGTCTCCTGAGCCCACTCACCTGGCATAAAGACACAGAAGTGAAGGTTCAGAGCTGCATAGCCACATGAACACGTCTTCCAGTACCTGGCAACAGAACTGTGCATGCTGGAAAGGAGGGATACTTTGAAATGTAGGAAGCTAGAAGCTAGACTGTAGATAGTTCTTCAAAATCCTCAAATGGTCAGGCCTCTACAATTGTAAGCAAAAGACTTGCTGTTCAGAGATACTTATGCAAAATGGCAGTTATTTCCTGTCAGGAATATTCTCTGTAATACAGTGGATACAATCGTACCCTAAATCTTTCTTGATGGAGGAATGGAGGGATATCTTGTTGTTTATGGTTGAACTGTGTCCCTCTGAGAGAGTATGTTGTTATCCCACTCCCGGTATCTCAGAATGTGACCTTAGTTGGAAATAGGGTCTTTACAGAGGTAATCAAATGAAAATGAGGCCCTTAGAGTGGGGCCTAATCCAATATAACTGGTGTCCTTATAAATGGGGGGAAGTTTGGACACATAGACAGACACACAGAGAAATCCCATATAGAGATAAAGGCAGAAATCAGGGTGATGCTTCTATAAGCCAAAGAATCCCCAAGATTTCCAGCAAACCCTCAGAAGCTATACGAGGGGCCCGGACCGGATTCTCTCTCATAGCCCCCGAAAGGAACCAACACCTTGATTTCAGACTTGTAGCCTCTGGAACTGGGAGACAATACATTTCCACTGTTTAACTCACCCAGCACGGACCTTGGTTATGGTGGTCTGGTAAACTTATGTGCGTGGGAGATAGAATTTGTCAGAAGACCTGCGTCTGTGGGCCGTGAACCTGGAGCAATTCATCGATGTGTGAAGTCCCATGTTTCATGCACTCCAACTATCACGAATTAAAAAGAAGAATTTAATTAACTGTGCAAGAAGGAAGAGTCAATTATCTTTCCATTTTCTTTCCAGGAGCATGTCTGAGATGGCACGGGTGCCCTGCCCCATCCTCCAAGGACTACACAGCTCCCGCCATCTGGCACTTTCTCTCGGTGTCCCCAGTTAGGACTTCCCTACCTCCACCCCCTGAGCCCTCATCTTGTTACCTGTGTGTGCTCCCCGGATCATATTTAGAAAACAACCAACTGGGCTCTGTTCCTGTGGGCCCAGATCCCAGATTTGAGATTCTAGAGAGAATTAAAGGGTAGAGTGGCCCGAGCCCTGTCTCTACAACCACCCTTCCTCATCACTTTCCATTTCTTCCCCCTGCCCAGAAAACCAAATCGGAGTTGTTTCCTCTCAGACCCTGAAAGAACATTGCCTTCATGGTTGGCCCCAGACGAGCTGTCTCAGTTACTCTGGAAAGGCCATCTAAACATTGGCGATTCTGCTGAGTTTTTCTTTCCACCTTTCCCCCCCTCCTTCCCCTGGCCTGGCCTCCAGCCTCTCTTCCATATTCCCTGCCCCACAGTGTCCTCAGGGGAACCCGGCCCTCTATTCCCACTACAACCCACCTCCCACCCACCCTTACCACCAGCCTCTTCTCTCTTATCAGATGACAGGCCACAGCTGTTTTCCTCAGGCATCTGTCTGAGGCTCTTGGCTGAGGACAGGAGCAGAAGCAGAGGGAACCAGAGGGCGGTTCGGCTGCAGGTTCCAGGCAGGGATTTGGCGTCTCACAATGTGGAGGGTTCCATCTAGAGTACCCTCAAACCCAAATGGACATTGCTGGTGGGACTGTAAAATGCCAGTGAGACCCGGCAATTAATCCCACACCTAACTATGTACCCCGAGGAAGTGAAAACAAGGACTTAAACACATACCTGTACACAAATATTCATACAGCACGATTCACAATAGCCAAAAAGTGGAAACCGCTCAAATGTGTTTCGGTGGATGAATGGATAAACAAATTGTGGTAAATACACACAGTGGAATATTACTCGACCATAAAAAAGGAATGGAGTACTGATACACGCTACAGTGTGGATGAGCTCAGTGAAAGAAGCCAGACACAAAAGTTCACATACTGTATGATTCCACCTACTTGAAATACCTGGGTTAGGCAAGTCCATAGAACGCGGATTGGTGGTTGCCAAAAGAGTTGGAAAGAGGAAATGGCAGAGCAGCTGCTTAATTGGTAGGAGGCTTCCTTTGGAGGTGATGAAAAGGTTCTCGAACTAAACAGAGGTGGTGGTTGTACAACGCTGCCTTGAATTGAATTGCTCACTCGCTTTTAGAAAGTTAATTTTAGGCTATATTCAATTCACTGCAACTTAAAAGCCCCAGAGAAGTGCTCTAGTTGGTCTACCTTGGGTCAGGTGACCACCCTGGCCGATCATTGAGGATTGGGGGTGACATCTACAAAGATGGCAGGCCTCCTTGGAGTCACATGGTTGCAGTTGGGGGAAGGTACATTTCCTGAAGAGGTGGGAGACCAGGTGCTCTTCTGAGAAAGTGAAACTAATAAATAAGAGAATCACCAAACGTCAGGGCTAAAAGGGTTATCTAGAACTGCACCATCCCTTTGGTGCCTACTAGTTAAGAATGGCTGTTTAGATTTAAATTGATTCCATTTCTAAATGGCTCTAGCACCTTCCAAGAGCTAGCAGCTACCATATTGGACAACAAAGAGGTAGAACTCGTCCATCATTGCAGAAAGCTCCATTGGAGAGCACTAATGTAGAGATTGTAGAGCCCAACCCTTCATTTTGCAGGTGAGGGAAATGAGGCCCGGAGAGAGGAGGGGACTTAGATACATAGACACAGCCAGCAATTTAGGGCCATCTCCAGAACCAACACTCAGGCTTCTTGACTCCTTTTCTGACGATGTGCTGCCTCTATGTTGGCACACAGTGTAGGGTGCTGTCTCTCCTCCGGGGGGCTCTCCGTTTCGTGGGAGAGGAGATGCGCCCACAAGCCGGGGCAACCCCTCCGATTCCGATCAAGGACGGCACTGAGAGTCTGCGGTGGGCCAGGCATCGGGTCACACCGGGAAAAGCAGTGTGTGCCACAGAGGAGACGATTGGCAAAAGGCCACAGGGGAGGTGGAGAAGGAGTTTTAAATTAGAAAGAAGCTCTAATGTCTTTCTGTTTATAAAAGCAACATGCTCGTCGCATGCAATTTAGAAAGTCTTGAAAAATATTAAGGAAAAATAAATATCACCATCATCTTCATGACTCAGAGATTGTCATGGTTAACGTTTTTATATATATCCTTCTAGGCCTTTTTTTTTCCTATGCATTTCCAATTATAGACACGTATATATGGATCAAAATGCATTTTATGCACTTTATTCTGCCTCCTGCTCTTTTCGCTTAATATATTTTGTACATTTTTAATGCAATCACATGTAGATTCATGACATTGTTTTAACATCTGTGAGAGATGAGTTTTGAATGGAAGGTTCTGCAAGGCTCCTCGGTGAAGCCGCGATGGACCAGGCCCTTGAAGGACCAGGAGGCAGACGGTGGCCAGGACATCCTCAGCGGGGGGAGCAGTGCGGATAAAAGTCGAGTTGGTGACGGCCCACTCTGCCCACTAGAAGCTGGCTGTCGACAGATGAGGGGGTTGAGGCCCAGCGTGGGGGAGGTAATTCTACCAAGTCCACATGTGAGGTGGTGTTAAGGGTGAGACTTGAGCCCAGGACCCCAGCCCTTCCCCAGGGCATCGGCCTCCACAAATTCCAGGCTAGAGTCCACCCGTGGGCACTTGAGGTTCTCGTTCACTTTCATTGTCTTAACTGCAGATGACATCCCATCATGGACCATGCGGGGCCTCTGCTCCATGCACCCACAGGGAAATCGAGGCCCACCAAAGAAGAGCTATCTGGGTCACTGAGCTAGAGGATAACATTCGCTCTCGTGGACAGCCCTCACGCGTGTCAGGCCACGAGCTGGGGGGCTGGCCACCACTCCACCTGGGGACTCTCTCCTCCCTTCCCGAGGGAGGGCTGTGCCTGCACCACCCTGAGTCACAGCCGGCCTGCCTGCCTGCTGTGAGTCAGCAGCATTCCTGGGGGCTGAGAGCGTCGCAGCGGAAACACAGGCCCTGCCTTGTACCCCAGTGAGCCTGGCACATTCTCCAGTGAGGGAGACTAGACGTGAGAGAGTCAGCCAGATGAGTGGCCTCAGGTCATGGCCTGACAGCCTGGGAGCTGACCTGTAGGGGCCTCAGGGGTTCGGATGACTCAGAGAAACCCCAGCTGCCTCCTACTGCCTGGGAGCTGGACGTTGACCCTACGTGCTCTCTCTGAAGGAACCTGGGGCGGACGGCACCAGCAGCTGCCCTGGCTGGGAGAGGCTACGGGGAGGCAGGGAGAAGGTTCTCTCTCCAGCCGGATTTGGGCAAGTCATTTCCCACCTCTGCGTGCAGGGGAGGATGTTAAGAGCACAGGCTTTGCCATGAGGCAAACTTGGGTTGAGATTGGGGCCCCACACCCTGCAGCACATGTGTCCGTGGCCCATTACTTAAGCCCACAGGGCCGCAGTAGGACCCAGTGAGATAATGTAGGCAATGCACATAGCACAGTGCAGGACACAGAGACAACGCTTACGAATTGGTAGCTATTGGGAGGCAAACCATAAGAGACTCTTAAGCACAGAGAACAAACTGAAGGTTGCTGGAGGGGTGCTGGGTGGGGAAATTAGCTAAATGGGTGATGGGCATTAAGGAGGGCACTTGTTGGGAGGAGCACTGGGTGTTATATGTAAGTGATGCATCACTAACTTCTACTCCTGAAATCATTATTACACTATATGTTAGCTAACTTGTATTTAAAAAAAAAAAAAAGAAAAGAATTTGTAGCCATTATTAAGATAGTAAATATCATCCAGGGTCTTTTCTGGCACTCCCCTTTTATGCATTCACCCATTCACTCATTCATTCATTTAACCGGTATTTACTGAGTGCCTCCCAGGCAGGGACAGAGCTTGGAACGGGGCCTTCCGGGAACTGGAGGTCACTCAATAGCTCATGTTCATGGGTAAGGCCTTGGCTGAGCCAAGAAAATACAGATGTTGACAGTCACAGTCTCTGCATCATGGAACGTACATTCTAGTGGAGACAAGCGAGACCATAAAAAGCTAAATGGCCAATAAGAAAGAAAATTACAGATACATGGTCGAGGGTGACGAGATGGGCCACTTGGATGGAGGGGCCAGGCAGCCTCTCTAAGGGGGTGATGTTTACACTGAGACATGAGGGAGGAGCTGAGAAGAAGCCAGCCTTGTGAGGAGGAGGGAGGAGGGCCTCTGTGCCAGGGTGAGGACCAGGGCAAGGACCAGTGCCAGGAGAAGGTCTGCTAGGGAAGGCAGAACGAGGAGCTGCACGGGCTGTGCAGAGAAGGGGAGCGGCTTGAGGTGAGGACAGGAAGCATCAGGGTCTTTCAAGTCAGGTGCAAACAGGTTGCCTTTCTAAATGCGGTTCCATGCCTCCGTAGGCTGGAGTTCCAGGCCACGACCCCGCAATGCCTGACTCAGATCTGAGCTGGCGAGAGCTTGGCCACTTTCCCAAGGGGCATCTTGTGTCCTGTTCGGGCTGCTGTGACTCTCAGCCTTCCCAGCAGCAGGGCCCTTGGAGGTGAGCCCCCCCTCAAGCAAGGAGACCAGAGCAAAGCCACTGGGAGGCTATTTCTGGTGGAGGGTCGGCCCTCCAGCTGCATTCCAGGAGGAATGCTGCCGGAATAGTTGTTCCTGGGGAGTGCAGAGTTCACCCCTACCCCAGATACAAGGAGCCTTTTCTCACCCAGGCCCCTGGGGGTGAGGCCTTCCGGGGCTGGAGGTCACCTGACTTGCACTGTTTACAGGGAAGACCTTTGCTGAGCAGAGAAAACACAGCTGTCAGCCAGAGGCCCAGCATAATACCTAAAGGGAAGGACCTGGACAGGGGAGGGGACGGAACCACCAGGCTCGCTGCATCCTCTCCCTGCCTCCCTAAGTTCAGTCACCCTGGCATTCAAGGACCTGCATCTTCCTTGACCATGCTAAACAGGAATGACAGCTTCCCATACCATAGATCATCCCCTGAACCCACTTCAGAGACAGGGACACTGAGGCCAGTGAGGGGAGAAGGCCACCCAGCTAGATAATAATAACTGCTGACATTGAGAACTTGTTATGGGTCAGGCAGTATGGTAAGAGCTTGACCAACATTTCACGACAATCCCGCGATGTGGTCACCCATGTTAGTGCCATTTTCCAGATAGGGAAACTGTGAGGCTTAGAGAGGTTCCCTTACATGCCCGAGGTCAAGGAACTACTAAGTGGAAGAATCCAGATTTGAACCAAAGCCTTCTGACTCAAAAGTTCACTCTAGTATTTTTTGTTGTGTTTTTTAAAAAAATTTTTTAAACGTTTATTTATTTTTGAGAGAGAGAGAGAGAGACAAAGCGTAAGCGGGGGAGGGACAGAGAGAGGGAGATACAGAATCTGAAGCAGTCTCCAGGCTCCGAGCTGTCAGCACAGAGCCCGACGCGGGGCTCGAACCCACGAACTGCGAGATCATGACCTGAGCCGAAGTCAGACACCCAACCGACTGAGCCACCCAGGCGCCCACCCCTGTTGTGTTTTATTTAAATTAATTTTTTTCTCAAAGGAAACTTCTTATTACTGCTACTAATGGAAAATGCATGCTGGACAAAGGCAAAAATGCGTGCCACAAAAGCCAAATAATATTAGTACATTCTAACTGAAGTCTGAAAATGCTGTTGTTGTTCACAGACCGGAACCCGAGAGGTGTTCACAGTTGACGAGAGAGATCAACACAGGTTGGAAAGGGGTTGGTGATACGCTGGTACTGAAGGGGGATTTCTCCTTGAAAGAATCTCAAAGCTGAAAGGAGATGGTGTGATGGTGTGCGTACCTTGTCCTTTAGTGCACCTTAGCTCTGTGCTTCTCATTAGTGCTGTCCACCGAGCATTCCTGGGTTTCTGCCTCCCGGCCTGGGGAAGGATGACACCATCTGGTCCCTTTGTGGTGGTAGGACCACATGACCAGTGCCGGTTCTGAATTGCACCATGTTATGAGCTGGAGCATGTCACCACCGGGGGGGAGGCCCTCCAACACCCTCTTTTCCAGAGTGAGGGTCCCTGAGTGAGAAGGAGACATAGTGAATATATCACAGGAGCGAGAACTAAGCCTGGATGTTACAAGCCATTAAGACTTTCAGGCGTTGATTTACCACAGCGTAATCTAAGTATTCTGACTAATATGGCATACCATCCAGAATCATGCTGAAGACGCAGCCCCTTCCCAGAGCCCACAGCCTGATCTACTGTGCCGTGCGGACACTGGCCAAGTCCAAGCCTTCATGTTCCTGTAGAAGCCATGGCTCCTTCCCTGAGTTCACTGCCTTGGAAAACTATTTCCCCAAAGTGCCCTTGACTCTTCCGCTCCTGGGGCTTAGCTTATGCATCTCTCTCTGGCAGGGATGATAAACGCCTCCATGTTTGCCAAAACCAGCATCATGGTAGAGATACACCGCCTGCGTTTGGATCTGGGCTCTGCTTATTACTAGCTGTGTGGTCCTAGATTCGTCACTTCGCCTCTCTAGAATGGACTGATAGGAGTATTAAAGTACTCAAGTGGAGACAGCAATAGTATGGTACTACTCTCAGAGCCATTGGGAGGATTCAGTGTGTGACTATCTGTAAAGCAATAGAACAGTGCCTGGCACATAGTTAGATATTTACAAGCATTAAACTATCAGCATGATCCTTGCTTACTGAAATCCTGCCTTGGCCTTGCTTCTGGCCTGTGCATTGAAGATCAGGGACCCTTCCCCTTATTTTGAGGGTCACTTTGCATACTAGGTAGAAAGATGAGACATCAAGTATATTAGTTTGCCAGGGCTCCCGTAACAAAGTCCCCCAAACTGGCTGGGTTAAAACAATAGAAATGTATTCTCTCACAGTTCTGGAGGCTAGATGTCTAAAAATCAGGGGTCAGCAGGGTCATGCTCCCTCTCAGACGCCGGGCAGAATCCTGCCTTGTCTCTTCCTAGCCGCTGGTGGTGGCCGTCGATCCTTGCCTTGACATTCCTTGGCTTGCCCCCAATTTCTGCCTCTGTCGCGTCGTGGGGTCTTCTCCTTGAGTGTCCATATCTTTGCATGGCATTCTTCCCTTCTAATAAGGACAAAGTCGTATTGGATTAGCGCCCCATTCCCATCCAGGAAGACTTCAGCTGCAAGACTCTATTTCCAAATAAGGTCACATTCACAGGTGCTCCTGTCAGGACGGCAACAAAGTATCTTTCCGGGGGAACACAGTTCTACCCGCAAAGCCAGGAGGCAGACCGCATGGCCCTTGGGCCTCTGGTTTTCCCTTGAGGGTGGAAGAAACTGAGAGGCACAAGGTTGGGCAGGAACTCTGGTCCTGGTACTGGGACACCTGGGCTCTGCCATCAGCACCCAAGGCGACCTCGGGCACTCCCCTTTTCTAGGCCATGTTATCCTTCATGGTAAGATGGAGAAAAGGACGCCCCACCCCCAACCAGGTTCTTATGAGACCCAAACGAGGCAGGGGGTGGGAAGGGCCTCTGCAGCCTGGAACCCCAGGCACAGATGCGGAGACTGGCCCTCAGCCTTTGACCTCTCTCTCATCGTCTCACATGAGCTGTTCAGCATTCCTGAAATGGTAGTTTTTCCAACAACGTTGCCAATTAAGCAGGCTGGGCCCTCACCCCCTCCCCCTCCAGTCCCAGAGTTCTCTCATGAACTCTTCCTTTCTCCCGGTTTCCTTGGCTCGGTTACTTGGCTCTGAAACTTTTCCTGCCTTCTCTCTCACGTGGGGAGAAGGTTGCTACCCCATGTGGTTGTCGCGAGGATTAAGTTTGGAGGCAATGCAGTTAAGTCAGCACAGTGCCTGACACATGGCAAACTTGAATGAACATCCATTAATATTGATTTGCTCATCACCACAAGGAAACAGCCTCTGCAACATAGAGACGCAAAATGCATTGCGGCCATCGCGTCTCCCCTTAGCTGGTGGGCCTCTGTTGATGCCTTTCTCCTGCAGGCTCGGATTCATTGGGCCCCTCTTGAGCGCCGTGCCAGGCTTCAGAAAGGACGGGCCCGGTTTGTTGGGAGACCGCACTGGTTCTGCTCACTGTGTGGCCTGGGAATGGCCCCTCTCTCTCAGGCCCTCAGTCTCCTCATGTGCATAATGAGAGTATTAACCTGGGCAATCTCTGGGAGGCCCCAAGGAGTTCTCTGTGTGTCGCATGACTCTAGCCTGCTGGGGTCCCGTAGGGACTTCTGGCCCCCGACCTGGAGGGGCTCAGGGAAGGCGCAGTGGCGGGAACTCAGATAAAGGCCGGGACTCCTGGTCCTGCCCCCTGTGTGGGCAAATCCTTTCCCTCTCTGAGGCTCTTTCCTCCATCCCAAAAGAGGCTGGGCAGGATGAAAGCCCTTGCAGTCTGCTTTTCCACAGTTCAACAGCCAGCCCCGCTTTGGAACATGTCGGGGTCGTCTTCACCTGGCCTTAATGCCCACCCAAGAATATGAGCCCTATACCAACAGGGACCTTCTCTGTCTTGTTCAACACAGCACTCCAGGGCCTAACATAGGACTGGGTGCATAGCAGGTGCTCGATGTACTGTGGAAGGAAGAGAGGGAAAGAGAGAAGGAAAGGAAGGAGGGAGGGAAGGATGGAACAAAGGAACGAAAAAAGGAAACATTACCTACATCTATGAATTTAGCCAAGATCACCTAAAATGCCTTTTCTTTTCTCACCATTGCTGTTGCTAAGTGATGTTTTTTTGTATTTATCTACTCAACCAATATTTATTGCCAGCTGGCTCTGCCCCAGGCATGGAGCTGAGCCCAGGGGATATGGAGGCCATCTCCTCTGGGTCTTACATTCTCCAAGGAACAGACAGTTAACATTTTACCCAAACAAGAAACTAGGCTTACGGTCAGTGCAGTGAAGGAGAACAGGGGCACTAAGTGACACTGGAAAGGGTCACAGGCTGAGGGCCAGGGAGGAGTTAGGGAAGGCTTCTCTGAGGAAGAGACACGGGGCCCAAGTGGTCAGTCAGGGGAGGGGGAGGGAGGCTGGCTCCCTGGTGTGGACCGTGGCAGCCAACGGGGCCTGGCCTGCTTTCCTAGGAACCCTTGCTCCCTAGCTGCCCAGTAAGACACCCTCTTCCAACCAAGCCGGGACCTCTCTCCTGTCTCTACAGCCTGGGATAACAGATCCTTGCTCTCGGAGCTGTCCCTGCCTTGCCGTGGGCTCCACTGCCTGACCTCTCCACAGGGCAGTCCCTCCCCGCCTCTCTTTGACACATGCTGGGGACAGGCCCTGAACACATTCCCCAACCTCTGCCCTGCTGCAGCTTACAGACCACCTCCCTCCCCTCCTGCCTTACCCCTGTGGCTCCCCTTTGACTCCCCTTCCCCTGTGGCTGGGGCACAACCCCTGAGGGTTTCCCCCCTGAGTCAGGGCCTGGCTGACCCCCAGGTGGTGTTGGAGGATGTCCCAGGAGGCCACCCTCTAGGCAGGCTCCATTTAACAACAATAACAATGACGACAACAGTCATAGTAGCAGCAATAACAACAAACACAACAATAATAGTAACAACAACAATAAAGTGCATCCCTCCGGCACTTGTCTTAGTAGGTGGTTGAGCAGGGCCTTTGAGACAGGGCAGTGACACAAAGCCCTCTGTGTCTTTCAGAAGAGCAGGGCCTGTCCGCTCCCCGCCCCCAGGTCAGGGCAGGGCTTGCTGGGGCCAGGGGGGCAGAGGGGGGGTGCGGGGGGGGGGGGGGGCAGCTAAGGGCCTGCTCCTTTTCCAGGGAATCCACTGTGCTCCCCTCCTGAGGGAGTCGGGGGTAGGGTTAGGAAGTGATTAGAATCATGGATCTTTTCAAATATGGGCAAAACCTTGGAGATGAGAGTTAGATAGCTATCTTGCCCTCTAGACATTTCCATAAACAATAGTGATTTCAACAGCTATCATTTGTCTAGTGCTTACCATCCAGCGTCAGGCACTGCTCTAAACAATGACACGTGCATTGATGGCTTGATCCTCACAAAAACTGTTATCCCCATTTTACAGATGAGGAAACTGAAGCGGGGAGAGTTACATCCCCACAGCTACTAAGGGGATGTCCTGCCATGGAAGCCAGGAGGCTCCGAAGTCAAGCTCTTAAGCTCAGCTGATGAAACATTTCACAGTCGCTAACACGGCCCCGCACACAGAATCACCCAGGCTCACCCCCGACCCCAACTTGGAACACACAAGGGCCAAGGGGCCTGTCATCACAGCTCACATACACACCCAGCCCTTGTCCTCCAGACCAGGGGCCATTTTCACGGTGATGGGTCTGGATGCCTTTTAGAAGAAAAATACAATTTTCTTTTCCACTCAACAAGCCCGTGTTTCTCTCCCCTACCTCCAGCCCCAGTGTTTATTTCAGCAAGGAAATGGCCTTTGAAGTCCTCACTTCTTGAAAGCTGAGAGGGAAGGGAGGCACTACAAACATTTCAAAGCATGTCCACATTTTGGTTGGAACGTGGAATTTTTTTAAGGATTAATAACAGTTTTTGGAATCCACTGACCCTGCTGCTTTTTCAAGGCGAAAAAAATAACCCCTTGAATATCATAGCTGTCAGGGTCTGGCAGGGAGTGGGGGGAACCCCGCGAGGGCAGGGAGCAATGCCAAGGGTCTCCTTAAGCAGAACCAGGCAGAGTCTGATGAGGAACAGCCCGAAGTGTGGTCCAAGGGGGAGATTTCACTGTAGCAAAGTGAGAGTAAGTACAATCTAGTTGTTACCAAAGCTCCATTCACTCAAAGAATTGTCTTTTGCTCAGGGGTTGTGGTTTGTTTGATGTCAAAAAGTACTCCCTGGGGCGCCTGGGTGGCTCAGTCAGTTAAGCATCCAACTCTTGATCTCAGCTCAGTTCATGATCTCACAGTTTGTGAGATCAAGCCCCGCATCGGGCTCCATGCTGACAGCACAGATCCTACTTGGGATTCTCTCTCTCTTGCTCTCTCTCTGTCCCTCCCCTGCTCTCTCTCTTTCTCAAAATAAATAAACAAACTTAAAAAAAATGTGGGGGCACCTGGGTGGCTCAGTCAGTTAAGCGTCTGACTTCAGCTCAGGTCATGATGTCACCTCTCATGAGTTGGAGTCCCATGTTGAGCTTTGTGCTGACAGCTTGGACTCTGGAGCCTGCTTCAGATTCTGTGTCTCCCAGTCTTTCTTTCCCTCTCCTGCTCGTGCTCTGTCTCTCTTTCTCTATGTTTCTCTCTCTCTCTCAAAAATAAATAAACATTAAAAAAAATAGACTCCCTTTAAGGAAATCATCACTATATTAAACAATAGCCTTTTAAAAGTGTCTTTAGCAAAAGAAATAGTTCCCAACCCTACTGGTCTCCCAGTTTTTTAATTTTTAAATCTTTTTGGAATGTGTCTGATCTATGAAATACCAGGGCTGAGAGTACAGTTGGGGAGAAAGAAATCGCTGAACCTAAGCTCTCATAATCCAAAGTAGAAACTGGGGCCTCGTAAGACTCCACCAAAGTGCTGTAAGGTTCAGGGAAGGTCTCTCCAGATGCAGATCCTGGAAAAGGCTTCTTGGAGGAAGGGGCACTAGCTTAGACCAGGAAGAGCAGGGACCATTGGCCACCCAGGGCCAAGGCAAAGCTCCAGGGAGAGGGAAGGAAACGAACAAAACCACAGAGGAAGAAGCAGAATGGCCCTAGGTGGCACCTGCTTGCCCACAGCTTCCTCAAGCTGATCTCATGCACTTCTCATGACAACCCTGCAAGGAACATACTCCAGTTATCACCATCTGACACCCTAGGAAACAAAGTCATGGGCAGGGCCACACAGCGAGTGGAGGCAGAGCTGGGTGCTCACCCAGACCACCCTGGCATGACCAGCTACAGAGTTTGCAAGCCCAGTGCACAGTGAACATGTTGGGCCCTGAGTTCAAACATTATTAAGAATTTCAATGGGGCGCCTGGGTGGCTCAGTCAGTTAAGGGTCCGATTTCGGCTCAGGTCATGATCTCGGGGTCCGTGGGTTCGAGCCCCACGTTGGGCACTGTGCTGACAGCTTGGAGCCTGGAGCCTGTTTCAGATTCTATGTCTCCCTCTCTCTGACCCTCCCCCGTTCATTCTCTGTCTCAAAAATCAATAAAAAAAAAAAAAAAAAAGAATTTCAGTGGGGCATCTGGGTGGCTCAGTCAGTTAAGGGTCCAATTTCGGCTCAGGTCATGATCTCGCGGTTCGTGGGTTCGAGCCTCACAGCCGGCTCTCTGCTGACAACTCAGGGCCTGGAGCCTGCTTCAGACTCTGTCTCCCTCTCTCTCTGCCCCTCCCCCGCTCACACTTTGTCATTCTCCTTCTCAAAAATAAACATTAAAAAAAAAAAAAAAGTCAAAATGGTGACAGCAGAACATTCAGCCAAGCCTAGGGCCCTCCTAAGTGCAGGGCCCAGTGTGACTGCATGGGTCACACACCCAGGACATGAGCCCTGCCACCTGTCCCAGAAGTCCAGCTCTTTATACACTGCTGGCTGATGGAAGTGTTAAGTGAAACAGAACCAAAATCTGCAATATACCACATTGTTCCTCGACGGCTATGTTTGGGGGGGTTTCGGACCACAGGTGAATTTTCGCTACGTTTCTATATAACTTACTTTTTAATACAAATACGAATTTCTTTAAAAGAGAAATGAAAACAGTGCCTTGACTCTTCATTTTGGTGGTTCTTCCTGCAGAACAGGAAGAATTACGGAGTTTCCTGGCCACTCTCTGCGCTTCCCTTTCAGCACCACTCCGCTCCTCATTGCCTGTCATTCCCTCTGACTGCAGACCCCCAGCCACCCCCTGTCAGGGCCCCAGCCTGGCCCCGGCCTGTGGATGACTGTCAGGACCGGAGTGTGCTGTGATAAACCAGAGCACGTGCACCAATGGAGAGACCACCGCCTGGGAGAGAAGGTAGGTCAACTTCCTGGTCTGCCACGAATGTACTGTGTGACCTTACGCAAGCCCCTTTCCCTCTCTGGGCCTGATGTCATAGTAAAGCCCTTTCATACAGAGCGGCCTGCAGCTCAATCACTGCAATGGTCAAGGAGGCAAGGCCACCCCACCCTTTCTTGAATGCCCTCCGTCTCCAGAGAGGATAGCGGGAGTGAAGCAGGACAGCCTGGGGAAGAGGCAGTGTGGTATACTGGGCAGCACACTGGGCCCGCCATCGAGAATTCTGAGTTGGAGATTCTTGTGGTGGGTACTATCTGGCCCTCTTGGGACCTCTGTCCTCTCTGTTCCAAACGCTCCATGGCTTCCAACTCTACCCAGAATAAACCCCAAACTCCTTACCATGGCCCTACGTGACCCATCTTGCCAGCCTCATCTGCTTGCATCTCTGCCCCTTGTTCAGAGGCCAGGCTAGCCACCCCCACCCCCCATGCTAGCCTCCTGCCTTCCCTCCAAGCTCATTCGCCCTCAGGACCTTTGCACTGGCTGTTCCTTCTGCCTCGAACTGTCTTCCCCAGACCTTCCCGTAGCCGTCTCCTTCTTGCATTTGGAGCCCCAGCAGCAATGTCACTCCTCAGAGAGGTTTCCCCAACCCTGAGAACCGTCCAGCGAGCCCACGTCTGCATCTTCACAGCCCTCCCAATCGTCTGAACATTTCTTGTTTGTGTGCTTTATTGTCTGTGTGTCTCCCCTTTCCCTGTCTGTGATGATCAGCAATCAAGCCAGCTGGGACCTTCTGTCTGGTTCCCTACAGTGGCCTCAATGCTTCCATTTGATGAAAGCATGGAGGAATGACTAGCAGGGACCTCAATTTGCCTATCAATGCAGTGGGAGGGTGGGTGTTGCTCAGCTCTGGTCACAGATGCCTTTTCAAATATAACACAGTTTAGGGATCCTTTCCCTGAGAAAGCACCTACACACAACATTTTGCATCAGGTTTGGAGAGGGTGTCCCCAGCCCCTTTGAGGCCTACCCCAGAGACTCCCTGATCTTGCTCTGAGGTTTTCTGATTTGGGAACAGAAAACAATGAAGATCAAATGGCTGTTCCTTTGTTCACAAAAGGTGCTCAGAATTCAGCACTCCCCTTTCATGTACTTTGCATTTCCTCATTTGGAGGCAAGGGTGCCCCTTGGTGCGCCCTCTCACTCCTGTCCCTAACGCAGCAGACCCCTCATAGTCTGGGCTCATTATTCTTACTCCTTGGTTGGCCACCCTGGTTCCTTCTGGCCCTCTCCCCTCCTCTTCCTGCCTCTGGGATCTTAAGACAGCAAACGCAGGCCCCCTGGAGAAATGGTCTCCCTTAACACCAACATAGTCCCCGTCTACAAAACCTTTCAACTTCATAAACTCATAACTGCAGAAATCTGTCCAAACATTCCGGGGCAGTTGTAACTATTGGTGTTGGCTTGCGGACCTGAGCCCAGCCGCCAGGGCTTTAATGAGGAAATACTTAACAGTCCCAGCCCAAGGTAACGGCCAGGGAGGGCGGGGAGCCCACTGACGGGCACCAAGGAGCCATGAGCTGGCCTCCACCGCAGAGTGGATAAGACGGGCTATGGAGCATTTTTCTCAGAAAAAGTGAAATTGACTTAATCCTTTCACCCTTTGCGGGTGTGGGCGGAAGAGGCTGAAGATGGGTCAGGACAGCTGTCAAAAGCAAGAGCTTGGCCAGGGCTGAACTTTTGAGTTCAGCGCTCTCAAGCCCTGTAGCCAGACAGATGAAAAAGGCGCTTTCTCCCTCCCAGGCTCGGCGTGCTGACTTTTCCATGATTAATGCGGAGAGAATGGCTTCGACGCTTCACAGGGCCGGCCGCGAGGAGAAGTGGCCCTTTCCCCCTCCTCCTCAGGCGCCTGTCTGGAGGACGGTGGGCCAGGAAGGGTCAGCCGTGTTGGTGGGGTCAGTGGCAAGGTTGCCTGAAATTTGCACAGGAATCCACATCACTGAACTCCCAGGGCCCCTGGCTCCCTCAGGAAGCTGCTGCCACCCCAGCCGGGCAACTACAGAGAAGCAACCGCCCCCCCCCCCCCCACGGTGGTATTTCCCCTCCCACAAGCCACATGAAACAGCTCTTGGGGGAGACGGAGAGAGAGCACACTTCAGAAGTGGGTGTGAAAATTTGAGCCTGGTGGATGAGGTGCCCTCCATGAGAAGGGGGCAGCTCTGTGGCCTTGGAGGCTAGTCCGGAGGAGTTCCCTCAGGTCTGGTCTTTGGGAGAAAGGGCACATTGGCTATGCGGTGGGGGCAAACCGCTGCCCCGCCGCACCCCTGCCAGAGGTCCCCTCTCCCTACAGAGTATGGACAGGGCCACACTCTGCACCCATGGCTAGTGGACAATTCTAAAATTTGGGTACCTGGAGGTACCGAATAAGAATAGCGTACCTGACTACCCCACATGGCCCAGCCTGTCACCATACCTTGGGGGCTTCGATTTTTCAGGGCGGTTGGCCCTGGGCCAAGGGAATCCTATAAATTCCAGGTACATGCAGAAATAAAGGTCATGCTTCTAGGAGCCAAGGGATAGGGTCTTTCCCAAGAGAGTGATGGATTTCTTCTCCCTTCATTACATCAACAGCCCTTAAGACCTTGCCTTACCTAGTGTCCTGTACCCCACTGACCTTCTCCAAGACACCCCCCGGGATGGAGCCTTATTCTCCTGACAGATAAGACCCTGGGAACTATGCTTGAAGCCCCGGGGGTTAGGAAAAGCACTGGTTGATTTCCTGACTGCTAGATGAAAGAAGAAACTGAGGCTCCAGAAAAAAAGCTGAACTCGAATCACAAAGTGGATTTTCCCTTGGAGGTCGAGGGAATCAGCAACAGGCTGATTTTGCATGTGGGACCCCTCCAGCTCAGAGAAGGGAGAAGACTAAACGTGCCTCCCGACTCCCCCAGTCCCAACACACATGCCACAACACTGCATGATTCCCCCTGCCCAGGCCCCCTGAGCACGGCCTCCCCTTCTCTTCCTCTGCTCCTGTCTCTGGAGAGGGCCCAGCAGGCCCAGCCTCTGCAGAGGCTCCCCCAGCTCCCCGCAGAGGCTGGGCCTGAGTCAGAGTCTCAAGGACCTCATGAGAGCTGGGGGGTGGAGGCGCTCGCAGGCAAGAAGGCAACAGGCGCAGGGACGCAGGGACGGGAGTCGTGAAAGCTGATTTCAGTCCTAGTTCTCCGCGAGAAAGCTGTGTGACTTTGAGGGGGTGCTTTTTCAAATATCCCTGATACTTGAAGAACCCATTATGTTTGACAAGGCTCTCTCACATATGTTATTTCATTCTACCCTTAGTCTCTCGGGGCCTCAGCGTCCTCGCGTCAAAATGAGGGGATCGAACCTTCAAGGCACGCTTGGTATCCACGTGCTGGTAGTTTGTGAGAGACCGTGTTTTATGGTATTAGGGATATTTTATTGTTCGTTTTAGGATATATGGTGCTGAGATGCCGCATTCTGGGGTTCTAGAATCTTTGGCTTCTAAAATTCAATGGCCTTTGGTTCTGAGAATATGTGACTTTTTTGTTCCATGGTTGCAAATGTCAATGTTTCCCAAATTTCTGTCGTACCAGAACCACCTTTACCACCGCGGCTATGTCTGCACACACACCTGTATTATTGTTCATTTAGTATTTTTCTTTAAATAGACTCTTTTTCACTTAAATAAATGTCTTTAAAATGGAAACTTTATATCACTACTGCAAATGGAAAACCAGTCTCACCTGCCATAAATAGGACCTAAAAGTAAAAATAAATACAATAAAAACAATGTTATTAAATTCTAACTAGATACTGTTGCCCTGCCAAAGGCTCAGAGCCCAGGGCCTGCTCTTAAAAAAAAAAAATTTTTTTAGCACACATGCACACACACACACACACACACACACACACACACACACTGGCAAGGCTTGGAGAGGTAGTAAAGACATGTTAGCATCAAATTAAAACAGTATAATGAGAAGAACTGAAAATATCACTGAACTTTTCATTTCCTTCTCTGTAAGTGATTCTGTGTTCACTGTTGTCCCTGGACACCACCCACATTCATCGTCAAGTGTATCCCTTCACCCTGCACGTCACCTCGCTCTACCCCATGTGGGATAAAGGAACCTGGGATTCTTGCCTCCCAGGCCACACACACATTGTCCAGGGGGCAATTGTCCACACTTCGTCCAGCCGGTTTCTTCTCTTCTGAGCTTTCAGCCAAGGCTTCTTTGCATTATTGCAAAACTAGGCCCTCAGACTCCCTCTGCTCATCTCCCTCTGGCTACAAAGAAGCTAGAGAAAGCCTGGAAGCCTACCACCTACCAGAGCCACCGACGGGACTCGGCATAGGTCTAGTGACATCTGGGCCTGAGGGCGACACCTTCACTTGTAGGACAGAGAGAGCACACACTGCCCAGGCCATGCCACACCCCCAGAGTTAGGGAGGGTGGGGGCTGTGGGAAGATTCTGATGTTTCCCAGCACATACTCCCGTCAAGGCTATGCTCACCTTCCAGCATGGAGAAGAGCTGGCCGCAGAGCTAGGGTGGCCTCAGGATGGGCACTGACCTGTGGGCAGGAAGACCCAAGCCCTGGTGCCCCCCTCCCCCCGCCTCGCCACTGCTGGCCCAATGTGGGACCTTGAACAAATCCCTTTTCCTCTGTGGAGCCACTTCCTCACTGTAAAATTGGGATGGATACACTGGCTCTGACTGTCACAACCGATCACTTATTGGATCACATTCTATCTTAAGCATCTGTTCACGTTCAAGTCAATGGCTGCTGCTATTATCATTAGAACAACAATAATCATTATTTGAGCCTCATGGTTGTTCAAGGAAGGGTAGGGTGGACAGTAATTTTCTCACTGAGAGGGTCAATACATATAAACGTTTTGGTACACAGTGGTACTTCATAAATTTGATGACAGTCCTATCTCCCTCCTTCTAGGCTCTCTGGTGCCTAAGGGCAACATCACTCACTAGACTGAATTCAGTTTCTGGAGCTGGCCACATGACAACTCTCCGTGATAGTGACTGGGCCCTACATCCAAGGCAGCCTCTGTCTGACTCTAGCGCAATTTATGAAAAGCCAAAAGTATCTTCCTCTCTGCTCCCTTCATCCTGTGCGCATTCTCACCTCTCGGCCTTTGCCCTTGCTCTTGCCTTCACTGGGATGCCCTCTTCTCTTCACCTTGTTTGATCCAGCCCCTGGGACCAACCTCTGAAACCCAGCTGATGGTCCTGGCTGGACCCCTGGTTCTCTTATTACTCTGGGTAAGTCCCATGGCTGCTCTGGGCCTCGGTTTTGAAATAAAGCATTGAACTGAGGGTCCTCTAATTTCCTTCCGGTCCTGACATTGCAAATGGCAGATTCTGTAGTGTCCACCACAAGAAGGACATGATCCTGACTACTTGGACTCCCTTGGCTCATTGAAGACCTGTCAGACTTGCAGTCAGGAGAGTGGGGACAGTTGGCTGTACAGCCCATGAAGGTTTGTAGCCATCACCACAGAGACTGTTGGCAACCGGAGGAAAAGGTTGGGCCTGTGTTTACTGACCCTCCCGTCCTCAGCCCAGCACAGTGTTCAACACCAAAGCTGCTCAATAAGTAATCAGCAAATGAATGCATGCATGTTTGAAAAGCAGTATGGCAAGTATTATTAGTAGAAGCTGAGGTTGGAGTCCAATGCAGTCAAGTTAGGGCTCCTTAACCTTAAGCTCCAAAGAGAGAAGCCCCCTTCCCCCACCTTTGTCTTTCCCTCCAGGCTCAAAGAGCTGCATCAGTGCGTTCCAGGAGTGTGTGTGTGTGTGTGTGTGTGTGTGTGTGTGAGAGAGAGAGAGAGAGAGAGAGAGAGAGAGGAAAAAATAAGACTTTATTAACTTATTTTAACTAAAGAAAACTTTAAATCCACAGGCATCCTTTCCCCACCCAATATTCATTCGTTTATTTCAAAAAAATTTCTTGAGAACATCTGTGCTGTTGAGGCTACAGAGAGGGTTGGGCGGACAGGCATGGAATCTGGAGAGCCAGAACATTTGGTTCCTCACCCCAGCTCAGACAGACACTGTTTGTATGACTTTAGGCAAGTCACTTTCTTCTTAGTAGCCTAGTATCCTCATCTGTAGAGTAGGGGAACTGGTCTTGATAATATCTAAGGCTCTTTTCCTTTCTTATTATCTGTGATCAAGCTGCACGTTCTCCTGCAGAGGATGGGCAGAGATTTTCTCAAAGATCTGGGAAGTTGTCCATGCAGCAGGCATCATCTGTAAACTAAATACATGCAATCATAAGTCCTTTTATATGTGTTGGAGTGAGATGGCGAATTCCTTCACAAAAGTGTCTCAAACTCTGAAAGGTAGAACCTCCAACGGAAATGGCACTGGCTCCAGTCCTGACTCACAGGGAGCTTACAGTTTTGCAAATAAAATAGAATCCAAGTAACTTGAACTACAAGGCAAGAAACAGATGTAGGTCCTGAAAGTTCAGAGGCATCAAGACCAGTGATTTTTTAGAGGTCACACCCCACTGAGGATCCGAGAAAACTACCAGCTCTCCCCAGTAAAAGTACCCTCATATGCTAAATTTCATGGCAATTACTTGGTGATCACAGATCTCTGGCTCATCTCACAAACCTCAGGTCAAGAACCCTTGATTTAGATAAAGCCATAAACAGAAGTCCAGCAAGTCTGGAGCAAACGCCTAGCTTGAATTCTTGAACAAAAGCATCGCATGAATTATTAGGAGAGGCTAGGGATATATAGGTCCATAGCCTAGGGACCTAGGGGCAAGGGTGCTGATCAGGGAGAAAAGAGGGGAGGGGGAAGCTTAGGTAAAATAAACCGTGAGCCATCCTGTCTGTTCCTTCTGCTAGACAAAGCAATTCTTTAAGCTGTTTTAAAAGACCAAACTCATAAGCTTCAAAACATAAACAAGCAGAGCTTCTTAAATCATTGGGGAATTGTTTATGAATGTAATTACTGGACTACATTGTCTGTTCATAATAAACAGAGACTGGCTGAGAATCCACAACCTCTGTGATTGGGTGGAGAAGGACAGAGAATCAGGAAGGGTCCCTGTTGGGATGAGACCCCGTCTAAAACGATCCTGTTCACAAGCAAGACCACGAGCTAGAAAACTGCCTCCGTTCCCAGAAACATGTTCCTTGGGGTGCTAGAAACCTGATGGACAAGCAAGCTTTGAAAGGTGAAATATGCTTTTGATCCTTAAGTGGTACTAATTTTGAAAGACACAGCCACAGCCACCAACACTAACAATTACACCCAGCAGTCTCATGGCAAAGGACAAAGGACCTAATGGCCAAGTGCAGTTTGATTGAGGCTGCCTGACAGCCAAGGGCTTAGACCCCTGAGTGAGGTTGGGGGTGGACCAGCTGGGGAGGAGGGAGGAAGTACAGATCACTGAAAACAGACTGCTCACACTTTGATGCATATCTGCATCGCCTAGGCGTCTTGTTACAATGCAAATTCTGATTCAATACGTCTGGGGTACACGGGGAGATCTGCATTTCCAGCAAGCTCCCAGATCATGCTGATGACACTGGTTCTCAGGCCATACTTTTATAGTTCCCTTCAAGGTAATGGCATGGCTAAGCCCATAAGCTTCAGAGTCAGACAGACCTGGGTTCAAATCCTGACTTCTCCACCTCACTAGCTGAATAACCTGTTACTTAGCCTCTTTGAAACTCAGCTCCTTACCTGTAAAATACGAACTAGAGGTAGGATTATTTGTTCATTCAACAAATATGTATTTAGCATCAACTCTGTGTCAGGCTTGTGGTAGGCCCCGGGGATGCATTGGTGAGCTAAAACAGGCCCGGTTCCTGACAATCTTAGAGATAATGGATGTGAAGTCGTCAGCACAGTGCCTGGTACATGGTAAGAACTCAACAAATACCATCTATTTTTATTAGGAGGGGGAGGAGTATCATCCATTTTAAGCACCCAGGGGAGAGAACTCTTCTGTTAAATGCTGACTACATGGAAGGATTTGGAATTCGTTCCGCAAACCAGGAGACCCAGATGTGAAGTGTACATGGCCCCTCTCCTTGAGGAGCTCCTAGTCTAGTGGGAAGATGGGTGTGCAGCCTGAGTGGCCCCTGTAAACATCCCCCCCCCCCCCCCACCCGCCGGCTCTCTCCAACAGCACACGTCAACGCAGATTCACTGTGTTCACACACTTGGTCCTGGCTGCCAGCCTCTGCTCACTTCTCCAAGCTGGCACCGGTTCTCTGTTCTCTCTTGATTGTCCCACCCCAATTTTACTTTTCTTATTCTGCCTCCCATTTGTCTACCCTTCCCTCACCCCCTTTGACTTGAAAATCACTATTCTCCCCTCAGGAAAGACCCTGCCCCAGCTCCTGCTTCACGGGCCAGACAGCCTGTAGACCTCCCGCTCGGAGCTGGGCACCACCCCGAGGGCCTCCCTACCGTCCTGACCATCGGGACCACACCAATCAGTCAATCCAGACACTGAGCGGACAACAGTGTCGTGGGGTCTGCGGGATGAAATCACAACAGCTTGGACTGCTCTGCAAATCTGCACACTATCCTCAGGCCAAGACCTAGCTGGGCCGGGATAGGCTTACGTCAAGAGGCTGGAGTTCAGGGAAGAAGGAATGACAGCCTGCTTCCAGGTGGGGTTGGCCCGGACACCTGGGTCTGGGCCTCCCTCTGCTTCCTTCCTGATACAGGCTTCGCTGTAGTGGGGTTCTGAGTCGAGGCCAGAGAGAAGGAGCAGAGGGAACCTTCAAGAAACAGCCAATGACAGGAGACCTGGAGGCAGCCTCAACCTTCAAATAAACTGCAAGTGACAGGGGCTTCTTACAAAACTATAGTGAGCAGTGCTAGGCCATGGGGACACAGTGGGGATCGGGGCTGAATCCCTGCCCTCACGGAGCTTACGGTCTAGCCAAGAAACCCGATGTGTTGGCGGGGCATTTCAGCACAGCGCAGTGGGCACTGTCCAGAGCACGCGTGAGCCATCAGCAACGCTTCCCAGGGGGCAGGACTTCAGTGAGACCTACCAGAGAACGAAGGCTAGGCAGAGAAGGTGAAGGGAAAGAGCATTAAAAGACGAAAAACAGCTCATGTGGAGGCCGGATCAAGAGGACTGGTCTGTATGGTCGAAGCGGCAAGTGTAAGAGATAGGTGTGGCAAGGAACGAGGCCAAGGGCAAGCCACGGAAGGTTGACCATTCCACGAAACTTGGGAGCTCTTTTGAGGGCAACGGAGGGTTCCACAGTACAATTCAGCAGTACAATGATTAGTTCCGTTTTACGGGTAGGGAAACTGAGGCACTGAGGAGCGGTAGGTAACTGGCCTGAGGTCATACTACCAAAAAGCGGCAGGGGCAGGATTCCATCCCGGCAGTGTGAAGCCAGAGCCTACAGTCTCGAGCACTTTACATACACAGACACAAATACACATACATTAAAACTAAAAACAAAACAAAAAAAAACAACCCTGCACCCTGGGCGCAGGGCTCAGCCAGAGGCCATGCAGGCAAACTCTATTTAAACCCATTTAACAAGGAGCCTCTTAATGATCTCATTAGCCCGGACAGGGCCCTTAGGAAACTTGAGGCAAAGCCCTGCTTTAAATGGGGCTTCTTTGAAGTGGCCACCACCTGAAGCAGCCACCTGAGGGGGCGGGAACAAAGCCAGACTGTGAGGCCCACACCCTCTTGCGCAGGCGCCACACGGGGCTGCTAACGCTGTAAGACTTGGCCTCCGTGTGGCCCAGGGCACCCGTCGGGTTTCCATTAGCTCCATCCCAGCTACCCTCTCCACAGGCTTGTTCAGATGGGTGACCTGACTGGCCACAAATGAGGTCATGCGCCATGATGGCGACAGCCAGGAGCTTGTGGCCTTCCTTAGGCCTCCCCTCTCGGGTTTGGACTTCAGGCTTCCCTGGTCTGGCTCATGACCGTGCACGGGTTCTCCCTGACCCCAGACTCAACCTCCACTCTCTGTATCCCCCATTTCCTGTCATCAGTCCTCCTGTGTCTAGACTGACCAACTCCCATCTCTCCATGACGCCCTTAAGGGCGAGGGCCTGATCTTCCGTGAGAGCTGCTGTGGAGACCCCAACCGGACCATCCCCCACCCACATGAATGTCTGCCTCTCTGGCCAGCTCTGGGTCCTCTGCACTCCCTCTCCCTCCGGCTGGGTCCAGCATGAAGGGGCAGGGGCAGCATCCCAGCAGGGTCATGCCACTTCCCCAGCTGCCCCAGCAAGGCTCGGGGTGACCAACCTTCTGAGAAATAATCACCTGGCCAATTGTCCCCCCACAGGGTGCAAAATCCAGACAGGCAGAAGGAACTGATTCACCTTTCCAGAACTACAAGCCGAGGCCCTCCCAGCAGGCTGTGGCTGAGGCCCCTGCCTATTAATAGTCAAGCAGATGTTTGCCTCCCTGAATGAGACTCTTTATTTGCAAGCTGCGTTGACAAAACAGATTCTGCTCCTTCCTGCCGGGAATATTTGGGGGTGGAGGGGCCGCAGAGAGATGTTTCTTCCAGGGAAGTTCAGAAGGTCAGCGTAGGAAGAGACCTTAGCGGTGACCCCCCTCGACACTGGGCAGGCCAAAGCTAAGCTCATTATCACTGTCCTTTCTGCCCCCTCCCTCACTCCTCCCACCCTGGTTCCCAGTGTCAGCCAACAGCCCCATTCTTCCCCAGGTACTGCCTCCTCGGCATTCTCACCCCTCCTTTGACCCAGCCTCATTCTAGAAGCCAACAAAGTCAAGTCCTTGGGTGACTGCCCCCTGCTGACATCCAGGCCTCCTCCCCTGCACCCCCAGCCCTTCAACCCACTGTGTCTATGACTGCATGCTCTCCCTTAGCTCCTGGCCTTGGCACATGCCTTTCCATCTGCCTGGGGTTCCTTTTTCCTGCCCTCTTCCCATGTTTAATGGTCCCTTACATCTTGGCCTAAAAGAAACCAGTAAGCCTTGCCTCCCCATACCCACCTCAGAGTGTTTTCATGCTCTGCTGAATTTACTCCCTCATCTGAAGTTCTAGGAGGGGCAAGTGAGGCCTTTTTTTTTTTTTTTTTTCATTGCATTTCTCTACCAGCCACGAGGATACCACAAGACATTGAACTAAATCAGAGAAAGGGCATATGAATTCTTTCTTCCCCTTCTCCACATCAGTCACCAAGTCCTGTTAATTCAAACTGGTTAAGAACAAGAGATCTGGTGGGGCACCTGGGTGGCTCAGTCGGTTAAGCATCCTACTTTGGCTCAGGTCATGATCTTACGGTTTGTGAGTTTGAGCCCCACATTGGCCTATGTGCTGACAGCTCAGAGCCTGGAGCCTGCTTCAGATTCCGTGTCTCCCTCTCTCTGCTCCTCCCCTGCTTGTCCTCTCTCTCAATAATAAATAAATAAACATTTAAAAAAAGAATATGAAATAAATCATGATAGCAAAACTTTACAAACTCTTAAAAAAAGAGCAGGAGATCCGGAAATGTCGGTTTGAATCACGGTTCCGCTGCCTACCAGCTGAGAGACCATGGTAAGTCCCTTAAACTTACAAAACCTCAGTTTCTTCACCTGTAAAATGGAGCCAAGCATCATGCCTGCCTTGTAATCTTGTTGTAAGAAGTCAATGAGCTAATGCTTATAAAATGCCTAACCGAGTGCTTGACATATTCAGTAAATGTTAGCTGCAAAAATAACTTAACTTTCAACATTTTGATTCAAAGCAGAATCTCCCACCCATCCCTGCCATCCCATCCACTACCACCCATGAGAGTTATCGCTCCACCACACATGCTTTGAGAAATGCCTGTCTAGACTAACCCCCCTGCTATAAACAGGCAAGGAATGGAAGGCCCGAAGGAACAGAGGAAAAACCCAGGAACCTATGGGTTAGGCACTGTCACATGGCTGCACCTTTACTTATTGGCCAGGGCAGCTGAGCCTGTGGCCACACACTGGCCCTAGAACCTACAATGGCTGGCCTCCCACGGAAACACCAGGCACCAAAGGGTTAGCTGTCTTCACATTAGAGCAGCCCAGGCATGCTTTTTGGGTCCCGAAGCCCCTCGAAGGTGCTAAGGCATGTTTGTGCCAGGAGTTAAGGGATTTTGTTCTTTCTCTGCCTGATGGGGGTTGACAGGGGCCTGGAACGGTTTGGGGAGGAAGGAGATATTCATTCAGGCCTTGGAGCTGGTGCTCTCTGCTTCCAGGAGGTTTGTCGGTTGTTCCTGGTCCCCTGGACTTCAAAGCCTTCTCAAATTGTCTTCGAAGAGTGAGTACTAATCTCTGCCCGGTGTAGGAGTTTTCAGTCCCCAAAGCACATTGACTTCCGTGAGCTCATTTGATCTCCTAGCTGCCCTCCCTGTGAGCAGAGGAAGATTCTCCCTAACCTGGCCGATGGTAAATTTGAGGCTCAGAAGAGGCAAATGCCTTGCCTAAGGCCACAGAGTGAGGATGTCGCCATGCTGAGGCTGGAACCCGGGTCTCCTGGCTTCCCACCCAGCACTATTGGGTTCCCTGGCTGTTGTTCAAGGCGGGTAGCTAGCAGAATGTTCTTTGGCTGTTAGAGGCCCGGGCCCTTTAAGCAAATAGTTCTGAGCCCAAACAACATATGAAAAGAGGCTCAACCTCATTCGGGTTCAGAGAAATACAAATTAAGTCCATTATGAGATGCCATTTTACACCCACGAGATATTCAGAAAACCATCTGCTGTTATTTTCATAAGGTTGATCATTCACTTTCTCTACAATGTAGCAATTCCACTCCTAGACCTATATGTTTCCAGGTATATATGCATGAGTGCTTACCATTTTGACCACACTGGTTATTAAAATTTTGAAATAATTTCAGGTCAGTTGGAAAATAGCTGCTGTCCCAAGTCTCTCCACCCAGCTTCTTCACTGTATGGCCCCCCACCCCCACCCGTGCCCCCATGATCTGGCTGCCCCAGCCCCTCTCCTGGGGACCCTCCCAACATTCTCATGATCCGGGAACTATAAGGTTAACACCTGGCCTCTGGGAATACCCTCGGCTCCATAACATTCATTCTGATCACTCCATGCCCTTACCTTTCCGGCTGTTTGTTATTATTATACATACCCCAGAGAAACTCTGGTTCACATTCACCAAGAAAAATGCACAAGTTTATTCATAGCATTTATATTCTGAGTAGAAACAACACCAACTGCAATAACCACAATAACAAATCAACTATAAATAACCCAGTGTGCGTGGACGGAAGATGCCCATCTGACCTACCTCCTTCTGTTGGGTCAGAGAAGCTGTCCGGGGGCTCAGAGATGAGCCTGTCTCCCAGCAGGGCCCAAGCCCCATCAGATGTCATGCTGGATAGCAGCAGGTCCTGAGCCCTCCTTTCTGTGCCAGGAGTGACATTCCTTAGGGTTGTCTCTTATTTCCCAGCCAAGGAGGCAGGTACTAATCTTCGTCCCATTTTGCAGGGAAGGAAGCTGAAACGCCAAGAATTAAGGTGGTTTGCCCAAAGTCACACATTGTGGCGCTGATTGCAAAGCCCGGATTCTTCTTCAGCGCTGTGGGCTCACTGCCACAGACTGGGGGTTTCTGGGGTGCAAGACTTTCTCTGCTCAGGATCCCCAGCATCTAGCACAGAGCCTGGCATGTGAAAGATGCCCAGCCAACAGAGACCGATAACTGCAAGTCAATCAGCCTGTTGTGTCTGCCCTCAGCCTCTGCGCTGGCCTTACCCCTGCCTGGTCTCTGAAATCCAGGCCAAAAGGCCATTTCTGCCCTGAGTTCCCTTGCTTCCCGATCTCCTGATTTTGAACCTGGACTTGTTAGATGCATCTCTGAGGGGCCCCTCCAAATCTTTAAACACAAAGAATGTGACTCTGCTCACAAGCACCTACTATGTACGAGGGGCAGACTCAGCTTGGGAGAAACAGCTCTGACCACAAATCGTCCTTGCTTTCTGAAGCTCTCAGCCCACGCTGGGTGACCCCAACCCTGTAAGCACATCGTCCAGAAGTGTGGGTGCTGAAGTGAAGCCCACGTGCTCGGCTCGGTGGCCCGTCTACCAGTCGAAATGGTAAATCACGTTGGCACTGCAGTGCTTGGTTGGGTGTTCTGTCCCCACATGCCTCCTGTCTGACCTTTTGCCTGAGAAAGAATTTGTTTTTGCTCCGGGAAGAGAGGTATGGCTGTGGAAAGTTCAATGTGCTCATTTATTTGTTTGGCTTCCTTAATTTAATCTCTTTAACAAATAAAAATAAAGATAGTGTGTTTGCCCAAATAGTGACAGGCCCCATCTGAGATGTTATTATTACTCTTCTAGAATTAAAACCACACCACTGCTGCTGATGGACCTTGGTGCCTGGGGCAGGGGGAAAGTGCAGGGTGGGGTAGGATCCCGAGCCCCCAGCCCAGCTCCGCCAGTAACTGATGTCGGAAAAATCATCTCGCTTCCCCAGGCCTGTTTCCCTCCTTTATGAAATGAAAGAGTTGAACACGCTTATAAAGACAGAATTTTCAGGGCGCCTGGGTGGCTCAGTCGGTTAAGTGTCCGACTTCGGCTCAGGTCATGATTTCGCGGTTCATGAGTTGGAGCCCCGCATTGGGCTCTGTGCTGACAGCTTGGAGCCTGGATCCTGCTTCGGATTCTGTGTCTGCCTCTCTCTCTCTGTCCCTCCCCCACTCATGCTCTGTTTCTCTCTCTCACTCTCTCTCACAAATAAACATTTTTTAAAAATCTTTAAAAATTGTTTTAAAAAAGACAGCGTTTTCACATTCACTACCTCATTTTGCCATCATGATATCCACAAGGAAGGCTTTTTGATCCCTAATTTATTGGAAAAATTAAAGAAGAAGACTCTAAAGAATCCAGGTGACTCAGCCAGTAAGAAACAGAGACAGAACTTCAGTCCAGGCTCCCAGCCCCTGCCTGGAATGCTCTTGTCTTCACCAAGGGCTTCTCATACTTGAGTAATGGACACATGCCTTAAAAATGTCCCACTGACCATGCTCAACTGATTAAGTGTCCGGCTCTTGGTTTTGGGTCTGGTCGTGATCTATGGTTTGTGAGTTCGAGCCCCATACTGGGCTCTGCGCTGACAGTGTGGAGCCTGCCTGGGATTTCTCTCTCTCTCTCAAAATAAATAAATTAAAAAAAATTTTTTTTCTCACTGACCTTAAGAATATTTCCAGGGATCTTAGGGGTCTACAGACACAAAATATAAGAACCTGCTCAGTTTGACCTTTGTGAAAATCTTGGTTTATTCTGGAGGCCACAGAGTCATTGATTATCCCAGTGCCAACGTGATCATAAATACAAACACTAACACAGGTATAGTCACACAGCCGTGCCATTATCAGGCGGACATCCAGAGGATCCAAAAATATTGCCTTTAATTGTTTTAGATTGTCATCGAAATGAACATAAAAAAATTAAAGTCTTAAAGAACTTGTGGGGATGCCCACCCCCCAGTCTGAGATTCTGTCAGACGGCCTCCACATTGCCTGAAAGCCCCTCCCAGTTCCAACATTCTTCAAGTTTCCCTGGTAACCATCTGCTGGTGGAAATGACAATGAAGCTGTTCAGCTGCCTGGTTCACTTGGTTCCCCCCTCATGATGGCTCTGTGCCAGGGTCAAGAAGGCCTGAATTTACCCACCTTCAGTGACATGCCAAAGGAAGAGGGAAGCTCCCAAGGTCAGGGATGAGTCTCACAGAAGAGAGTCTAAAAAGCCTCAACCTGGATGAACATCGTTCATTTATTCACCACCCCATCCACTAACCCATCCACTCTTCAAGTATTCACTCCTGCCCGTTATAGTCCAGGTCCTAAATTTGGGAGAGAGAAGATAGGGTGGAAAAAAAATAAGCAAAGTTTACCAAATGTGTATAATGTGCTACTCTCGATGTTATTTAAACCCATATATGTATACACCCTCCAATAACATTGCTTGCTTCCTCCTGGGGAGCTGGGGAGAAGGGTGGGAAGCTGGGAGACTTTTCTCTGCATCCTTTCTGTACCTTTATAGTTTTACATCACGCGTGTGTGTGTCGCCTACTCCAGAAATAAGTTTCCATTGTAAACGCTCCCAACCGCCATCCCAGTGCTCTGGTCCCTTAAGCAGAGTAAGGTGATGGTGGAGGTGGTGGGGTGATTTGGGGTAAGTGGAGTGAATATCAGGCATCCTTTGACCTTATTGTCCATGGGCTCCGTGGTCTTGTCCAAATGGCTGCTCACCCCAGAGGGCTAAGCCCACCTCCCCCCCAGGCTTGATCCTGCCCCAAGAGGATGCCACGCCTGGGATGAATTGCGTGGAGGTGATGGGGGGTACCCCCCTGCTGTGGCCTCATGACACCCGTTTGTGTGGGCTGACATGTGGTCATACATGAGTGAAAGCAACTGGACACGTGTGCCCTTCTCGTCCCCCAGGTATTTTGCTTGGAGCCATCAGATGCTCTCCCAAGCCTGCTGCCGTGGGTAACTGGCTTGCAGCAGCCACGGTGTGCATCCTCCCACCTCTCCTGCAAGATCAGGAATGCAAATCCATAGCTGTCCCCACCTCCGGAGTCACCTAACATGGGCTCAGGACACAGGGCCTGAATGGGATTGGAGGGGTGCTAGGTCTGGCTCCCACATGTCCAGTGTTCCTCCAGAGACGTAGCCACATTCTGAGATGTAGTTAGATTTGAAGAGACTGTATCGATCCCTTTGGACCAGGGAACATTGGGATATCCATGCTGGATGGGTCTCAGGTGACAGCGTCTCTGGAGACTCTTCTCAGCAAGTCCTCCCTCCCCTTCTGCAGTTGCCTTCCTCCCTCCAGCCTCATAGCATCCCTGAAGCTTAAGACTGTCTTTATCCCTGTTTTACAAGAGAGGAAGCTGGAACCCAGAGGTAAAGTAACTTACTCCCAAGTTCACCCCACCTGAAGATCTCCCAGCAAGGGTTCAGCCCCAGCTGGCCCCCTTCAGGAGCCCATTCTCTTCCCACTCCAGCACAAGGCCTCCTATGGAGGGCGCCACGCCGGGGAAATGGCCTCTGCTTTCCACAGACTGCAGAAGCCCAGACCGCAGAGGGAGAGATTGACACTGTAATTATATTAAAATGTAAAAATCCTTGTTCATCAAAAGACTCCATAAATAAAGTGCGAAGACAGGCCACCGACTGGCAGAAGATAGTAGCAACAGGCCCAGGATTAGAGCTCCCACAAATCAGTAAGAACGACACAGACAGTACAATGGAAACACGGGCCGGAGATACAAAGGCAATTCACAGGAGAGGAAATGCAAGCGACCAGAGAAATGATGAAAACATTTCAGCCCCACTGATCAGAGACATACAAATTAAAAACACCAATGAGAGGCATTTGGCCCCCATCAGAGCGGCATAAATTCCAAAGTCTGACAATTGCTAGCATGAGTCTGGATGTGAAACGACAGAAGCTGGCCAGCCTTTCAGATGCGGTCAGGCGATGGCGAGTGAACTGGAAGGAGATCACGCGCCCGCGACCCCTCCCCAGGCACACGCGGGAGACATGTGCAAGGACGTTCTTGGCAGTGAGGCTTGTCTGATGGAAAACTGGAAATGGCTCAAATGCCCATCAACAGGAGAATAGACTAATACATCGTAGCACATACTTGCAATGAAATGGATTAGAACCGTGGCAATGTATGTACTGGGCTCTGCACATAACGTGGATAAATTTCAAACAAAATGTTGAAAGAAAACAAGCAAGTTGCAGAAGGCTATATGTACAATATTATATCACTTACAGAAACTTAAAAAATCTGCAAAGCAATACATTACATGTTTTATGGATGTACACATATATAGCATAAACATAAAAATATGTATAAGAATAATTCACGCCAACCTCAGGGAATGAGGTGGTGACTGTCTCTGGGCAGGAGGGTGGGGAACAGGCTGAGATGCTCCTACTTACTTGCGCTGTCTTATTCCACAATCTAGGTCCTGGGAACATGGGAGCTATGGGTACTTTTCCCTATAGTTTTCATACGTTGAATGTTCAATTTTTTTAAGACAACGGCTCCAAGGTCAGTTGTCTCCCGGGTCACTGATCACTGTTAGCCACTGCTCCTAATTCTGTTCCTTGAGGATCCCGTGTGGTTGTGCAGGCTGGCAACTGCAGGGAGGAGGCTGAATCTCCCAGCCACCCCCTCTATTACCACCCCCTCCACCCCTCACCACCCCTTCCAGTCTTTAAAGCAGATGGCTTTCACACAGCATGTTCTTTTCTGTGGAAAGTCCTTGAGAAGCCCAGACGCAAAGGAGGCTCAAAGAAATCCCACCACATTTGTCAGTGGCGCTCTCTCTGCTAACCACGGACTAGGCTCAACAAGGGATGCTCAGTGGGAAGTTCTGAGCTGGGCGTCAGGACATCTGCTGTTGATTTGCTGGGTGACTCTGGGTGACTCTGGGTAAGGGATAAACCTCTCTCAGCCTCGGTGTCTCTACTCAGGTGCGCTGAGTGAAAGGTGTGCTCTAACGTGATGGTTCCAAACCTAGAAGCGTTAGAATGACATCCGATTGTAGTGGCCCCGTGATCAGAACTGCCTGCGGTGGGCCCCTGGAACTGTGTTTCTGTTGAATTGCCAGCTGATTCCAATGCCCGGGCAAGTTTGGGAATCAGCCGGTCATTCCAGGTTGGGCACTCACATATGTGAGAAAACGCTGTCCACATCGCCTTATTTTCTCTCCCCATCCCCAGTGCCTTCCTGCATCCTTGTTAATCATCACCCTGAATAGTTGATGCCAAGCAGGGTGCTGGGTGAGAATGAGGGAGCAGATGAGCTTCCAGAATGCGGCCCCTCTCAGCCTCCCACTCCTTAGTAACCACAGGGAAGCTGAGAAAGAAGGCGGGGAGGAGGGGCAGGCACTCGCACCCCTCCGCAGGTGGAGGAGGGTCCGGTGGGGGGGGACAGGACCCATCTGCTGAATTCCTGCCCCTCCACTCCAAGGCCTGGTGCCCCAGCCCCTGGAGGCAGTGCCTTCCTCCCTGCCCCCACCTTTGGCAAGGGCAGGAATCACCCCAAATCACAGAATTCTGGAACGTCAGAGGCAGACCAATCTTTTTCAGATCAAAACCATTCACTGCCGTCTTACCACCTGTACTATTATTTAATTGCTACTTTCTTTTACATTGACTCACTGTTTTTTTTTTACCTGAATGCCTACTTTAGCCCCATTCTAAGCAATAATATCTGTGAAATAACAGGTTTGATGTGCTAGTTATTTTTTGTCTAATACACATTAAAATAAATACATAATGATTTCCATTTTAAAACGTCCATCTATTTATCTCCCGAAGTCACTTTGTGCGTTACCGCACTTTCAGAAACCCGGAGCTGGTCCAGCCCTCTCGATTTACAGAGATGCAAACTGAGGCATGAGGAGAGGGGCAGCTTGCCAACGGTCACGCCAGTGGGGTGAACCTCATATGCCCACAGGCGTCTACACTGGAGATGAAGTGTGGACACCAAAGGGCTTGTGGTGGGCCTCAGTTACCCTAGTGACCTTGACCTTTAGGGAGACCTTTCTTTGGTTGTACACTGCCCCCTCCTGGTGGGTCCTTCTGCAACGTGGCTCCTCCTGGACCACGCGGCCAAGCGAGGCCCCCTCCTTGCAAGGCAGAGTTGACTGTGCTGAGGTGACACGCTGAGGCAGTCAGGGAAGGCACCGTTAAAGAGGTGGTGTTTGCACTTGGCTTTGAAGAATGACCAGACAGGGATGAGCTTGAATGCCTATCAGGCAGCTGTGATTTATTCTCCTGGTCAGTGGTTCACCCAGAGGAGGTTTGATAAGCAGGGGAGAGATGCGATGCCGAATGCAGTGTGGAGAATGGACAGGGGAGGGGGGAGCGGGGCAGATACAGCTGGAGGCAAGGGACGTGTGGCAGTGGTCCAGGGAAGTGGGGTAGGGCCTGCCTCGGCCTCTACCCCACTGGGACCTCACCAAATTAATTCCTGCCTCTGGGCCTGTTTCCTTACCCGTGAGAGGAGAAAGCCAGGCTCCATGTTCTCCAAAGACTCTCTTCCAGCTCTGAGAAATAAAACCACGTAAGTCAGAAATTATGCCGATGAGGTTGTGAATGGCTCCACCCTTTTGGCAGTTAATCCGGCTTTAGCTATTAAAATAAACCAGAGCATCCCCTCTGGCCTACTTTCATTCCATTCTACAAAAATTAAAGCTCCAGTCTGTAAGGACGTATTTACCAGGGTGTTAGAGCGGTGCTGTCGTATTAGCCAGAAAATGGGAAGTGAATAACCTAGGCCATGGATGCTATCTCCTCCCTCTGTCCGTCAGGAGTCCCCCGACCCTGTAGCCGGTGTCCATCCAAGCCCTGCCCTGCACTCACCAGCTTCACGGCCTGGGCCTTAACTCGCTAAGCCTCACTTTCCTCCTCCATAAACAGGGCAGGGAACCAGTTACCTGCTCCATAGGGTGCCCTGAGGGCTAAGCCAGGAAGTGCTCCCCACAGCACAGAGCCGGCTCATGGTTCAGGAGCTGCCACTCTTACTCAAAAGGCTGTGGCAGACCCCAGCGTCTGGAGAAATGGCTCTGATATATCACTAAGGGAAAAGCGTGAGTTGCAGCGAGAAAGAGAAGAGTGATGAAAACGCGCAAACGGGAAGGGAGGATTAAAACCCTATGCAGGGTGTCTGTCTGTGTTGGTCTGAGGGAAGGGAGGAGGTGAAGGGACTTGACCCCAGGTCCCTGAGGTTACCAGCCCATTAGGGGAGGTTCTGGAGGGACAGGGCAAGTGGGCTGGGAGTGGATGAGATGGAGGGAAGGACTAACTTGGTCTTTATACATCCCTGAATTGTTTGACTTATGATTTCAGTAACCACTTTTAAACCTTTTGTAAACCGTTAAAATCTCCGATGAGGCTGAAGAAAAAAGAAAGCAAGAAATTGTCATCCAGGGAGAGGGAAGGAGGCTATGGGAAACCTCCCGGCCCAGGTGATTTGGCCCAAGGCTAACCCATTGTTACAGTGAATGAAGGGGCTATCTTTGGGTCCAGGGGGGCAAAGGCAGTCTTCCCAGATGGGCTCCTCTTTTGAGAGTTTCAATGCCAGAAGGGCCTTTGTCTAACCTCTTCAACCAAAACAATTGTTGAGGATCAGAGAGGGCAAGAGACTGGCCCAAGTTCACACAGCAGAGCCTGGCCAAAAAGGCAGTTTCCTGACTCCTGGCTCAGTAGCCACCACCCTATATGATGCTACCTTCCAACTCTGTGCGGGAGTCATCCTGCTGGGAAAAGAAGAATATCATGTCCCACCTGCTTAACTTCTTTCCGCTCTGCTGACAGTCCTTCCTTCACTCATTTCCTGAGTGCCCTCACTGTGCCCTGCTTGAGAATTCAAGGTGACTAAGGCATGCTGCTTACCCGAGAGGCACTCATCGTTAAGTGATCTGGAAGCTTCTGGTTTCTACCACTAACAAAGACATCTTTTTCTAACTGGTAAAAAAAAATGCTCTGAGGCTAATTTTTTTTTTTAAATGTACTGTTTTGTTTGCTGCTGTCTTAATTGTTGCCATGTTATATTTGATCAGTTTAATGTTTTAATTTTGTGCTTGGGCGCTGAGGCAATTCAGTGAAGGGTATCATTCAGAAAATCAAGAAAAAAAAAAAAAAAATGTCCACAGAAGAGGAAGCCTCCCAGGAGCTGAGGACAAAGCATAAGTGTCTGAAATGAATCTTATTAGGAACGAAACAAAATCAAACAACCTGTTGCCAGACAGAAGGTATTAGACCATCCTGGTTTTGGTTTTGTTTTTAATTTAATATCAGTTCTTCATTTTTCCCAACGTCAGCCCAAGAGTCATCATCCCGTTCCCTTTACATTGCCTTCTAGAAGCTTCCCCATTTCTGCTTCCAGGCCTGTACTCACAGTGTGTGTCCTGCCTGATCTGCCCTCTTTCTTCTTCAGGAGATAGGCTATATGCTCTAACCACCCTTGCGTTTGCCAATATTTGTTGACAGGTGTTGGGATAACACAGCCAGCAAGACAACCCCAAATCTGCCTTCAGGGAATTTATATCCTACAAAGGTGTTCATTCTCAACGGGGGTGATGATACCACAAGGGAGTGAAAATTAGTTCTTGGAGCGGTGAAAAACATCTTTGGTTTTTCCCAAAGATTTGTATGTTCATCAGCCTGTTGACTAGCTCAGTCGGTGGCCCATCCAGCCACCCAGTCAGGCACCCGGGCATTGCCATCAGTTTGAGTCGTCAACCATCTCCAGGCTCAGGCTGCTGGTTATCAGCCTCAGGGTCGCCCAGTCCACAAAGGCTTCCCCTCTCTCCCTGCAAACTGACTCTGTCTGTCTCCACTTCCCTCCCTGCCCAGAACCCAGAGGTTGGGCACCTCTCTTGCCAACACTTTAGACCTCTGTGCCCCTTTTCCCCACCCATCTGGCAAAACCCGAGGCCTCCGGATAAACCCCACTAAGTACTTTCCCCTGGCCTGCACCTGGGTGGGAGAGCTACGAAGGGGGATATCACTCAGTGGGATGGGACAGGACACACATAAATTAACAATCGCCAGCCTCAACTCGGTTGTCAACACTGGGGATTTTGTGGGCAAGTTTGCTTCTCAACTCAGAATGCTCATTCTCCTCCTTCCTCCAGACTCTTCACCACCTCTTCCTCGCTCTCAGCAGAAGACCTTGCCTCCCACTTTGCAGAAAAAATAGAAGCTCAAGATGAAATCTCCCTTAACATCCCACTACAAACCTACATCTACATCTGCACCCGTCCTCTCTTTGTTCCTTCTTTTGGTTTTAGAGAAGTCATCCCTCCCCCTCTCTGAGACCAACCCCTCCACCCACATGCCTGATCCCTCGCACATGCCCGTGAACATCACTTACTGATTTTCTCCCCTATTCCCTACACCCCTAATTAAACTCTCTCCCCTTGATCTGCCTTTAAACAAACTCAGCTCTCTTGCGCCTTAGAACACACCTCCCCCAACACGCACACACTGACCCTGTCACACTGTCTCTCTCGTCCGCTTCACTCAGAAACTTTTCAAAAGACCCACAACCTCCCTCATCCCTCCTTCAGTCATCAGACCACTGCCACCTGACTTTCCCCATCACACCACAGAAGTGGAACTCCCGAAAGCCATCAACAATCGCCATACCTGTCATTAACCCAATGCTCTTGGCTCTCTCCTCACCCCATCTGACTTCTTAGAGCATTCCCCATGGGCTCGCCCCACTTTCCTGAAGCTCTGTCCTTGCCTTCCTTCCCTACACCCACGGTCCTGGGTTTTCTCCTGTCTGTTCACTCCTCAGTCTTTGCAGACACAACCTCCTGTGTGCAGCTCTAACCTGTGGGTGTGCCTCTGAGCTCCATCCCGGGTCCCCCTTCTCTCCTCTGCCCCTGTTCTGCTCCCTGGGCAATCGGCCCTCATCCACAGCCATGATGAGCATCTCTCTACTGACAGTTCCCCGTCTTCACGGGAGTCCAAACCCAGGCTTCCAAGTGCCTACTCAATACCTGGACTCGACGTCTCAAAAGCATTGCAAGCTCCACGTGGCTAAAGTGGAACTTGTGCTTTTCATGTCCCCCTCACCACCTTCCCCTCCTCGCTCTGCCCCCATCCCAGTCCTCTCCCAGTGGTCTCTCTTTCGCAGGGCAAGTAGCTGCCTGCCAGGCTGCACAGAAACCTCAGAGTCCATCCTGACACTCTCTCTCCATTCCAACACAGCTCGATGACAATTTTACTTCCTGATGACTCTGGAATCTTCCACCACACTCCACCTTCACTGCCACCGGCATCGCCTCATTATATTCTCTCTGGATGCCTGCCTGTGCTCCTACCCCTCACTTGGCTTCCAGCATGTACACATACACACCCTACTGCACTCTCCACTGAGAATTCACACAGGTCACATTAAAATGAAAAATCAGGGGCGCCTGGGTGGCGCAGTCGGTTAAGCGTCCGACTTCAGCCAGGTCACGATCTCGCAGTCCGTGAGTTCGAGCCCCGCGTCGGGCTCTGGGCTGATGGCTCGGAGCCTGGAGCCTGTTTCCGATTCTGTGTCTCCCTCTCTCTGCACCTCCCCCGTTCATGCTCTGTCTGTCTCTCTCTGTCCCAAAAATAAATAAAAAACGTTGGAAAAAAAAAAAATTAAAAAAAATAAATAAATAAAATAAAATGAAAAATCATCCTGTCCTTCTTGGACCTACACTGTCAAGTGGCTTCCTATCATACTTAAGATGAAAAGAAAGATCCTTAATGTGGAACCTGCCTCTGTCCACCTTCCATATTCCCCAATCCCCCTGTTCCTCTACGCCCTGCTACCAAGGGCCGTTCTCCCCTCTTCTCTAAGCTGCACCTTCTGCCTCAGGCCCTTTGCACTGGTTCTTCCCTCTTCCTAGGAGTCTTCCCCTCCCATCCTCACCTATACATAGTTCATATTTCCTCACAAATATCACTTCCTCAGGGAGTCCTTCCCTAACCCCTCCTTCCTGTTAAATGCTCTCACGACAATGGTTAACATACATAGAAGCACAGCACTATTGTTCGGAGCCCTTCTGAACATTTCTGTTTAGAAGGCAGTTACTCCTCGTGACAACCCTACAATGTAGAAAGTATAATTATCTCTATTTTACAGATGAAGAAGCTGAGGCACAGAGAAGTTATGTAACTTATCCAAGGTTCCCTAGTGAACAAGAAGCAAAGCCAGAATCTGAACCCTAGCCCTGTGACTCCTGCCCTGTGTTTACTGTTCCATAAGAAAACTCTATCCTTTTCCTATCTGCATGTCCTCGCTGTTTGTAACAATGTGTTTGTATGACTGTTTGTTTAGCGCGTCTCCAGCGTGTCTCCCGCTTTAGACTCTAAGCTCTGTTGGGGCGAAGATTACTTCATCCCCAATAGTAGGTGCTCAATAAATATTTTTTGGTAAATGGCTGAATGCAGACTCGTCTCCTCCCCCTTTCTCACTCACTGCATTCAGTCACCTAGCCCTGGCCCTGGTTCTTCCCAGAGCAGCAGTAACCCTAGGAGGTTCAGTTATGTGCTTATGTGCATCCTAAAACTGGAAGGAAAATGTTACGTCTGTACACATTCAAATTTTTCTACAGCAGGGTGCCTGGGTGGCTCAGTCCGTTGAGCGTCAGACTTGATTTCGGCTCAGGTCATGATCCCTGGGTCGTGGATCGAGCCCTGCATCGGGCTGTGTGCTGAGTATGGAGTCTGTTTAGGATTCTCTCTCTCTCCTTCTGCCCCTCTGAAAAAAAAAGGGGGGGGGGAATATTTTTAATTCTCTACAGCAAAGTCTAGGTGGTTCATGCTGTCTCCAGTTTCTCAATGGGTTCATGAAGTTAAAAAGAACTGATGCAAATATTCCCCAGCCTACTTCATCCTCTCCCTGCCAACCTCTCCTCAACAAGTACAACAACCTTACATCTAGTTTTTGCTCTCCACGCATCCATCTCTGCATTTTGATGATAGCAATCGTTTAAAAACACAAACCCAGGTCACCCTCCTACATAAAACCGGAGATTCTCTATCACCCTTGGAACAAAGTGCAGGCTCTGCTGGGCAGGAGAGGGTGCTGTGGGGCCTATTTTTTCCCCCATCCTCCTGTGTCCTTACTCTTCCCTCTTTCCCACAACTACAGCCCACCAGCACAGACTGGGTTCTATGTTTGGGCTTCCCAGCCTATACCGGGTGGTTTCTCCTGTCTGTATACAGGCACTGCCCTCTACCTGGAATGCCAGTCCTGTCTTCTGCAGAATCAGAAATTCCTATTGCATCTTTAAGCCTCAAGCTAGATATCTCTTTGGGGTTAGGTGCCCCTCCTCCCTGCGTCCATAGGCTGTGCCTATCCCTGACAATGCGCTCAAGGCATTGAACCATAGTTGCTTGGTTACCGACTCTCCTCCTTTTGAGCTTTGAGGGCAGCCACCATTTCTTAGTCATCTTTTTATCCCTCCATTCTAGGTGAACACTAGCCTAAGGTATGGTGCTCAAAAACGGTTTATGCAGTGAATGAATAATTATAAGTAGTCATGGGTCCTAAAAAAAATCTGTGAAATGAATAAGAGTGGGTAACTAGAAGTTCGGGACCAGAGAGAGATGCAGATTTAAGATGTTCAGAGATGGGTAAGACCCTATCGCACCCATCAGAGCTAACATGGAAGACAAACGCCTGCAGTGAACGAGTCTGGACGAGGTAAGGGGGAATCATTCATCTCAAGGCTGGGAGGAGGATCTAGGTCTCAACACGCCCTCCTCCCGCCAATGGGAGGCCTCGTAACCCTCCAAGCCTCCGCCCCTTTCACCCGCTTGGGGCGGGGCCAGCCACTCCAGGAGATAAGACTACACTTCCCGGCGCGCCTCGCGGCCAGGGCGAACGAGGAGCCGGAAGTGGGCCGCGCGAGGTCTAAGGGCACGAGGGAAGTGGCGGGCGGGGACTCAGGGGGGCGTGCAGGTGAGCCGACTGGCAGGGGTTTGCCGGCATGGCTGAGGCCAGGAAGCGGCGGGAGCTTCTTCCCCTGATCTACCAGCATCTGCTGCAGGCGGGCTACGTGCGCGCGGCGCGGGAAGTGAAGGAGCAGAGTGGCCAGGTGAGCGTGCGCGGGCCGTGTGCGAGGGCCGCGTGCTAGATCTGGAGAGGTGCTGCCTGCGCCCCCTCCCGTGGCGGCCTGGCGTGCGCCCAGAGCCGGACTCTGCGGTGGCCCGGGAAGCGACCAGGGGTACCGAAGGAGCCGCAGCCTCTGCACACTTCGGCTCCCTGTCGCTCTGGGCCTCAGTTTCCCGAGCTGTGCAGTGGGCGGGCCGGGATGGGAGATCCGACGCAGAGGGCTTTGTAATTCCCGCGCCCCTTACCTCCACCCCTTCCTGGTAGCGGCGGTTTAAAGTTTCCGAAGTCTCTGGCCACGTGGCTCCGCGGGCCGAGAAGGTTGCTGAGAGCCTGAGGGGTGGATCGCGACCAGCCCCCAGGGGAGGGTGAGGAGGCGAAAGAGGGAACCGAGGCGAAGGGGCTCGTGGCCCCTTAGTTGAGCTGAAGCTCGGGCCCTTATCCCTCCCGTATGGAGTCGGGCAGCTTTGGGATTCGAGCTTGTGGTGGAGTCATTGCACACTTCATTCATTCTTTTCAGCAACTCCTGAACTAGCGCTCAGGGTGCTGATGATAGAGTGTTGAGCACAGTCCCCCGGCCCTACTAGAGTTTACGGTCTAAATCCAGTAGGGGAGGTAGACATAAAGAATCGCAAAAGTAACTGTACACTTAACACATTAAGTGCCAAGAATGAGAGGCGTAGGGCGATAAGACAGGGATGGCAAGTTAGTTGCCTGTGTCAGGGACACCCAGGACAGCTTTCCTGAGGAAACGGATGTTGATTTGAGACCTGAGAGAAGAGAGGTGGATATTCAGGCAGAGGGGCACATGCCCTGTGGTGGGAGGGAACTCGTTGCATTTGTACTGGCCTCTGGAAATTCCATCGTGGCTGAAGGGTGGAGTACAGGGTGACCGGGGGGCTGACTGGAGCCCCACGGTAGTCTGGTCTTCATCTGAAGAGCAGTGGTAAGACACTGGAGAGTTTTAAATCGGTAAGGTGGATATTGACCTGATTAGTCAGCCCTCTGGCCGTGGTGTAGGCTCTGGTCCTGATGCTTGCTCCCAGGATCTGCATAGTCTAAAGGGTGATGGGCCCTAAGACATGATCAAAGCTTTTCCCAACCCTCTCCGGACCTTGACTGCCTTGGGCAAGAAACATTACCTGTCTTCATTGGGGCATTTGCCGAGGCAAAAGTATCCTGTCCTCATGGAGCTTACATCACAGCAGGGGCAGACAGATGACAAATCTTTAAAAACAAAAACAAAAAAAAACTAAAGATACCGTGTGTCAGGTGATCATATGAGCCATAAAAATAAGGCAGGCAAGGAGGATAAGGAATGTCAGGGTTCAGTTATAAATAGGGTGATCAGGAAGCCCCACTGAGAAGGTGACATTTGGGCAGAGACCTGAAGGAAGTGAGGGAGTGAGCTGTGTGGTTAGCAGGAGAGAGCATTCTAGACAGACAGAATAGCAAGCCCAGATGGGGCCGGTGGCCTGACACATTTGAGGGACAGTGAGGAGGCCAGAGTGCCTGGGGCAGAGCAGGGTAAAATGGACTATTGGAGTCTTCCTGTTATCAGCTCATGTGCTGGGCACTGACTAGAATATCTTGTTCAGGCCCGACAGCACCCTGGGTGCTGCTCTTATCCCTGTGTTAGAAAGAAGGAGCCTGAAGTGTGAAGAGGTGAAGAGATGAGCTCAGCCAGTTAACACAGGAGCTCTGCCTGACTCCAGATGTACCCTCTTGGCCACTCTGCCCACGTCCCTGACACTGCTGTCACCTTACGTTGCTTTACTCAACCTCCCTGGGGCGATTGACACCCTCGGTTCTTGACATTTGCAGAGTGGGCCATCTGGCCTCGGCTCCAAAGGGCTGGATTCCACCCGCTTCCCTCTGCGTCTGTCAAGGGACTGGCGCCGTTTGGTTTAGTCTCTTCCCAGCGGATGAGTGGACTGCGGTCATGCCACCTGGACGCCTTGGATGTCTGGGCTGTGGTTCGTACTGCCCTGGGACGATTGACCCACCTGACCTTTAAAAGACTTTAGAAAGGTCAGGGGTAGAAAAAGCCCCGTCTTGTGGCCTCTGAGCGTGGTGAGTGTCAGGGAGCTGGATAATGCTAGCCTGGCACATTCCAACTCCAGGTTCTTAAAGTTACCCCTCACTAATGTGTTGTCTTAAAAGGTTTTGGCTGGAAGGACTTGCCCTGCTTGTCTCTGGAAGGTTTGAGGGGCACTGACGGGGCCAAGCAGACCTATTTCCCTGAGCAAAAAGTCTCCCATGAGGCTGTGGAGAGTTGGGCCCAAAGAGGACCCTTATTGTGCCGGGGGGTTAATTGCTGCTTTCTCTTTACTTCTCTGCAGAAAAGTTTCCTGGCTCAGCCTGTAACCCTTCTGGACATCTATACTCACTGGCAACAGTAAGTCCGACGGGGCCTCAAGAGTGGAGTAGGGACAGCCCAAGCTGTCAGCTTGAAATAAGCTAGGATGCTAATCTGGTCTGCAGTCTGCCTCCATAGCCCAGTGTGGGCACCAGTGTTGCCCCCAGGAAGCCAGGTCGCACATGGGGGTGCCCGATAGGGAAAAAGGACGTTGGGAGCTGTAATCAGTGCTCTTAAGGACCAGAGCTTCTCGGCCGCTTGTTACTCATCCAGTCAACAAACACGTATTGAGTACCTACTTCCTAAATGCTGGGTCCTGCTCTAAGTATGGAGACACTGTCATGAGTGAGACAGACATGGTTCCTTCTTTCCTGGAGCCGATATTGGAGTCAGGGAGGTAGGCATGCCTCAACGAAAGAAAGAAAGAAATGTAAAATTAAAATGATGGTAAAGCTTATGAAGAGGACTTGGTGCCAAAACCAGGTTAGCCTAGCCTCATTTAGGGGTTTAAGGAAGGTTTTCCTGTGGTGACCTTTGATTTGAGAGCTGCGGGGAGTGAACCAGGGAGTAGTAGGTCTCACGAGGCAGGAGTTCACCTGGCATTGAGAACTGTGGGTGCTGAAGCCTATAGCTGCAGTCACAGGACGGATAAGGCTGGGCAGTTGGTGGGGCCCACCTCACTCCGGATCTGAACGTCTGTGTTGAGGAGCTGTGTCTTTGCCCCAGGAGCAGCAGCCCCTACTCCCCGAAAGGGGGGAGTAGAGAGCAGCGAGGTCACTGCAGGACAGCTTGGCTAGTTGGGGTGTGGACACCATCATCCAGGCAAGAGCTTGTGGCGCTTAGACAGGAATAATGGGGTAGACAGTCAGCCAATTCCAGGAATATTAGGGGGTGAGACTGGGAGCTGGGGATGGTCTAGAGGGGCAGTCTAGTTGACTCCCAGGTGCCTGGCTTGTGCACCTGCATGGAAGGTGGGCCTGAGTGTGGAGCTGGAAGCAAATGCAATTGGAGGGAAAGATTTCAAGGACCTGTTGAGTGCAAAATGTCTGAAACGTGCAGAAAGAAGGAAGGGGTGATAATCCAAGGTGATATCAACAAAGGAATGGTTTGGGAGGGAGGGAGGGGATAATCATTGTCTCCACAAAGTGGCCTGACCCACAGTCAACCAGGGAAGTGAAGGGCCTGCAATCATGTCCCATGGGGAATGATTGGAAAGTACTGAATTGTCCAGGGTGGAAAAGAGCAAAGGGGCAGGTGATGTGTCTGCACATCTTTGAGGACAAAGGGAGTGGGGCGTTCTCTGGGGCTCTGAGAGGCTGAAGTAGGACCCATATGTACCGTTTTAGGGAGACAGGTTTCAATTTCTGAATAGAAGCACTTGGTCATCAGAGCTGTCCAGAAATGAGATAGGCTGTGGTTCCCTATCATCAGAGGTGTGTAAGGAAAGGCAAGAATGGTGTGGAAGAGATCGCAGCTTCCAATGGAGAGCTAAGGTCTTTGAAAGTCCTGTCAGCTCTCAGTTCTTGGCTTTCCTCTGCTGCTAAGGTAAGGTCAGAGCATAGGGCCCACCCTGCACTTCCTCTCCATCACCGCCTCCAACTTGCCCAGGTGTCTGGGTATGACAGCACTTCCTTCCTTAGAGAACTGCCTCAGTGAGCCCTTCCTTGTCACTGGCCCCTTCTGTGGGTGAGGGGTACTAATAAGAACGAGGACCTCACACCCACCAGAGGTGGCCTCGCCTGATGGTTCCCAGCAAAGTTCAAACCTAACAACTAGCTGTGTGAGCTTGGACAGACTTGGCTTCCTTGAGTCTGTATGTTCATCTTTATCTGTAAAATATAATAATAGTAAATCAGGGGGCATCTGGGTGGCTCAGTCAGTCAGACATCTGACTTTGGATCTCATCTCAGGTCTTGATTCTGAAGTTCAAAGGTCATGAGTTCAAGCCTGGTGTTGGGTTTTGCGCTGGACTTGAAGCCTATTTAAAACCATAAGAAAATAAAATAAAATAAAATAAAATAAAATAAAATAAAATAAAATAAAATAAAATCAAAAGGTAGTAAATCAGGTGCTAAACCTGACCATCAGAGGCATTTGTCCCGTAGGTATTTATTGAGCAGCTACTATGCATCAGAACTGTTCTTGATATATCTGGAAACAACCAGAGAGAAATCCCTGCCCTTGTGAAACATTCTGTTGGGAGGAGGGAGAGGGGCAGAATGAATTGATAAGTGTAATAAATGAAACCTGTTTTTCAGGGGGGATTCCCAACAAGTGGCCTTCCTGGGAACAAGGGACCCACATCCCAAACTGTGGCAGAGCATGTCTATCCCAGCTGGAGAACATGGGACATAGACAGTGATTCCCTTGGGATGGGAGGGTGAGGTCACAGGAGCTGGTACTTGAAAGTTCCAGGGACTGAGCCATCTGGGTGCTTGTCCCGCCGATGCCCAAAACTTACTCTTTGACCCTGAGCAAGTCACTGAGTCGTTCATTTTTTTTTTTTTTTTAACGTTTATGTATTTTTGAGACAGAGCATGAACGGGGGAGGGGCAGAGAGAGGGAGACACAGAATCTGAAACAGGCTCCAGGCTCTGAGCCATCAGCCCAGAGCCTGACGCGGGGCTCGAACTCACGGACCGCGAGATCGTGACCTGAGCTGAAGTCGGACGCTTAACCGACTGAGCCGCCCAGACGCCCCAGTCGTTCATTTTTTGAGATGTGTGCTATGTGCTGAAGATACTTAGCGAGCTAGCAGAGGTTCCTGCCAGCCCCTCCCCCCGCCCCGGGTTTGACCTTGTAGTGAGGGAGTCAGGCAGGAAGTAAGTAGAATAACAGGAGAGAGAAAAGTGCTCTGAAGAAAATGAAACAGGATGACAGAGTGGAGAATGTCAGGGGGAGGGGAATCATGATCAGGGAGGGGCTTTGAAGAAGCTGTATTGGAGCTGAGGCCTAAGGGACAAGAAGGAGCAGGGCTTCCAGAAAGAGGGCACTATAGGTGCTCTAAGTTCTGGAGGAGGGAGAACCCAGATGATTCTATGAACAGCCCGCAGGTGCTGGCACATACCAGTCAGTGATGGTTAGCTGCTGTGACTATGTAAGGTTACTGATTATTTTGGAGACTAATAGTTGTACAACCAGTGTATGAAATGGGTGAAAAGGCAGAATACAAGTGTATCTACGCTGTGTTTTCAAACTCTGTGTGCATTTCCTGGCAGGGGTTGGGGGCGGGGGGGGGGGGGGTGTCTTTCTTGTCAAATCTCCTGGCCTTGCCCTTGTCACCTGGTTGGTACAGCCAGTCACCCTTGTCCTGCAGGACGTCAGAGGTTGGCCAGAAGCGGAAGGCAGAGGAAGATGCAGCGCTGCAGGCTAAGAAGACCCGTGTGTCCGACCCCATTAGCAGCTCAGAGAGCTCAGAAGAGGAGGAGGAGGCAGAGGCCGAGACCGCCAAAGCCAGTACGAGCCCCACGCCCCGGGGGAGCCTCGGTCATTGGTGTTGGTGGGAGCTCAGCCCAGGGCCCTGCAGCTCTGGGGAACAGGCTTTTGGATATTGGGTTGTTCCAGGGGAGAGTCCACCTCCAGGTTCCCCTCCAGTGGGCCCTGGGAAGACCAGGACCTTCTAGAGAGAAGGTTGGAGGGCCCCACATACCTACTGCAGTATTTATTTGAACCCTTTCTCGTGGCAGACGTTGTGTCCGAGGTACTGGGAATCCAGTGGTGAACAAAACTTAGCTGGGCCCTTACATCCTAATTTGGGGTACAACAGCCACATTTTTACAAGCCCCCAGGTGATTCTGACAAAGGTGGAAAGAAGCCTGCGTTTGTAGAAAAACCGCTGGAAAGATTGCAGAGAGGGCAGTTGGCAGGCACCTTTTCTGCGTCACCTGTGGCTGCTGGGGGAGCGGCTGGCTTTCCTGTTGTTTTGGACGTGTGCAGGTTAGCCCTGGAAGGCTGTCCCGGGCACTCTGGTTTCAGAGCATTGGCAGGGTTGACCCCGTGAGGACTTCACAGCCCCTTCTCCCCAAGTCCTCCCGACAGTTTGTGTTTTAACCAACAGATTTTGACTCCACAGAGGAATCATCCTTTTTCTCTGCAAGGTTATTAGCTTTTGCTTACATAGAAGGTGATTTCTTGATTCTTAAATGTATTTTCTGATTGTAAAGAAAATACAGGATTCATTATGGATATGCAAATTACTTGTTAAAAAGGCAGGAAAAAAAATTACCCACATTTTTGCCACCTACGATTTGGCAAATTGTTCTTCCATTTATTTTTCCTGAGCATGTTTTTAAAAATATTCAAGATCATATTAAATACCTATCTTATATCTTCATCTTTTAAAATTATAAATGCAAAACAAGTCCACTTTGAACTATATGTAAGCATATGGAAGAAAAATGAGAGGTTTTCTATTCTACCCTGGGTGGGTCCCTTTTACCCCCTGAATGCATCCTGGTGGGTAGCTTTAAAACTGTCCCTTGCGCATCTAGTCATACAGATAGCCATGCATACATGCATGTCCACACCCACACACTATGTAAAAGCAAAAATTGTTCAATTTCATACTGACTGATATTTGATCTTAATGGATTTTGATTTCATGAATTTTTTCTATGATAAGGGAATCGCAAGAAACACGCTGAAATGTTTGTGGGCAACATGATACAATGTCTGCCATTTTTTTTTCAGAATAGTACTTGATGGGGAAGGGTACTGGAGAGGCCGGTTGACATCACACAGGCCACAAGCTGGTAATGGTTGGGACTGTGTGGTTCGCTGTACTTCCTCTCTACTTACAGATGTGTCTAAAAAAGAGGGAGATGGAGTTAAATGCCAGGAAGAGAGTCAGACCATGCCATTCATCTCAGCAGTGTCCCATGTCACAGCATACCCTAGAAATCTTACCCTGTCTGACATTTGGGGAGACAAGTTTCCTGCTGGAAGATCACTCAGAATCTGTAGGTCTCAACATCTCACCAGTTCCCGGTCTCATAGTTCGGCTCCTTTTCCCAATACAAACTGTTGAAATCCCGAGCAGCTTTCTCTGTGGACCAGGGGCTGGCTGCCTGACTGTTGCCCCTGTCCTGCTGAGTGACTCTCGGGGCCGCAGCGTGGTAGCCTGTGGGGATGGCCCACTCTGAAGTCATGTGGTGCCTTCGAGGGGGTCTGCAGCGGCACTGTGAGCCAGCGCTTCCTTTTCTGGGGTCTTCAGTGTCTTGTGCCATCAGGGAGTTGGGGCTCCATGGGGGATGCACACCCGTGGCTTTCTTGTTGCCCCGCTCTCCCGCTCCTGCTGGATGTGGCTCGTGCACCCCAGAGCTCTTTCCCACAAGTCTGGACTCAGTCTCAGATGCTCAGGCCAGCACCAGGCACAGCCATACCAATTGAATCGTTAGGTGAGCTGAAACCTGTTGGCTGTTCTTAAATGAGAAAAAAAAGCTCATCTGGTTCATGCAGCAGGTGTCTGTGTCTTGCAGCCCCAAGACTGGCGCCCACCAACTCCTCGGTTCCGGGGGCAATTGTGCCACCAGGCACGAAAGAAAAAGCCAGGGTGAGTAGGACCACCTCCAAGCTGTCGCCCTTTGGGAGTTACGTGCCCTGTAGGGGGACAGTCCCCTGTGTCAGAGAAGGATAGGGTTGTGAGCAGTTACCCAACGTGGATTCAGTTCTGGGCCTTTATCACCAGCTGTGTGATCCTGGTGACTCCTTTACCTCTCTGGGCCTCAGTTTCCTTTTCTGTAAAATGGAGGTGATGCCCCACTGCTTTGGGCCGCTGGGCACATCATGGCACCTGTAACAATTTCTTTCCTCCTTCATCCGTGCATTCACCTGTTCAGCCAACGGCCTGTTACTGATCCAGTTACTTTCCAGGCACCGTGGGAGGCAGTGGGGGCACCACAGTGAGTAAGACGCCTGTGGGTCTGAAAGCTGGAAAACCATTTTCTAGACTGCAGCTCCTGAGAAGGTAGAATACCGTTGCTGGTAGTCCACAAAGCAGCATCACAGACGTGTAAAGCACACGTCCCTGAGATACCTGGAACGCCAACTACAGCACGAGGTAGTGAGGACGGCCGCAGCAGGCTGCCAGTTACCGCTTAGCCAGTAACTCCTGGGTCCCAAGAGCTGTAATTTGGTTTTCTCCTTGCCTCTGTGAGGGGAGGTACCGTTCTCAGCCCCATCTTAAAGATGAAGAAACAGACCAAGGGAGGTAATCTGTCCGAACTCCTACGCCTGGGAAGCGGTCTGTGCTGGTCATTCACCAGGCCACACCCAGCTGTCTGTCACCCCCGTCCTTTGTAGGCAAAGACCAAGAAGGCCGGCAAGGTGGTGAACTCCACACCGCATCCTGCCGCTGGGAAGGCGGTGGCCCACCTTCTGTCTGGGAGGTCACCTAAGAAGTCAGCAGGGCCTTCAGCGGATACCATCCTGGCCTCAGAAACTGAGGAGGAGGGCAGCGTCCAGGCCCTCAGAACCACGGCCAAGCCTGGTGAGCGTCCCCAACTTGTAGACGCCAAGCCCCCTGAGTTTGGGCTGGGGAGGCAGGCCCGGCACTGCTTTGTCAAGCTCTGGGACGTTCTGGAATTTAGAGGTCTGTCTCCATGGCAGTAAGGCCCCGCGCCGCCCCAATAAGGGAGGGTCTGCTGCAGGGACATGTCAGCTTTGCTAAGAGAGTTGAGCAGCCCAGGTGATGGTGGAGCATTTTCTGGTTTATTGCTTTCAGCTGGGTACAGGGCCCACTGTGGAGGCTGAGGCTAAACCGAGGCCTGGGTTCGCTCCAGTTTCTCGTGTGAAATAGGCGTTTGCCCTGCCTGCCTCAGTGTGATGATGGAAGGAGATGCCCGGACTAGCAGACAGTGGCTTGTGTGTGGTAGGACCTAGCATGAGCCTTCCCCGGGTCACAGAGGTGTGGGCAACACAAGGATACGAGTGGCACGTGCCTCAGCTATGGGGCTTCAAGGTAGGTGGGGCTGAAGGTCCGCACTCGGGAAGCGAGCACAGGCACCTGCGTCTCATTTCCTGGCCTGGCAGAGAGCCGGGGAGGGGAGTCCGGAAGGGCAGGCCCTCAGTCCTCTCCTGCTTCGTCCCCCAGGAATGGCATCGGCCAGCCAGGCTGACAGCTCCAGCGAGGAGACCTCCACCTCGAGCGATGAGACATATGTGGAGGTAATTGCCACCCGTCCTCGGGAGCTGCCTCTGCAAACCTCTAACCCTCCCAGGGGCCTGGCCGGGGCTTCGCACATCAGCGGGGCCAAATCAACCGAGCAAGTGTTTCAGGGTGACTGGGAGCTGGAAAGGCTGAGGCCTGGGGAGCGGAGCCAGGTGCTGTCGTCACACCACGGGTGTGAAAAAGGTCTAGGGTAGTGGGGGAGAGACGCCGTCCAGTGTGTGAGACCAGGGAAGGCTTCCTGGAAGAGGTGGCACTGGAGCAGGGCCTTGACGCACAGGGGATTCTCCAGGAAGGGATGTGGGGGCAGGGTTCAAGCAGAAAGAGCTGCATGAGCCCAGGGGCAGGCGGGTGGTCATCCTGCGGTGTGGTCCGGGTGAGTTGGGCGAGGCTGCTGAGTGGTTCTGGGTGGATGCCAGGCCTGGGCGCTTGGTCAGAGACGGTCAGGTCTTGGTCTGTGGCCTCATCTCTGCTCTGAACTGTGACCCGGAAGTCCTTCCTTATTGTGCAGCTGGGCCTTGGGAATCTAGTGGCAGCACGAGGTGCATGATTGCTGCTGCTATGGGGACGTGGGAGGTGGGGGGGGTCCCGCAGAAGTCTGACCGCAGTGCTCATGGTTACTATAAAGAGAGAATGTAGAGAGCCCTGAGGGGCCGTAACAAAAATGTGAATGAGGTGAAAGTGCCTTAATTAAGAGGAGATCAGAGGTAGGCAGGGGGCCACATCCCTGGGGTGCCTGGAGTACTTCTCACCTCCTGCCTCACCCAGTAACCTGTGAAGGTGGAGACCTTCCTCCCATCCACCCCAGGCCTATCCTCTCCCCACGTCCATCCCCACTTTCAGGCGCTGGGTACAGCCATAAGAGCACCAGGCTCCCATTCCTACTTGGCCCTGGGAAACCAGCAGCCAAACACACAGCCTTGGGGGGCCAGAGGCCAGCACAGGGCCCTGGCAGCAGCGAGGAGTTTGCGATTGAGGAGATGGCTGCCCCAGAAACCCAGGGTCAGGTGAAATCTACCTGATGACGGAGGTGGAGGTAGGGTACTGCCTGCCTTAAGAACGTCAGAATTTTAGAAGTCTAAGAAAGAGCCCATGGAGGAAAGGAATGTGCCCAGGGTACCTCGGCAAGCCTGGCATTCAGATCCTGGCCTCCCAGCCCCTGGGAAGGCCACCATGATCGGATACCCCTGTAGTTGAAGGGGCAGATAGGGTGGGCCTTCTGCTTGAGAGGGGCTGCCCCTGTGTGCCAGGCAGCAGGAGAGCATAGTGGATGGGAGTTCTGCCCCCAAGGCGACACAGACATGGGTTCTAGTCATGACTTTGCCCTTAGTGTTGGTTTTGAGTGACTTAACCTCCCTGAGCTTCTTGTCCTTTTCTGGAAAATGGGTGTAAAGATAGCATCCGACTTGGAGTTCTTTGAGAATTGGATGATGTTAGGAAAGGGCTTTGTAAACCATGAAACCTCTCATAGCCCTCAGAGGCAAAGATGATTATTTCTTCTCTAATTGCATCCTCTTGTTCCAGGTGAAACCTTCAGTAAAACCACCCCAGGTCAAAACCTCACCAGCCCCTGCCAAGGACTCCCTAGGGAGAAGGGCAGCCCCAACCCCTGGGAAGTCAGGGGATGTGACACCCCAAGTCAGAGGAGGTGCCCTGACCCTAGCCAGCAAGGCCAAGAAGCCAGAAGAGGACTCAGAGAGCAGTGAGGAGTCATCTGAGAGTGAGGAGGGGGCCCCTTTGGAGCCGCCCCACCAGGTGAGTCCTGGGGGCAGACCACCCCTCGGCGTCCTCAGGTCCCCCGGAGGCTGCCGGATGGCTATATAAGGAGCACCTCGTCTCCTCTGCCAGATAAGACTCACCTTGGGGTTTGGGGAGCAGGAGATGGGGGTATGAAAACTGAAGGGCAAGGGCAGCTGGGCTTGTCAGTCCCCTATGGAAATTGCCTTGTTGTCTGAACCGCAGCCTGGAAGAGCTACTTCCCACAGGGTGACCTTGCACCCTCCTCTCTGTCAGCAACTCCCCTTTACCTCAGTTTTCCTGTCTCGAGAATGGGATATGGCCAGCCGGTCCTATTATGAAGGGACTTAAGTTTTAATTGCCTAGTCCTCTGGCTTCTTCGGCCAAGTCATGGCTTCTTAGCTAACAGGAATCTTTACCTTCCATCTGCCGGGACCCACTCCTCTGGGCTGGGTGGCCAAGACTCTGGTGCATCTGAAGGGAAAGCAGAGGGGCTGGGAAGCTGTTGGAGTCGGAGAGCCAGGAGGAGGAAGCATCAGACAGTGGTGGTAAAAGGCCCCAAAGCTGGCCCAGTGAGGCCCAGGAGTTGAGGTCCCAGCCCAGGGCCGGATGGTAAAGGAGAGGTACAATAAGTAAAATAAAGTTCATCTTGCTGGGTGGTAACGAGGAAGGTAAGGGGGCGGGGGGCGGGCTGTAGGAATGGTCATTAAAACAGCGGCTTAGGGAAGGCCTTACAGAGACGTTGCGGGCCTGAAGGAGCAATGCGGGGGTGTGTGCCACGTGGACATTTGGACAACGGTCGTTCTGCTGGGGAGCACGGCAAGTGCCCGGGCCCTGTTGTGGCAGTGGGAGAGAGAATTGTGACCCGGAGTACAGTGGTCGACCACGCCAGCCGTGGAGCCTGTGCTCTCAGGGCTCACCCGCTGACGGGAGCCCAGCCAAGGGAGCCTGTCTCTGATGCCTGTGTGTGAGTGACTCCGGGAGCGGTGCAGGGGTGTCGGGGAGAACTGCCACGAGGAACTGGTGTGTATCTCGGACCTAGAGGAGGAGGCAGCGGTGGCCAAGTGAGCTGGGCAAGGCTGCGAAGGCCCCGGGAGTGAGAGAGAAGCTGTCGGGCCGGGCCTGAGCCCCGGTCCAGGTGGAGAGTGAGAAACACAGGGAGCTCTTGTGAGCCCCAGCTAAGGCCTAGGCTTCATCCTGATGGCACACTGGAGGGTGAGGAGGGCAACAAAACCGCCCTTTCTCTCTTACTAGGCAAAGGCCTCGGAGAAAATTGTCCAGGCCAGGGCCGCCTCGGGCCCCGTTAAGGGGACCCCTGGGAAAGGGGCCACCCCAGCACCCCCTGGGAGGACAGGGCCTGCAGCTGCCCAGGCCAAGTCAGGGAAGCCAGAGGAGGATTCAGAGAGCAGCAGTGAGGAGGAGTCTGACAGCGAGGAGGAGCCGCCAGCTGCCAAGACGCCACTTCAGGTGAGGCCTGGGGAGGGAGAGTCCATGAAGCCCGTGCCCCTCCACAGGAGGCCTTCTGAGGACCGGTTCTGCTCTCTGTCTGCCAGGGCCCTAGACACGCTTGGAGCCCTACCCCTTCTCCCCTGCGGTGTGCGTGGCGTCCTTTGCCCTGTCCGGCCTCTTGTGTCTCCTCACGTCCACCCTTGTGGTCCCTCCTGATTCTGCTTGTCTCCCTCCAGGTGAAGCCTTCAGGGAAGACCCCCCAGGTCAAAGCTGCCGCAGCCTCTGCCAAGGAGTCCCCTAGGAAAGGGGCCCCTCCAGTGCCCCCTGGCAAGGCAGGGCCTACAGCTGCCCAGGCTCAGGTGGGGAAGGGGAAGGGGAAGGGGGAAGAAGACCCAGAGAGCAGCACTGAGGAGTCCGACAGCGAGGGGGAAGCGCCAGCAGCCGTGCCCCTAGCCACGAGCCCTGGTCAGGTGAGGCTGCAGGACGCCCCGCAACGGCACGGTCTGCCCCGTTCTGGAGAGCCTGTCTGTCGGCTTGTCCTCCCCTTCCACACCTTGGGTCCCGTGCCCTGCATTTGCTCTCCTCACCTGGTCTTCCCTCACAGCTAGTCTCCTGTGGGCTCCTGCCCTGATCCTGTCTTTTGCTACTCCAGGCAAAGCCCTTGGGGCAAAACTCCCAGGTCAGAGCAGCCTCCGGTCCCGTGAAGGGGCCCCCTCAGAAGGCAGGGCCTGCAGCCACCCAAGCAGGGAAGCAGGAGGAGGACTCAGAGAGCAGCAGCGAGGAGGAGTCAGACAGTGAGGGGGAGGCGCCGGCCCAGGTGAGGCTCCTGCCTGTATGTTTCTTCCTTCCCCCTCAGTGTCAGGAGCCGCCCCCACCCACCCACACGCTGACTCTGTTTGCCCTCTTGGTTACTGGTGTCTCTGCACACAGCCATACTTTGTGCTCCCTCCCCTGATCCTGTGTGTCTCTCTCTGCAGGCAAAGTCCTCGGGGAAGATCATCCAGGTTACAGCTGCCTCACGTCCTGCCACGGGGCCCCCTCAGAAGGCAGGGCCTGCAGCCACCCAGGGCAAGGCCGAAAAGTGCAAGGACGAGTCAGAGAGCAGTGAGGAGGAGTCAGACAGTGAAGAGGAGGCGCCTGCAGCCGTGGCTCCAGCCCAGGTGGGCCCGGGAGGGGCTGCCCCACAGCCTGACCTGAGCCACTGGCACCCATCGGCTCCCCGGGGAGCTGTGGGGAGGCATGGCGGCAGGGCTCCGCCCCAGAACAGATGGGGGCTCTGATCTCAGGCTCCTTCTTTAGCTTCTGACTTCTTCCTCTCAGGCAAAACCAGCTATGAAAACACCCCAGACCCAGGCCCCTCCAAAGAAGGGCACCCCCGTTACCCCTGCACCTGCCAAGGTTCCCCCGGTGCGAGTGGGCACGCCGGCCCCTTGGAAGGCAGGAGCCGCATCCTCTCCAGCCTGTGCCTCATCCCCAGCTCTGGCCAAGGGCGCCCAGAGGCCCGAGGCCTCTTCAAGCAGCGAGGAGTCGGAGAGTGAGGAGGAGACCACTCCTGCCCCACCAGCAGGACAGGTGAGGCCAAGTTGGTCTGGCAGATTCAGGGCTAGTCCTCTTGTCGCCCTTTGACCTCCTGAGATACGTGTCTCTTCCTTGTCATTCCAGGCAAAGTCTGCGGGTAAAAGCGTCCCGGTGAAAGCTGCCTCTGCACCCACCAAGGGGTCCTCGGGCCAAGGGTCTGTCCCAGTACCCGCTGGGAAGGCAGGGCCTGCAATGGCCCCGGCTAAAGCTGAGGTGCAGGAAGATTCAGAGAGCAGTGAGGAGGAATCAGACAGTGAGGAGGTGACCGCAGCCCCAGCCCAGGTGAGGCCTGCGAAGAGCCAGCCCATCCCGCCCACACCAGGGCCCGGGGCAGGGCTGAGGAGGGGCTTTTCTGGGCTGGGCTTGCCCCTGGCTGTGCAGAAGCCTCGAGAGCAGCCTCAACTCAGCCTGGTTCCCCACTTTTTACTCGGTCTCCTCCCCTGTCAGAGGTGCAGTCTCCCCCATGGCCTTCTCAGCTCCCATTGAGACTCCTTATGCCACCCGCAAGCTCTGTGGAGCGCTCCTCTGCCTGGTGCTGCCCTGTCTCCCTCAGGGAGTTCCCAGTCTAGATGGGGGCGTGGATGTGCACACAGGCTAGTCCAGCATAATGTGATAAGGTGGAAAATAGATCATGTACCTGGGTTACAGCACTGCGGGTAGTAGCGTCTCGGGGTTTCCCCGGAGGGAAGGCCTCCTGGAGGAAGTGGCATTGGAATTGTAGGCTTGAAAGATCTGGCCAGGGGAAATGGAGTGTTCCAGGCAAAGAAACCTGCCTGTGCCCGGAGGGTGGGAGAGTGCCTGGCCTGAGGGAGCTGCCCCGAGCAGAGCATTTTGGTGGGATCACTGGGGGAAATGATGCAGTGGCAGACAGAGCAGGGGGCTTGGAGCCAGACTGCCTGGGTTCAAGTCCTGGCCCCATTTCCTACCAATTGATTCCTACCTATCAGGGCCTTTACTGACTCTTCTGTAAATTGGAAATTAGCCTTCACAGGGTTGAGAATTTAATGAGCTCTCACCTACCGTACCCAGCAAGGGCCCTGTGCACACAGCAAGCCCACTCCTCTGCCTCCCTTAGGGTGGGCCAGGCTGATGGGGAACAGAATCAGGAGTCCCCTCCCAGCCTGGAAGAGTTGAGCTGGGAAAAGTGAAGATAGCTCACACCTCATGCTCACCCATGGCTTATTTGTAATTGTCGCTCTTTTTTTTCCTCCCCAGTAACCACTCACAAATTAGTCATTTCTATTTTCCCTATACCAGAGCACGTGTTTTCTATGGGATTTTCTTTTGTCCCCCTCTCACAGTTGCCTTGTGGGACCCAGGGTCCTGTGATTCCCCTGTGATTTGACAGGTGCGTGTGGGCCCTGTTGGAGTCCCAGCCCAGCAGCTCTTGTCCCGTTTCCACGCTGCAGACACATTCCAGACCAATGCCTGAAAAGTGTCACTGTGCCCATCGCCTAAGTATTTGTCTCCCCATCTGAACCTCCCACCAATACCATTAGATAGGTGTTCATTTGCTTTCGTTTCTGGAGGAGGAAATTAGAGCTTAGAAGAGTTGTTTGCTGACCAGCTTCAGCTCAGCAAGCCAATGAGGGTCAGCTGGGCCTGCGCCCCAGCGTGCCCGCCTCAGAAGCCTTGGCCTTTTATGCTTCCTTCTGCTCCATTTTGGCCCAAACTTTTCCAACCACAGACATGATTATGTTGTGGGGCCTTACTTCCTCCCAAGGTGCAAAACAAAGCGGCTAATCCCTCTCTAGGGGCCCAGCCTTCTAGCCTGGTGCCCTGTCAGGAGATGGTGCCTTGCCTAATTTCAAGAGGCCTGAATTGCCCCCACTGAGACCAGCGGGTCTGATGGGAATCTTGTCTGGAGGATAAGGCTAATTAAGCCCCTCCTAAGGGTTAGGAGGATTAAATGAAATAATACTTGTGTGGCCTCACTCTCAAAATGCTGTCTGTACATACTAAGTGGGTTCCACACTGCTCAGTGTAGCTGGGGTCAGAAGTGAGACACGTAGCTGCTGGTCTGCTCAGAGACCTCACACAGCTCAAAGGAAACCACCCGTGTGAGAGCTGAGGTTCAAAATAATGTAACAAAGACAGGATTGGTTCTGGAAAACCAGATGTGCCAGAGACCAAGGAAGGAGGTGATTCTTGATTGAAATGCTATAGGAAGAGAGCCTTTGTGTGAGAAGGGTGGGAGAGCTGGTCAGTCAGAGTGTGAGGAATGGCTGCGTGAGTGGTAGAGTGCCTTTGGAGTCTGACCTTGCCTTGTATGTTGATCTTCCATCCTGTGATGACGTTACATTTGCTTATCAATTTTCATGGCTTTTATAGAATCCCTAGGGTTTTTTATATATAGATCTTGTTGTCTGTGAATAAAGACAGCTTCACTTTTTCCTCTTCAATCTAGATGGCTTTTATTTCTTTTTCTTGTCTTACTGCACTGGCTAGAACCTCCAGTACAGTGCCGAATAGCAGTGGTGAGAGCAGACACCTTTGCCTTGTTTTTAATTTAGGGCACAGCACTCAGTCTTTCACTGTTTAATAGGATGTCAGCTATAAATTTTTCAAAGATTCCCTTTATCAGGATGAGAAAGTTCTTTTCTTTTTCTTTTTTTAAAGATTTTATCTTTAATCTCTGCACCCTCATGGGGCTCGAATCCACAACCCCAAGGTCAAGAGTCACATGTTCTACTGACCAAGCCAGCCACGTGCCCCAAGCTCTTTTCTATTCCTAGTTTGTTGAGAGTTTTTATTAGTTGAATTTTTGTCAAATGCTTTTTTCTGTTGAAGTGATCTTACTGGTTTTTTCCTTTGTTCTATTAATGCAGTGTATTATGCTTAGTTGGTTTTCAGGTGTTAAATCAACCTTTTGTTTTTGTGATAAGTCCCACTTGGTCATGGTGTATACTCCTTTTTCTTGCCAGGTTTGGTTTGCTCATCATTTGTTAAGGGTTTTTGTGTTTATATCCATAAGGAATACTAGTGTATAGACTTCATGTGATGTCTTAGCCTGGCTTTGGTATTGCCCTGATAACTGGCCTCAGAAAATAAGTTGGGTGGTATTCTCTCCTTTGTTTTCTGAAGGTTTATGTTGGATTGGTATTATTTCTTCCTTAGTAGAATTCACCAATACAGCCATCTGGGCCTGTATTTTTTGTGTGTGGAAGATTTTTTGGTTTTTTAGTGTTTATTTTTGAGAGAGAGCATGCAAGCGGGGAAGAGGGGCAGAGAGAGCTGGGGACAGAGGATCCAAAGCCGGGTCTTCGGTGACAGCAGCGAGCCCAGTGTGGGGCTCAAACTCAAGAACTGTGAGATCATGACCTGAGCCGAAGTTGGACACTTAACCAACTGAGTCACCCAGGTGCCCTGAAGATTTTTAATTACTAAATCAATTTTGAAAATTGACTATTGGCCTATTCAGGTTTTCTTCCTTCTTGAGTCAGTTCTATTTTGTACCTTTTAGTGATTTTGTGCATAGTTCATAATTTCTGCCTTTCTAGAAACTTGTGTGTTTTCATCTCCATTGTCTAATTTGGTGGCATAAATTTGTTCATAATATTCCCTATAATTCTTTTTAATTTCCATAGCGTCTATAGTGATGTCCTGCCTTCTTCCTAATTTTCGGTAATTTGTGTTTTCTATTTCTTGGTCAGCCTAGCTGAAGACTTACCAATTTTGTTGTTCTTTTCAAAGAAACAACTTGTGGTTCCATTGATTTATTTTGTGGTTTTTATTTCATTAATTTCCACTCTGGTGTGTGTGTGTGTGTGTATGTATATGGGTGTGTGTGTGTGTATATATATATATATATATACACCTATATTTTAAGAGAAAGTGGGGGGCAGGAGGGGCAGAGGGAGGAGAGAATCTTAAGAAGCCTCCATGCCCAGCAAGGAGGAGCCTGATACAGGCTTAATCTCACAACTGTGAGATCATGACTTGAGCTGAAATCAAGAGCTGGAGACTTAACCCCATCTGCTTTGATCTTTATTTTTATTACTCCTTCTTTTGGAGTAATTTGCGCTTCTCTTTCTAGCTTAAGATGTGCATTTATTTTTGAGAGTGCACAAGCGAGAGAAGGACAGAGAGAGGGACAGAGGATTTGAAGCAGGCTCTGTGCTGACAGCAGCGAGCCCAATGTGGGGCTTGAACTCAGAAACCATGAGTGAGATCATGACCTGAGCCAAAGTCGGAAGCTCAACCTACTGAGCCACCCAGGCACCCCAAGGCAGAATCTTAAATTGTTTATTGTAGCTCTTGTTTTTCTTTTTTCTTTTTCTTATTTTTTTTAAATTTATTCACGTATTTATTTGGAGAGAGTGCACACAAGAGGGTGGGGGGGCTGGTTAGGGAGAGAAAATCCTAAGCAGGCTAGTGGAACACACACATACCGCCCCCCCGCTCCCCACTGACATCATGAAGCCCTACACCCTACTCAGGACCCATCTCACAAAATATGAGATCATGACCTGAGCAGAAAAAAGCAGTTGGAGGCCACCCGGGTCCTTCTCCTTTTTTTCTAATGTAAGTGTTTAATGCAGTGAATTTCCCTGTAAGGACTGCATTAACTTTATTCCATGAATTTTGAAATGTTGGGTTTTTTATTATTCTTTGACCCATGGGTTATTTAGAAGTGGGTTAATTTCCAAATATCTGGGACTGTGCAGATTACTTTTTGTGGTTGATTTCTATTTTGATCCCATTGTGGCTGGAGAACATATTTGGTATGATTTCAGCCCTTTTAAGTTTACTGAGACTTGTTAGGTCAACTTTGTCCTGGTGTCTTTTGTTTTCTTAAATGTATGTAAAACACATTACTCCCCTCAGGATGACTTTTTGGTGCTGATGAGCATCTTGACCTTTATCAGACACAGTCTGTGCTCTAGAGGGTTTTCTTTCTTGAAGTCCTGATTCTTAATTTTACTTGGTCTTGTGTGGATGAGGGAAGCTGGGCTGTGGGGGATGTCACTGATTAGGTGGCCTCTCTGAATGAGGCAGGGGCCTAGACAGGCTGTCAAATTCCTCATTCTACTTTACATCAACAGGCTTTGCTTTCATACTCTTACCAACAATTTCACAAAGATTTTATTCTTTGTTGCTCTCATCTCTCTAGTCTGTGTTTGCTTGGATACCCCAACAGGCTTTTTGGGGATCACCTGGATAGCCGCTAAGATTAGGTGAAATGGAAGAAACAACAGTGGTTTTCTATCTTGTTCTGCCATGCTGAGTGTCGGCTCCCACCTCATAGACTAAGATGGCTGCTTGAGCTCCAGCTGTTACCTCAGCATTTCTTCCAGTTGGGAGGAAGAAGACACATGTTTTTTGCATGTGTAAGGATGTCGAATCGTGTCCTCAACTTCCATTCTGTTAGCCAGAAGTTAAATTCATGGCTGCCTAGCTGAAAAGGGGCCTGGAAAACACCTGTGCTCTGGGTAGGCTTGTACTTAACTAACATTAAGAAAAGTGCTCACGATAATAAGTTTATAGGAATGCTTATTATGTGCCAGGCACCATGTTAAACATTATGAATCGGTCATTTAATCCTCATAATAAACCTGTGGGTGGGCCTTGTTATGACCTCCATTTTACAGAGGAGGAAACTGAGGCCCAGTGAGGTCAATGATTTGCCCAACTTCACACAGCCATTAAATGGAGGAACAAGAATCCAAGCTCGGGCCTCGGACTCCAGAATCCATGTTCTTGGCTAACCACCCTGCTGCACCTCACCTTGTCCGTTCTGTCATCCCTGTTTCTCCTTCTAGGTGAAGACCTCAGCGAAAACCCCACAGACCAAAGCCAACCCAGCTTCCACCAGAACAGCTTCAGCCAAAGGGGCAGCGTCTGCTCCCGGAAAAGTGGCCACTGCAGCAGCTCACGCCAAACAGGAGTCCCCGGCCAAGGCAAGGGGGACCAGAAGCCCCGGGAGGTGCCAGAGGTGGGGTGGAGAGGAGGACCAAGCAGTTGCCTCCTCCTGGACAAGGGCCCTGCGCGGGCGGAAGGGACTTCCGTACGGTCACATCGTGGGTGGGGCTTAATCGAAGTGGAACCCTGTCATCGACTTCCTTCCCCAATACACTTACCTCTTCACGATTCAGGTAAAGCCAACAGCAAGAACCCCCCAGAGCAATGCTGTCTCAGTGAGGGGCCAGGGGTCTGTGGCAGCTCTGGGGAAAGCAGTGGCCACGGCAGCCCAGGCCCAGCCGGGGCCAGTCGGGGGCCCACAAGAGGGCTCGGAGAGCAGCGAAGAGGAGTCAGACAGTGACGGGGGAGCCCCCGCTCAGGTGAGGCCCGGGGAGGACCGAGAGCAGCCCCGTGCTGTCCCTTTCACTCCCTCCCCTGACTCTGTTTCTCTCACTCCAGGCGAAGCCCTCGGGGAAGACCCCCCAGGTCAGAACTGCCTCAGCCCCTGGCAAGGGGTTCGCCAGGAAAGGGGCTGCAGCAGTCTCCCCCGGGAAGTCAGGAGCCGTGGCCACCCAGGCCAGGAAGCCAGAGGAGGGCTCGGAGAGCAGCAGTGAGGAGGAGTCTGACAGTGAGGAGGAGGAGGAGGCGGCGGCACCAGCCCAGGTGAGGCCTAACGAGGAGGCGGCTGCCACGCGGGGCCTCTGAGCCACTGCCACCCACTCCTCGCTCAGAACTTGGGTTCGGGGCCAGGTGAGGAACGAAGACCAGATCGAGGCTGTGACTCCCGGATCCTTATCCCACCTGCTGTCTTCCATGTCTCTAGGTGAAACCTGCTGTAAACCCCCCCCAGAGCAAGGCCTCCCTGACGAAAGGTGTCGCAGGCACTCCTAAATCTACCAAGGCCCCCCCAGCACGAGTGGACACACCGGCCCCACAGAAGCCTAGGCCAACGACTCCTGCCAAGGTAAATGAGGCCAAGAATCCAGAGATGTCACAGGGAGTCTTAAGGAGGCTTGGACTGGGAGGCAGGTACCATGCGTCCCCTGGGGAGCTGGAGGGAGTCCCGTCCCTCACCTGGGCCCTCATGTAGGCGTGTACATCTCTCCACGGAGAGCTCATCTGGTGTGAAGCCTGGGGAGTGGAGAGAGGGAGGGAATGAGGAACCAACTTTTTTTTCCGGGACGGTCTTCCTTCTGTTTGCAGAATGGAGCAGGAGCAGCTGTGTCCTGTAGAAGTCCAGGGGGACAAACTCCAGGACTTCTCGGGCTCAGACATGTGCTGGAAATGATGTACATAGGCCTCAGTGTCAGGAGAGACCATAGCGGGTGGTGGCAGCCAGGGCAAACTGGAGAGCTCTTGCCCCATCTAGGAACACGGTCCCTGTCAGCTCCAGCAGCCAGTTGTGACCTTGTAGAAATGTACCCTTCGGGTGGCCAGATCTTTGTGTTGATTTTTGGTTTTTTGTTCTTAATGTATGTTTATTTTTGAGAGAGACGGAGACAGAAGGCGAGTGGGTTGGGCAGAGACAGAGGGAGACACAGAATCCAAAGCAGGCTCCAGGCTCTGACCTGTCAGCACAGAGCCTGACGCAGGGCTCGAACTCATGACCATGAGATCATGACCTGAGCCAAAGTCAGATGCTTAACCGACTGCGCCACCCAGCTGCCCCCAGATCTTCATTTCTTAAGGGGAATCGCTGTGCCAGGCTGAGCCCCATCCCCTCTTAGATTCCTGTTTTCTTCACGTGTAAAACAAGTACCAAGAAGTCTGTTGAGCACTCCTAGCACTGACTTCTGCCTTCAATGCATGAGACCAACTACGAGTGCCCTCTCTTGCTGGTAGACATAGAGGGATAAAAGATGTTGGCCCTGCCCTCAGTGGGACTTGTAGTCAGTAGGGCAAGATGAAGTGGCTGTATTATTGAGGAATATTCTGGTAGTGCTCTGTCCGATAGAACTGGGAGAACAGGTCTCTGAGAGGCCAAAAGAGATGATTGAGCAGAACTTGAAGGAAGACCAGGGGTTCACCAGACAAAAAAGTGGAGCTAGGCACTCTGGGGCCCGAGGGCAGGGGTTGCCAAGGGGAAAGGATGTGAAGTCGGGTGTGTTCCACAAAGGCCAGCCATCCTGTAGGCAATACTCACTTCTAGTTGCTCGTTACCAGTACCATTTTTGGGGGGCCTCAGTGCCAGACTAAGACACAAGGGTCCCGGCCGTGTTTAGACATGCAGTATCTTGGTGTGTTTTTGTTTTTTAAGTTTCAAGTGGTTTCCTGTATCAGGACATCTGAATCTTCAGGAGAAAACCTAACTGCAAGAGCTTAAAGGGGATTGGCCATCTCCTATTTTTGGGTACAACGTTTTGGGGTAACACTGCTCTAAAGGTGGTCCATTCAGCTCGGCATCATTGGTAACCTCGATTTCTTACGCTCTACCTGCCTCATTGTCGGGGCAGGGCTACAGCACCTCCAGAAAAGCTAGGAAGTCCCCCAGCTGACCTCCTTACCCCTTATCTCCTTGTCCAGATCTAGGACATGTACTTCCCCTGACCAAAAAAAAAAAAAAAAAAAACCAACCCCAAACTGCTCATTGGTAAGGGTCTTGTGGTTCTGTGATTGGCTGGGAGAAAGGGCCACCCTCCTCAGAGCCTGGTGGGGGGCAGAGAGACTACCAGAGCAGAGTTGGGGTTCTGTTAGCAAGGAACACATGGGGGCATGGCAGTTACAGCGTGGGTTGTAGCTGACCCATTTAAAGATTAGGAAGTGACACCATTTTCGGGATCTTCTAGTGTCTCTTGAGAAATTGGATTCGGGCAACCTAGGTGGCTCAGCCACTTTGGTGCTGGGCTGAGTAGTAAAGAGGGGCCTCTGCCCTGCCCTGGGCTCCCCTGAGCTCGTTTCCCCCGGTGCCTGCTCCTCTGGCCCCCCGACAGCAGCTTCTGCCCAGCCAGCCTTCCTCGTGTATGCCTGGCCTGGCAGGAGGGGATGGCAGCCTTGGGCCACCTCCAGCTGGCTCCTGCCTTTCCCTGGGGGTGTTACAGCCAGATGTGAGCTGTGCTGGGGCTGCTGGCTCACCTCTGCAACCTCATCCTGGGCTGCTCTGTCCTCATTCAGACGCCTGGCCAACAGCACTCCAGCCCTCAGCTTTTAGTGGGTCTGACTCGCGCGTCCCTTTCAAGTCAGAGTACACTCGGGAAGGGGTGTTCGCAGAGTGGAAGCCTGTGTTTCCACTGGCTATGGGGCAGGCCAAGCCGGCAGCTGTCCTCCTGTGCATGTAGTAAGGGGCCGTGCTGCCTTCCGTGGACAGCCAGCGTGTGTGAGGGTCATTGCTTACTGGCTGTGGTCCCCCTCAGCTAACACCTTCTCTCCCCTACCCGTCTGCTTGTCCCCTCAGAAGGAGAGTGACTCCAAAACTGCCAGAAGCAAGACCCTGGCCCCAGCACGTCCAGAGAAGAATGCCAGAGGGTCCTCGGAGAGCAGTGGCGAGGAGCTCCCGGCCAGTCAGGTAGGCCCTGCCTTCTCTTTGAGATGCTGCAGACTCAGAACAGGGCAGTGGGCCTCGGGTGGGCGGAGTGGGGGCGAGGGCAGCTCTTTGCCATTTAAACGGCACTTCACAATTTCCTGGACTCTTCCCTTTGTTTTGATACATTCATTTTCACGGTAACTCCTGGGAGGTGGGCAACAGAGCATCCTTGAACATTAGGCCTCAGAGCCAGTGTAGGGTCAGCGCCAGCTCTCCCAGCCACCAGTTCCGTGACCACGGGCACACCTTAACCATTCTGAGGCCCAGACGTTTCCACTGGAAGCAGGCAGAGTAACAGTCCCTCTCCTGCGTCTGTGCTCTGCTGTAGGAGGGCACGTGTTTTTGCCCATTTGCTGTGTCAGGAGTCAGAGCCCAGTGAGTTGAAGTCAATTCCCCAGATACCCATGACCCATAAGAAGCCAAGGCGGAGGTAGACGCCGGCCCCCTGCCTCCCTGTGTCTCTGCTTCGTGTGTGGCCCTGGGAGCCTTCCCCACGGGGTTTGTCTGAAGCCAGGGGGCAGACCGTGCTGGCGCACCTGTGGCACACGTTCACGTGCTCTGCTGCACCCCAAGCCCTCCCCAGCTGCACTCGTGAGGTTGGGACCAAGCCCCCCGGGTCTCCCCAGCTTCCTAAGTCTACAAGACTGGTGTTCAGACCTGTTTGAACCCCAGCCTTTCTAGCAATTTCTAAAATTGCCCTTTGTCCTCTAGCCCCAAGTGCCTAGAAGCTTCTGCCAGGTCCCCTCAGGGACGCAAGTCCTCCAGTTACCAGATGAGTGGGGTCTCCTTAACAGTCTCCCGCGCATACCATACCATGTGCTGACCACTCCATCAGCAAGTTCACATGTGCTTGCACACCCCGAGTGGTGGGGCACGGGGTTCACTGCCTTTCTCTTCTCGGTAGCAAGGATTGTAAAAATCCTGATGAATGGCTACATCCGACGTTGTTGGTCACTGTGTGTGTGCCAAGCACTGTGCTAAATGCCGTACTTCGTTATTCTGTGTGATTCCTACAACAGCCCTGTGAGGGTAGGTCCCTCTTTTATTCCCATTTTAGGGAGGAAGGAATGAGGCTCAGAGAAGTCGAGCGACCCACCCCAGCATCACACGGCCAGTGCCAAGTGGACAGACCTGGCGTTTGAACCCAGGCCGTCCGGGCTCTGCCCGCTGCCCAGCACTGCCTCCCCACTCCTCTCCAGGGAAGGAGGAAGGCGGTTCAGCATTGCCCTCTAGCTCTCCATGGCACCCTTACGAGGCCGCCTTCTCTGTGCCTTCTCTGCTCCGGATCGGGACAGCTGGGAGGGAGGGGGCCGCCTCGCCCTCCTCTGCGGGGGTGGACTAACACAATTACCATGAACATCACGCTTAAACTGAACCATTTAATTGGTACGTTAGTCCTGAAGATTCTGGAGTCCCTGTTAAAAAAGAAGGACAAAAGTTGACATTTTGCGCGTTTCCCTAGGATTCAGGGAAGACGGCACAGCCTGGGGAAGCCGCAGCCTCCTCCTGACTGGGGGTTTTTAGCGCCTCCGTCCTCAGCGCGCTGATTATTATCATTATTATGCATTTGTCAAGCACTTCTCTATTGACAAGTTTCACTCTGTCTTTATTATTAGCCCATCAGTGGGGAAAAGGGATCGGTGCCAGGGTAGTGGGCAGAGCCTCAGGCTGGGAGGTGGGGAGGGGATTGTGACTCCATTCCCAGGCTCCCTCACTGTGCCTCAGTCTCCCCACCTGCAGGGATGGGGTCCAGCCTCTTTCTCTGAGAGGAATTCCTGGGGGTGGTCTGTGGCTCAGCCCTGTGGTGCTGGCAATTGCTAACCCCAGGCCAGGGTCTGTGCTAGGTCTGGGGAGGCACTGTATTAAGAAGACATAAGCCCTGCCTTCAGAGTTTCAGGTGGAGTCAGAGAACAAGGCCTGTAAGGAGCTAAATTAGGGCATTAGGTGGGAGCCCTGGCATGGTTCGTCCTGGAAGGAGCTCCTGTCTGGTGCCTGGAGAACTAACTTCCAGTACGGCTCTGGCAGTTTGCTGGTCACCCTGAGTGAGGCCACTTGCCCTCTCTTGAGCCTCAGCCTTCTCAGCCCATGGGGTGACATTCCCTGGGGGCTGGTGAACCACCGAAGCTCCAGGCTCCTCCTTGGAGGGTGGGATTTCCTGGCCCCTTAGGGCAGGGCTGACCCAGGACCTGTTAACTAGCCCCAGGCAGTTCTCTGAGGCTCTTGGGGTGCTTTCTTGGCTCTGTTCTCCCCTGCCCACCGCCCCCCCCGCGGGGTTAACAGCCTGGGCTAGTCGGGCCCCCTCCCCCACTCTGCCGCAGACTGGAATGAGGGCACAGTTGGAGAGCTCAGCTCTGACAGAAGATCCCCAGGTTTGCTTCTGCAGTGGGAAGGGAGTCCCTGCATTCCCTCTGGGACCTTGGTGCCCACAGGGCGGCCCAGCCTAACGTTCAGGCTGCCTCAGCTTCCAGTGAGTCTTTGACTGTCACCTCTGTATGTGTATGCTGTGCTTTGCAGTTTCCAAAGCGAATCAGAGCCCCTCTGGTGAGCAAGCCCAGGCTGGGATTACTAATAGCCCTTTCAACAGGTGGGAAACTGAGGCCCACGAAGCTCAGGGGTTGGGCCACATGGTGAAGTCTGGCAGAGGGAGGATCAGAGGCGGGTTTCCCCTCATCTGTGGGTTGCATGACCCACCTTTTCAACTATCCACTGCCACTGGACTACTGTCGTGTCCCTGCCCTCCGAGCCAGGCCCCCTGCGCCGCCCCCGGCCCAGAGGCCATGTGGGCAGGTGGAGCAGGGAGGAGGAGGCGTTTGCTGCCGAGCTGCTTTTAACATCCCAGACGCTATTGTTTGCCTTGGTGCGTTCGGTGCCTCTCTTCATCCCCGACAATCTGTTCTTCTGTCTTCTCACATATATATAGATCCCCCCTCCCTCAACTGTAAGCCTTCTCCCACTTTCCATCCTTCTCTCTTTCATCATGTGGGAAGGCAGGCTCTGGAAGTGGCAGATCAGAGCAGCCGCGGGGGAGGCTGTTTGGCAAGGGTAGGAAGGGCCCCAGCCCAGCAAAGCTTCCACCCTCCACGGTTACCCCTCTGCTTTACTTTTCACGGTGCCTCTCCCACTGCCCCCCTGCGCCCTGGAGGTGGGCAAGACTGGGCCCTAGACGTCGGCCTTGGGCAACTTCCTCCTGCTGCTCCTGCTTCCTGTGTTTCCCCCCAGGCCAGACAGGGAGTGGAGCTCAGACCGAGTCTGACCCGAGGGTGGAAGGTGGGCTCATCTGGCGGCCTGACTCCTGGCTCCATGCGTGCGACGTGCGCGTGCGAGCGGTGGGCATATCCACTGGAGCTGTGACCCCAGCCTGGTCCGCGGGATCCCGAGGAGCTGCCGCTTTCTCTTGTCTTTTGCTGTCTCGCTGGAAGATGGAAAGCCTGCCCAAAGATAGAACAGCATCAAAGAACCCCCCACGTGTCTTCCCCAGCCTCAGCGGGTCTGCATTCGTGACCAGGCTCGCTTCACGCAAACCCTCCGCTCCTTCCCCAGTACCCCGGCTTCCTTTTTTTTAAAGGACAGCCACCATCCAACATCACCCCTGAGAAGCTGACCCACAAAGTCAGTGTCTCCATTTCCCGGATTGTCTCATGAGTAATACTCTTTACATCTGGTGTGTTCCATGGAGTCCCTTAGGTCTTAATGTGTTGGGTATTTCCCCCGTGCGGTTTGTTTGTTGAAGACATTGGCTCTGTGTCGCTGGGTGGCGGCACCCTGGGCCACGTCTCAGGAAGCCGCATCAGAGTCTCTGGGGTGGGGGCAGCTCGAGGATGCACAGCTCCTCAGGTGAATGTGTGTTAGGGCCCAGGCAGCCGAGGGGCGTGGTGCTTAGAGCACCCTGCTGGGCGGGCATCTGGCCCTGGCTGTGTTTCAGTTAAGCTGTGCGCCCTTGGGCAGTTCTTTTCTCCTCTCTGAGCTTAGTTTTCTCATCTGTACAATGGAGTTTCTGCTGCTGACCTCAGGGGTTCCTGTGAAGGTCCAGTGGGCTCCTATTGAGCCATGAGGTACTGTGCAGGTCTTAGCAGGTTCATGGCCTGAGGGTGAGCCGGGAGTGCCCTGGGCGGCTGGAATGGCCTCTGCCTTCCCAGCAGCCCTGAGCTCTCTGGACCCCTTGCCCTGTAAACCCCCACCCAACTTCCCCTTTGCCTGGCCAAGCCTTTAATCACTCGGGGGGTATGTTTTGTTTTTGTTTTTCAAGGTGATTAAACCCCCTCTGATTTTTGTCGACCCTAATCGTAGTCCAGCTGGCCCAGCTGCTACCGCCACACAAGCCCCAGCTGCAAACACCCCGAGGAAGGCCCGGGCCTCGGAGAGCACAGCCAGGAGTTCCTCCTCTGAGAGCGAGGATGAGGATGTGATCCCTGCTACGCAGTGCTCCATTCCCGGTGAGCACAGGCCTGTAACGCAGGGCTGACTCCCCTGCCGCACCTGCCAGGCTCACCTGGGAGGGACCGCCGGCACGTAACATACGTACGCACGCACACACGCATGCACCAGCCAGCACATCCACACGCACAGACCCCATCGAGGCCCGGAGGGGAGAGGATGCTGACAGAGTCAACACAGCATGTTGCTCAGGCGGGGCTTGGTTCATCCCTATAAGGAACTACCTCCGATCTCCATTTCTGGAGGAGTATTTGCCATGACTTCTGTGTGCCGACTCCAAGGGGTGGAACCCACGCTAGTGGCTAGGAGCTGCAGAGCAAGTTTGTACATAATCTAAGGAAGGGCTTTGTAGTGAATGACGGCCTGAACAGGGCGAATGGTAGTGAGCCTCCTGTTCTTGCTCGTATGTAAGGAGGGTTAGGTGATCCCCAGCCAACCGTTGTAGGCAAGGATTGCATCTGTCAGGGGGAGATAGTGCCATATCTGGGGTTTCTTTTACTTCTGAGAATCTGTGGTACGACCAACGACATCAGGAAAGTGGTTAATATTGTAATGCTTTTTGTGAAGATAGTAATAATACCTGATCTTGGTAGGCTAATTAAACACAGAGCAGCACAAAAGAAAGAGTGTCCCTGTAACCCCACTGTCTGGAATAATTGTTGATGTTTTATAGCTGTTAACTTTACAAAAACTTAAACTTTGTATGTGTTTTTGTAAAGTGAGATCATACTGTATGTTACCCTCAGGAATTTTTACATATTTTGACGTTACGTATTTACCATGGGATGCCTGCTGGCCACAAGGCAGTCCCTTGGGTGGACTTAGCCTAGTTTACGTAGGCAGGGCCGTACTAGAGGGAGCGAAAGGTTTTGTCTGGGGGCTCTGGGACTAGCACGAATGGTGCTACGGTGAACACGTGGACCTGAGCCTTTGCGGATGACCGTGCTATTGTTGAGACTCTTCTAAATGCACAGAGTCCCATTTGGTACCGGTGCTCCCCACCATTACTCAAAGTAGTGGCCTGGCCAGCTGAGGGGGGCATCGTCGAAGACAGAAGAATGGGAAGGGGCAAAGGGAAATCCTGGGGTCACTGCCACAGCACCCTGAGCTTGTAACGTGAGATGGTGACAGCTCCTCCGTGCAAGACTGAGGGAGGGCATTACACAGGCTTCTGTGGATGACATGAGCCCTGGGCCAGGTCCCCAGGCTGATATCGGGGATCGCTCTTGCGTGCACTGACTTACATCCTGCTCCGCTCCGTCTCAGCCACTAGAACAAACGCGACCACGCTCGTGGCCCACCCAAGGCCCGCTGTCAGAGCCAGCAGCAGTGAGGCGTCCGGTCGGGTGTCGGAAGGCAAGAAACAGGAGGCACCAGTCGCTCAGGTACCTGGCAGGCGAGGGAGAGGGAGGGCTGTGCAGGCCAGCAGGGGTGAGGGGCCCTCTGTCCCCTTGGTACCCGCACATGCTGCTGGGTGGGACTGCCATTGCTTTTGTCCACCGCCCCCCCCCCCCCCCCCCGGCCCTGACCGGGTTCCTGGATTCCTTTGAGCTAGGAGGAAGCGTCGTCCGAAGCACGGTGTCCGGGCCGAGCTGGCGCTGCCCCGTGCACCCCTTGGCAGCCGTTCTGGCTCGGCTGTGCTTTTGGTTTCTTTTTCTCTCTCAGTTCGGAATTGCCAGGAACAAACCTTGCACTTTTGTAGCGTGGATAGCGGTGACTTCCTAGCTTTCACCACTTTCAGTGCATTTCTGTTGGGTCTTTGCCTAAATCCAGAAGCCTGAGCAGGGTAGAGTTAATGGCTCGCTGTTCAAACAACGGAGCTGAGTGCTGCCCTTCAACAAGACAGTTGAGATTTGTCCAGGATTATTCAGGGCCCGAACCCAGGTCTCCTCACAGCCGGTCCATTGCTCCTGGGGCCATAGCGGTTAGTTTTTCTGTCCCGTTGCGCCTCATCCCTTCTGAGAGGGCAGGAGGGAGCACGGGTGTTGGGTGGGTGGCTGGGCTGCGGTCACTGCACCCAACAGCCTGCACCCATTCGGCCGTTCAGCCAGCAGATGGTGCCAGGCACTGGGGATGCAGCAGGAAGAAGGCAGGGAGCATCCCTACCCTCACAGGCCATCAAACGAGGACGCCAGAAAATAAAAGTACTCACCAACTGGTGGGTGCTTGAAGGAAAGAATATAAGCTAGAGAACAACGGGATGGGCCGCTTTAGGAAGGATCGGCAGGACTGGCCTCCCCAAGGAGGCTAGAGAAGCAGGCGAGCCAGGGAGTTCTCCAGCCAGGGAAACGCAGATAATGGGACCCTCAGGGGAGGTGCTTGGGGGTAAGAGACGGAGGAAGCAGTAAGGCAAGAGGGGCCGGTCCGGACAGGCCATGGTGGGGGCCACTTGGCAGCAGAGGGGGCCTGGAGGTTTTCAGGGGGAGCCCTGCCCAGCTCTCTTCCAGTTCTCTCTCCCCGACTGCTGGCGCATGTGGGAAGCAGGAGCGGCAGGCACCAGGGAGACTTTGAGGAGGCTGTTGCAGCCACCCAGCTAGAGACTTGTCCATTGTGAAGGCTTCGGATTGGGTTGGGGGACTTTGGGTAGGGGCCCAGCTGCTTCCGACCCCTGGGCTAGAAGCCTTTGGATCCTCTGAGAACGATACGATTAGCTTATAACCTGAAGCCTGGCCCCATTTTCTGCCCACATGGTGGCATTGCCCCTTTGACTGTCCCTCAGTCCCCACTCCAGCCCCATGGCTCCTTGTGCGGTTACAGGTCCCCTCCCGTGCCAGCCAGTATCTGTCCAGGGCATGGCATAGATGGCATCCTAAGAACTCGGGAGTCTCAGGGCTGCCTGTGGCTGTCCACAGGTGACAAAGAGGAACCCTGCTCACCTCCCGCTGACTCAGGCCGCCCTGAAGGTCCTTGCCCAGAAAGCCAGTGAGGCCCAGCCTCCTGCTGCCAGGACCCCGTCTTCAAGTGGGGTGAGCTGGGGGAGCCGGGTGGTGTTGGGGCCAGGCCCCACCCTGGAGGGGACAGTGATGAACGATTACAGAGCGCAGAAGGGAGGGCCCAGGAAGGGGCCCGAGTCCCAGGGCCAGCATTTGCCTGCCGTGTGACTGTGACGTGTACACTTGTCTCGTCCCCATACCCCGCACTCTCTGCTCCCTTGGTCTGAGCATCTGTGGGAGGGCTGAGGCCTGGGTGCAAAGCAGCTAACAGTCGCCTAGCCGTAGGGAAACTGGGTGTTCAGGAGGCACCAAGACTTATTTCCCTTCTTTTTTTTCCTTCCACTCTCTTTTTTCACCAAATTAGGTTGACGGTGCTCTGGGAACACTCCCTGTGATGAGTCCCCAGAGAGCCCGTGTGGAGGCCAAAGTGACCAACAAGTTCAGGAAACCTGAGGTTCCTGTGGTCCAGCAGGCCACGGCCACCCCTGCAGGACGCCCCAGAGCCAAGGCCTCTGAGACCTCCAACGACAGTGAGGACAGCAGCGGCAGCTCTTCAGGGAGTGAGGAGGATGCTGATGGGCCCCAGATGGTCCCCTCGGCCCACAGACTGGGTGAGGTTCCCAGGAGGGGAAGGCTCGGCGGGCCCAGAGGAGGGGAGTGATGGCCTGGTGGAGCCCTGAGTTCAGGCCTGTGCTCTGGATCTTCACTTGTTCTGCATCCTGGGCCTAGTCATCCCATGCTGGGCCTCAGTTTCCCCACCTGTGCAACCCCATGAGGAGGTTGGTCCAAGTGATATCAGACTCCGCTGTTTGACCACTCCCAGCTTTTTCATACCAGGCTCGTAACTGGTCTCCCAACATTCCAGGGGCATGCCCCCTTCCCCACCCCCAGAAAAGCAGAGAAGCGGAAGTAGGGCCTCAGGAATTAGAACAGAAGGTTTTTGGCATTTGGATGTCTTACTTAGAAGGCTGCAAACAGCCGTTGACCCTGGAAGGGAGTCATAGGAGCAGGTAAAGCCTTGGGTGGGAGGGCGGGGGGCGTGTGGAAATCTCAGGCCTTCCTGGGGCCTCCCGGAGGGCTCTGCCTCACCCCACGCAGCCGGCCTCCCAACAGGGTGCCTGTGCTCCTCCAGTAGGTCCGGCCCCCTCCACAACGGAGACCTTGGTGGAGGAGACCACAGCAGAGTCCAGTGAGGACGAGGTGGTGGCACCCTCTCAGGTAACTGCCAGGGAGAGGGCTGGCACCTCAGGGGCCTTGGGGCGGGAGCTCGAGGCCACCTGATGCCTGTTAGGCCGAAGCCATCCCCCGCGGCAGGGCCTGGTGTCCCCGAGGCCAGGCTGTCTCCTCCGCTGAGGCTCTCTTTCAGCCTAAGGCCATGAATAGTGGACTCGGAGTCTGTAGAAAGGGCTTGCCTTGATTTTAGATGAGTCCCGGAAGGAAAGATATTTTGTAACAGATGGGATTTCTTTAAGGTTATCTTCTGTACACGGCAAGCGCTAGTGATTTTCCATTCGCCTTAGCTGTAAGAAATTGTCTTTTTAAATGTGCCTGACGAGAATAATGCACTAATTAAAATAGTGCAGGAGACCCATACAAAGGGGTAATGTGCCCACCACCGACAGGGTGGCCCGACTTTAGGGGCACCCCAGCAGGCCCTGTGCTCCAGGGCTAGGTGGGGCAGGGTTCCAACCTCGTTCACAGTGGGTTTCTTCAGTCTCTCCTCTCAGGTTATGTGACCCCTGGGCCAACTCTGGCCAGTTCCCAGGCTTCAAAGGCCACTCCCAGGACAGATCTCGACCCCTCGGCTTCCTCTACTCCCGCCACCAAAGATGCCCCAGACGGCAAGCAGCAAGTGGAGCCCCAACAAGTAGCAGGCACCATATCCCCTAAAACAGGTGAGTCAAGGGCCACAGGAAAGACACAGTGGGACCCGGTGGGACAAGGCAGTGGGCCCCTTCTTTTTCTCCCTCAGGAATAGTCCCACCGATAGGGTTTCTGTGTGTCACCAGGACCTTTCCAAGCAGGGCCTGGTGCCCCAACTCCCAGGTGTCTGGCCGTTATGATACGAGACAGCCTGGAAGTCGGGTTATCCAGCTTTGTGGGATGCTGTTGCATCTGGTAGGGTGAGCCCTGCCTTAGAGCAGTCTTGGCTCTTTCTAGCTGTGTCTGTTGACAACTGGGCTCGTGGTATGGGGTGTAAGGACTCGGGAGCTCAGACAAAAGGCAGGAGCCACGTTTGGAGAAGCTGCTAGCACATGGCAGAGACCCCCAGTGATGGACTGATTTGTTGTAAAGCCTCAGACAAGACCCTGGGCCACTCTCGGCTTGTGTGTCTAAACAACACAGGACAGGGTAGATCCATCTAGTCAGCGTCAAGGCATGGCACATACAGAAAATAGTCACGTGGTATGAGGGCAGACTAGAGTGCTGAGGTCACCCGGCCAGGGGCATCAGCCAGCCCTGACTTGCCAGGGCTAAGGGACAGGGATCTCAGGTGGGCATGCCTGGGCCAGCTCTAGGGATTCAGTCCCCAGCTTTGGTGTTCCAGGGTATTTGTAGACAGGAAGCAGACAAGTGGGCTTCTGGAGGAGGAGGTTGCCAGCAAAAACTCTGCCCTCCTCAGCTGCCTTCTCCAACCCCGACCTTTGCCAGGAAGCAGCAGAGGACCGAATTGGGCCTCCCTCTGTCCCGGGACCCTCTCCGCTCAGCCTGCCGTGTCCACCTCCCCTCGCCCACCACAGCCCTGGAGCCAGAGCCGCTTCAGAGTTTGCTCCCTGGGCCCAGTGCATGCTGTGGGGCACAGCCCCCAGCCCCGTGAGGTGGAGCTTGGCCAAGTCACCTGCGCACCTTCCAGAGCCCTGCGTGTAGGCATTCTCGTGCCCGTGAAGCCCAGAACACAGTAGAGAGCTGCCGAGTCCCCTGGGAAGTTAGGGGCAGCATTGGGACACTGCCGACGTCGGCCCCCACCTACACCCCATCCGTGGCTGTAGCTGCAGCTTGCCGGCATGGGTCAGCAGAGGAGTCATTGCTCACTTTCTTCCCCAGTGTTCTTTGTGAGAGGCGGGTGCGACAGGGAGACATTTTAGAGGGGGCTGTGGAAGGCTTTTTTCACACGTGTAGTCAGCACACAATTATCAAAGGAGAGCAGAGGCGTGGAAAATTCTAAACAAAGGCTGTACCAGAAGTCACTCTGGCAGGCAGCAAACCTGCTTAGTCAGCCGCCACGTGCTTATACAGCATGCCCGTCACCCCCCAAGCTGCCCTGTCCCCTGACCAGCTTTCACCGTGAGTCTCTGACTTGGAATAGGGCCCTCATTGTTCATCTGAGCTCTTACTTTACAAACAGGGAGACTGAGACCCTGGGAGGAGCGTAGCCCCAGGCGGTAGTCAGACCTGGAATCCAAGGCCCTTGCCTCCCAGCTCTGGACTTCTGACTGGACAAGACCATCTCCCTCCTGTCTGACCTTGCGTTCTGTTGACAGATTCAGGCCCCTTCCTCAATTAACATTCTGGAGTCTTTCTCCATCCCCAGCGTGACTCGGGTTTTTCGTGTGAGGAGACAAGAGAGTGAAGTTTAAAACAGTAAAGAAAAGAGCTAAGTTAAAAGCTGCTGGAAAGGTGTGAGCCAGGAGACCCCGCTGGGGCAGAGTGACCACTGGGCTGCCCTTTCCCTGTCTGTACCACATCAGGGGAGGTCGGTCGTGTCCCTAGACCCTTGGCTCTTATACAGTGAGTCTGTTTCCTGACTCTCCCTGATCTGTGACCCCATATCCTCTCTCCACAGGCAGAAGACAGGCTGGTCCCACGCCTCAGAAGCCCCGGAAGCCCAAGAAGGAGGCTGGGAGCCCCCAAGCGTCCACGCTGGCGCTGCAGGGCGACATCAGCCGGCGCCTCCTGAACGAGCCCTGGCCTCTGAACGAGGCCCAGCTCCAGGCCTCGGTGGTCAAGGTCCTGACGGAGCTGCTGGAGCAGGAAAGGAAGAAGGCTGCGGATGCCGCCAAGGAGAGCAGCAGGAAGGCCCGGGGGGGCCGCAAGCGGAAGCTGTCGGGGGACCAGACGGCTGCCAGGGCCCCCAAGAGCAAGAAGAAGAAGCAGCCGGTGGCCGGGGGAAGCGGGGAGGGTGCAGTCTCGCCAGAAAAGGCCTCCGGGACTCCTAAGGGGAAATCCAAGAGAGCCGGAGCGAGTGGTGACATCAAGGAGAAGAAGGAAAAAGAGTCTCCTGGCTCTCAGGGGGCCAAGGAGAGGCCAGAAGGGGAGCCGGGGACGCTGAAAGTGGAGGGTGGAGACCAGGGCAACCCCAAGAGCAAGAAAGAGAAGAAGAAATCCGACAAGAGTAAGTGGTGGACCGCAGCCAGGAGCGCGCTTCCTGCTGAGAGCGGGTCCCCGCTTGGCCAGCCCCGGCGAGCGCTCAGTTGCACAGAAGGGAAGGGCTGAGGGATGTTTGTTTGCAGCCCCCGGGCAGGTAGTGGCAAAGCCAGAACTGGACCCCAGAGCAGCTCTGACTTCTGGGGCGATGATCCGGCTTCTCAGGGGCCCGGGCACCTAGGTAGCAGGTTCCCCTCAGAGCTCCCAGAAGCGGCCCCCTCTCGAGCTCCGTACATGCCCGCATGCAGTGGAACCCCCTGTCATCCCCACGCTAGCCCTGTACCTTAGGTGACATTCCCATTTATGGGTAGAATGTAGCTTTTTAAAATAAACGTGTAGAGGTTTTAGAAAATGAGTTTAAAATAGTCCAAGTGGTGGGGCGCCTGGGTGGCGCAGTCGGTTGGGCGTCCGACTTCAGCCAGGTCACGATCTCGCGGTCCGTGAGTTCGAGCCCCGCGTCAGGCTCTGGGCTGATGGCTCGGAGCCTGGAGCCTGTTTCCGATTCTGTGTCTCCCTCTCTCTCTGCCCCTCCCCCGTTCATGCTCTGTCTCTCTCTGTCCCAAAAATAAATAAAAAACGTTGAAAAAAAAATGGGATGGTTCCCCGATGTGTGGGGAGAGCCGGGACCTGGCTTCAGCAGGAGTGGGTTCTAGGACCCTGGAGACCTGCCCTGTCTCCATACTGACCCCGCCGCTTCTGGTACTAAAGAGGTTTACTTTCTTTCCTTAGAAAAAAAAGACAAGGAAAAAAAGGAAAAGAAGAAGAAAGCAAAAAAGGCCTCAACCAAAGACCCTGACTCGCCATTCCAGAAGAAAAAGAAGAAAAAGGTAGCGTGAGTTCCTCAGGGGTCTCTGGCCAGAAAAAGGATCCAGACCCCATCCTGTGCATGTCAAGAGTATGGGTGGGGTGAACCAGACCTGGTCCCTGCCCCCTTTCCATTCTTGGGGTCCAGAGGTTGGGGGTTTGTGGGTTGTGACACACTGGAGAGGACCAGGGGAAGGCAGGTGCCACCTGAGGAGGGACAAGGTCTGTGCATGTAGAAGCCGTGAGGTCTGTGAGGTGGAAGGATGTTCTTGGGGTGGGTGAAGGAGAGCCCCCAGGAGGCTGGAGGCCAGCCAGGTAGGCTGAGGTGAGAGGAAACCTTCCCTGGGATGTGTGTACCCCAGCTCGCAGGGTATCCCCACCACAGAATTATGGGTTCCAAAGACCGATCACATGAGGTAAGGTGGGAGTGGAGGGGGCTCCACCCCTTATATGGGTGCAGTTCTCTCCTCGGCCAGCGGGGCTTCAGCTGTGCTTAGAAAAGCTGAGCATCTGTTACTCAGAGACCCAGGCTCCTTCCTGGCCAGATGGGGCCCCATCCCTGCCCTTGGGGACCCCTATATCTGTTCTCGGGGAGCCACGAATCCTCAGGAGGGAACCATCGTATCGCTCCCGGTGAGGGCAGCATGGGGGGGCGGGGCGGAGATGCTTCCAGTACATGCTTCTACTTGTCTCCCTCACAGAAGAAGACAGCGGAGCAGACTGTGTGAGGGGCACAAGAGGACAGGTATGCTTCCTGGCCCGGGGATCCCTGCTGACCTCCCCTCCCCCGTGAGGGTGGGAGGGCAGCTCTAGCATCTGGCGCGGTCACAGGGGGCCGGGCAGGCGGGCTGGAGAAAGTGGTTCCGTCCCTCAAGGTCAGTGGGACCAGCGAGGTGATGCCAGAAGTCAGAGCTGCAGAATCAGAAGAGTCCAGAACAGCAATGGCAGTGACCAACACGGGGCTCCCTGGGTGCCTGCGCGGCTCATGCCTTAGGAGCTGGGCACAGGGCTAGTGCCTCTTTGTATATGAGGATGAGGTTTGAGGTCAGATATGGCTTGGTCTCTCCCCACCACTGTCTAGTTCCTTTTCCTTTTGATTTTGTAACTTTGAGGGCATCGTCCGAGGCAGAGGAAGACGGTTTAGTCAGGCCAGGCCATTCCTGGGGATCTGGGCTCACTCTCGGGGTGGTGGTAGGAGGGATTGAGTGTTCCACCCGGCCGATCGGCCCCAGCAGCCAGCAGCCTCCTGGAAATGGGGGTAGCCCAGCCTGCCTGGGTGTGGTGAGGGTTAAGTGGATCGCTAGAGCACTCAGCCCAGTTCCTGGGATGCGGGCAGGGCCATCAAGTGCCCTCTGTGGTTAATGCTCCTTCCCTGCATCAGAGATACCAGGTCTTGCTTTTGTTTTCTTCTCTTCGGAGAAAAAGGTCAGAAATCTTCCATCTGGGTGTTTCCCTCACCCAGGGATTTCTTAGCCAGGCGGTGACCAGCCCCGTGCCTCTGCCCTCTGCCCACCATGGGTTGGAATTGAATCTTTAAGCTTCCCTCCCTCCCCAGAAGACGACAGCCAGCTGCAGTGTCCGTGCTGGCCGAGCGAGGGAGCCCTGCAGAGAGGCTGGTCCGAGGAGGAAGAGGAGGAAATGCATCCAGATCCAGTGACCTCCACTCACTGATTCCACGTCTGACTTCTGTCCTGACACCGAACGCTTCATATAGATGTGTACAGTATATATATATATTTTTTTAAGTGACCTGCCTCCCCCTTCAAACACAACATGCACAGAGGCCTCGGGACTTTGCACCTCTTTGCCCTGCAGACCTAGCGAGGCCCAGCCTACAGCTCCTTCCATCCCTGGTCTCTGGCTGATGCTGAGGCCTTGTCCTCCTCTATCAGTTTTTTCCCTGTTTTGTTTGTGGTTTTTTTGTAACAACTCAAAATAAAAGGCTTGAAGGAAAGGTGGGAGTTCCTAGTGCATCGGGGACAGACGTTTTGCAGCTGACCTATTCTTGGAAGGGAGAGTCTGGCTGACACCAGGTAAACAAACCATCGCTCAGGATTTGTTCTTTACACATCAAGGCTCTGGGATGCTTTGGTGAGTGGGACAGACAGGTTGCCAGAGGAGACTCTGCAAGGTGCCCCCAGGTATTGAATCGGTGGGGAAGGAAAGCTTCCTGGAAGAAAGGGCGTCTCAGCTAAGGGGACCTCAAGCACGGTCATGGTCGATTTGCTAGGGCAGGCCAGGCAAGTACCCAGAGGCACGAAATGGAAGCGGGGGGTACTTTCCCAGCCACCTTTTGAAGTTAGGGTTTGAGCTGGAGGCAGGCCCTCTCGGGGAACCACGGGCAGAGGAGGAGCAGGAAAACCAGTTAGGCCTGAGGTGCCCTCGTGTCCAGGTAACAGAGGTTCTGTGATGGTGACGGTGAGAAACAAGGAACCCAAAAGAGCTGTCCGGGTGATCTCTGTATGACTTGGGGAGGGCAGCAGTGCGGTTGCCCAGAGCAGCGTAGGGCACCAGAAGTCATGGTGATTTCTCTCCAAAGCTTCGAGCCTTCTGCTAGTGAGAGTAGGAGGCCGTGCAGATAGAGTGCTGGGCCGGAGGCCTTGGGAGACCCAGGGTGGCATCCGGCTATACCCTTAACCTGGGGCCCTGCTCCTGTGCTTGCCTCTGTCCCCGCACCAAGTGTGTCAGTCTAGAGCAGGTACGGTTTTGATAGGGGTGAGCCCCCTGGTTCTCCACAGCCCCCACTCACTGGCAGGCCTGACACCGGGCCTGGGTCGTTGCCGTCTGTCCTCACACTCGTACTGTTCTTAGTACAGAAATGAGAACAGGGATCTGGGAAAATGGCAGCTGGACCGAGAGGAGCTTGAGCTTAAAGAGCAATGGGCAAGAGCCTATTTCTTTCTGGAAGCAGAGTATTTCTGTGCGTTAACATGGAGACCCAAGTATGTCTGTATCCAAAGAGTGCACCCCCACAGCCCGCCTGGCCTCACGGGCCTCTGGGGGGCTTCCTGGGCTGCGCCCTCCCACCCACACCGCTGGATTCAAGGTCTCTGTTACCTCCTTGGGATAAATGAACCAGATCCCAACAAGTCAGGAACCAGAAGTGTTCTACTTACTATGTTTTATTCTCAGAGCCTCAGCCCTGAGGGCTAATGACAAGCTTGACTGCACACAGGGAACTGGGGGTTGGCAGAAAGGGAGGTGGGATTGTGGAGAGGCTGGCTCTTCCTGGGTGAGTGTCGCTAGAGGGAAAGAGTGGCTCATCCCCCCTAGTTAAATAGGCTACAAAGCCAAGGCCGAAAGAGAGTGACAGCAAACATGTTGGGTGTAGGGAAGCATCGTGCCCTCTCCCTGCACCTTCCCACTTCGTCCATGGGCCTGGATCTTGGGGCTCCATGTTGGAGGCTGAACTGGGGGTCAGGCTAGCTCTTGGTTCACCTTCGTGGGCCATGCATCCCTGCTGATGTATGGGGTTTGGGCAGCAGGGCCCGCATCGTTAAATCTGTGCTGCTCTGACAGGACGCGTGTTCAAGGACGATGGAGAGCCAGGTGCCAGGGTGTCATGGAAGGAGGCGCAGAAGGGGAGCTGGTGAGCAGGGGAGTGGTGTGTAAGGGAGGGGAGTGGGGCTAGGGTGGGAGGAGAGAGGGGAGCAGGGAAGCAGTGGCCATGCAGGGCTGGTTGTGTGCTGGCATCTGTGTCTGCTGTTCACATGACCACTATGGAGAAGAGAAGCAGCCGGTTAGGGTTGAGGTCCCCTGTTGTCCCTGACCCTTCCCAGCACCCTGGGATCTCAGAGCAGTTGAGGACTTGCCACCCCTGCAGCCCCTAGAGGTGGTGCTCGTGTGAAATGGTTGTCCCCAGGGAGGTTGGAGAGTGACCCAGGGTCATGCTGCACTGGCCATTCATCCGTGAGGGATTCGGCCCCCTCTGGGGATACGTTGCTGGGGACCAAATGTCCCCTGCAGGAGCCCTTACCTTGGCCCAGGTCCGGCTTGGTCATGCCCAGCCCAGATGACAGGTCTTCAATGTCCACTGGCTCTGCAAAGGAGTAGCAAGTCCATTTGTCACTTGGCAGTCCAGCCTCCCACACCCACTGGCAAGGGGCCTGGGTCATTCTTCCCAGCCCAGCCACAGGACTCTTGTCGGATGGCAACAACCAGGCGTGGTCGGGGAAGGCCACGAGAGGGGATGATGACACAGGATGGGTGGGCCTGTAGGACTCCCGGATGCACTGTGGGTGGTGCAGGGCTGCGTGAGCATCACAGGTGAGGGACAGAAGGACAGACGAGTAAGTAGGTGAGTGGATGTGAGGAGAGAAAAGGTGGATGGACAAACACGTGAGGAATGCACGGGTAGGTGGATGGATAAAGGGGTGGCTGAGCGGCTGCCCCCAGGAGCTCGACTGTCCAGGCCACGTGTGCGCCAGGAGGGACTTCTCGCCCCGCAGCCTTCCTGAACCTTCCTGCTCCTTTGACACTCCCTGGCCGAGTAGGCACTCTTACCACTGCAGTTACGGTGCCCGTGGCTCCTGGTGTGGGGGACCTCGGTGCCGTTGGGGAAGACGCACCAGCAGTAGCCGGTGCTCCCATAGCACTGGAGCGGCTTATAGTTGCCGTTCTCGTCGCACTGGGGCCTGAACGTGCCAGGGTGGACGGCGGGAATGCGGCTGACCTCTTCCTGGCACTTGGTCAGTACTGAAGCGACAGGCATGGCAAAGACTGTGAGTGAGCAGGCCCTGGGCCAGGGTCTCAGCAGAACGAGAGATCCACATACCACTGCTGTGGGCCTGATGCCTTCTGCCCAAGTGGCCGTGCTCACTCTACCCATTGCACAGATGGGGAAACTAAGGCATGGACCAACAAAGTCTGAGATCAAAGAGGAAGTGAATGGCCAGGTGGCTGATTTATCCCAGAACTTGATGGTTTCTTCTGACACAAGGCATATTAAAGTTTGGGATCGCACTTGTGAGTCTTAATTGTAGGGAAAAGCAATGGGCGTCTCGGGAAGTCTGAGCTGCTGTTACCGGGGTTATCCAAGTACAAATTGGGGCTTTGTTGAGGATGTAGAGGGAATTCAAACATCAGCTGGGAGTTGGTCGAAATGACACTGAACGTGCCTTCTGTGAACCTATGACGGAAAAATCGGAGGCCTAGGGTGGGGCGGGCCACTGTTCTTCTACTTCCAGACCTGATGCCCAGAAGGAAGACCCTGGCCCAGAGTTGCATGGCAAATTAGTGCCAGGATGGAGGCCTGGCACTCTGCGATGCTTCAGGGCTGAAAATCCTGCCATACGTTGTCCACAAGATGGGAGAACCCCAAGGCCCTCTTGTCCGGCACCTGCTGGCTGTGAGCGTGAGGAGGTCCCTCTGAAGGTGGGGTCATGAGCCCTCCCAGCCCCCTCAGGAACCTGTGCAGTGTGGAGCGGGGAAGACCTTGTGATGACACCTGGGATGTTTTGGGCGGTTTTGCTCCAGGCCAACTTGTGCAGCGCTGACCTCCGCAAGGGAGGTCATCCCCTAAAAGGAGGCCTCTGCCTTGTGGGCCCTCAGGCAGGATGGGGGCTGGGGGTTGGGGGAGCAGCCAAGCCCAGAAGGAACAGGCAGGAAAGACAGGAATGAGAGCCCTGGAGAGTCCCAGTGCTTGGGTCAGGGAGTGCTCAGGTCCTACCCTCTGCAGCTCCAGGAGAGTCCCGAGGGAGCCCCCAGAAGCCCTGGCAGCCCGAGGCTCCCACTCCCATACCTTTCAGTGGAATGTCGGCGGGGTGCTTCTCCAGGGAGTTCTTGCTCATTTCAAACAAGAGCCACTGATACATCCAGTTCTCGAAGACCTGATGGGATGAGGCAAGGGGTCAGGCTCATCAGCCCCCTCCAACCTTCCCTGGCTTTGCCCCTGGGGACAGACATGGGGGGTCTGACAGGGACTCAACACCCCAGAGTCCAGCTGCAGCCCGGACCCACGGAGTTTGGTCTAGGTGGTTCCTCAGCTGCAGCCCTCTTCATGGTTGTGGCTTTGTTGGTGTTGGCCAGACTACTGCAGCTCCCTGGGGATGGCTTCCCCGGACCCCACCCCCCTCCCTGTGCAGCACCTTTTCCCAGCCCTGTCCTAATGTCGGGAACCAGAGGGAGCCAGTATGGGGAAACCTGCTGACCTTCCAATCCAGGGTCCCCATGGTGTTCTTAAGGTGTTTCAGGTTCTCCGGGAAGTTTCCCTTCAGCTGCGGGTACACCTTCAGAGGGTCACCCTCCTGCAGGGTAGCAAGGCAGGAGGGAAGGTTTAAAAAGTGCTCCCCGGCAGGCATGGTGAAATGTGCAGCCCGTGTTCCCCTGGACCCTTGCCGTAACAGAGCCAGTGGGGACGGGAGGCGGCAGGGGCCGTCCAGCGGCACAGCTATGTGATCCCCAGGCTGGGAGTAGAGAAACCCAGGTTCCAGGCCCGGTTCTACCACTAACCCCCAGTCTTCTTTCTACTCCTTGCAGACTCTTCCTCACCTTTCAGGCCTCCCCTCCTCCACACCCCCTCCCCTGCCATCACTCAGTCGGGTCCTCTGCTTCTTTCCATGCAAAGCTCCTTGCATGTCCCTCATCACCTGGTCACTTGTCTGCCTCCCACACTAGTCTGGGACTCCCATGGGATTAGAAGCGAGTCTGAGTGTTTCCCAGTGTGAGCCCAGAGCCTTGCAGTGCCTGGCACAGAGTAGACATGCAGAAGAAATTTGGGGAGGAAAAAGTGGGCATCTTGAGCAAGTCACTCCTGGGCTTTGGGCCTCAGATTCTCTAACACTCAAAAAAGGGGATGGCAGGGCTAGACTATGACACTGAAGGGTCACACTGGCATTTGTTCACTGATCCGGTAAGCTTGTCCTGAATGTCTCCTGTGAGCCCAGAATGGTGCAGGCCTTCAAGCAGGCTTTCCTTTCGGGGGAAACCTGGGTGGGCAGACAGTGTCACTGGCTGGGTCCCACTCACCAGGAGCATGTGCATCACGTGGTCCTGTGTCATGTTGCCGTACTTGGTGGCGTTCTGCATGGGCTGTGGAAGGAAAGAAAAGGGGTTACCAGCACTGGCCCACAGAGGAGGCGCCCTGCAGCAGAGTCAGCAGCTGGAGTCTGGGTAAGAGGCCCAGGTGCTCAACAGGAACAGGCCCATCTCTGCCACCTCCAAGCATGAGAGCTCAAGCAGCTCACTTTACCTTCCTGCGTCAAGGTCCTTATTGGTCAAATCTGCATAAGCTTTCCTGTCCAGGGCTTTGGGGACAACAGATTGTTTTATGAACAAAACCATCACCCATCTAGGACATCAAGAGCTTTGGGAAAGGAGGGGACTGAGATGCTCTGGGAAACGAGAAGCACTTTGTAAGCACCCCAGGGATGGCCCCCAGAGGCTCTTTCCTCCCCCACTCCTGGGAGCCCTCTTCTTCCTAGGGTGGGCCCTGTCCCACCCCTCACAGCAGTCCGCTCCCCCTAGCCATGCTTTTCCTGGCTCAGCAGTCCTCCCCTGTCCCTTGGCACCTGCCCTCCATCTGGGCTACGTAACACCTCCCCGCTCCACTGTCCTGGGGTCGTCCTTACCACCTGGAGCAGGCCTTGCATGGGCATCGTCTGCATCAGCATGGGGGTGGCTACCCGCAACTTGTTCAAAGGCTTGGCAGCTGTGGGAACAGGAGGTACATGCAGTATGAGCGTGGGTGGCCCCAGTGCCCAGGGAAGAGAGTACTCAGATGAGGGAGAAGAAGGCAGGCCCGGCCGGGTGCCGGAATGGGGTCTCTGAAGCCAAGGGACGTGGGGTGGGGGAGGTCAGGATGGAGGCGGGGCACGCACGCTTGGGAAGCTTCATGCGCAGGTTCTCCAGCTGCAGGTTCTGTGCGGTGACCGTCAGCTTGTCCAGCCGGCCCTGCTGCTGGTACAGGAAGTAGGCAGTGGTGGCCTGGCCGGCCAGGAGCAGAGCCACCAGGACAGAAAAGCCTGTGTACAGGGCTCCTCGGCTGCACTTGCTGTTGGGGGGATGGAGAGAGAGGTCAGAGGAGAGTCCACAGAGGTGGCTGCCCCAAGGACTGACAGAGTGGGGGGATGCCCCATTTCTATCAGTCCCTCCACCCCCTCGGCTACCCCTAACACACACACACACACACACACACACACACACAGACACACACACACACTTTAAACACAAGTGCCAACGGACATGCAGCTTGAAAACATTCCCCAAGCCCCGTATTTCCAACCGTTACTGTTCCTACGGTCCTCCTAAGCAGAAATCCTAGATCTGTCCCCTGGACTTAGGATGAGTGGGAAAGAGCCAGGGACAAGCACCTTGTCCTTTCTACCAGGGGATTTCCTGAGGATCAGGACTGCCCTCCAGGGGAAGGCAGTTTTCATCCCCCACCTACCGATCCCCTGCGGTGAAATCAGAGAAAAAGGAAAGAAGTGGGACCTGGACAGCAGAGTATGTGGCCCACCTAAAAACGAGAAGTGAGGCCTTGACATTTCAGGGGCAGGTTGGGGACACTGGACAATGTCAGACTAGAACAGGGCCAGGCACCACCCCCTCTGGGGGCACATCCTCTGCCCCAGACTCTCAGTGTCTTTGAGCAAATCTCTGCTGTTCTTTGGGCCTGTCATGTGGATGGATGCCTCTCACCTCAGCAATTCTAGGATCTGGTAGTTTTCTTCTTTGAAGTAAGATCTGACTGTGACCACAGAAAATATTTCAAATGATGATACCTACCCAAGGGGGATTTCAGCGGGAGTGTGGCGCTGAACCTGTGTAACTGGGAGAGTGTCTCACATTCCCTAAACTGGATAGCCCTACTGGGAGGAGTAGCCAGATCTCAGCCTTTGGAGCTGTTGGCCTTGGATACGGTTTGTCAGGGCACATGGACGTGGTACAGTTTAGGGAAGGTAAGGATCCTGTGCCAGGAACCTGAGAGTTCCTGGCCTGTTTTCTCCCACCTCACCCCAGAGGCAGGACTACTAACTAGAACCCCGGTGGAAATTGTTGGGACGAGACTGCATTCTGCTTACTCCAGGAACCAACAAGGACACTTTAGGAAACTCCAGGAGACCCTTCTGCATGGTAACTCATGACGTCACAAACAGAGCTCATTCTCATTGGCTCTCTGCTTGCCAGTCCTCTGCATTTTCTGGGCCAAGGTCCAGACCAAAAGATTGTTGTTCTGTTAGGACAAAGCAAACACCCTGCATGGGGAAGAGGAGACCAGACAGGAGGGGAAAATGAAAACAAATCCCACTTCTAGGCCTTCTCAAGGAATAGGGGTGGCCAGCAAGCCAGGGTCTTGTCTGTGCGCAAGCTCTCTAGCTCATTACCTACAGGCTCACGCACGCCCCTTCCGCAACCCCACACCCAGTCTAATTCCGGTCTTAGGAGAAACTGAACGTCAGTTTCTCATATGAGCATAAGAATCTACACAGCCATATTGGAGATAAGGCCTGGTATGGAGCCCTGGCTCTGCACCCCCTTAGCTCAGGGACCAGGGGCAAGTCACTTAACCCCTCTGAGTAACCTGAGATAGGAACAGCTACTCAAAGGGTTGTTACAGAAAATAAGATCCTGAGGGTTAAGCCCTTGGCTCCATACCTAGGCACACAACACTGAACACTTTTTCAGGAGTTAAGAGTTAAAACTTAGCATCTGGTTTCCTTCCTCTTTTTGCATCTTGAATGCGGTCCCCTGGTTCTGAACAACTGCCAACTCTTGTCCCCTCTATATTCATTTCCTCCTTTCCACTACCTCCTTCTTAAATAAACAATAATTACCAGCTGAAGTCAGGAGCCAACCAGAACTAGCAGGAATCATGATACAAATGTTGCCAGGCAGAAGTGCTCACAAAAGGGTCTGAGATCAGCTCAAGGCTGGAAAGGACTGAGCACACAGGGCAGGTCAGTTTTAGAAGCAGTAACTAAACTAAAAGGAAAACCAGACAAAGTTTTGAGGAGGGAGCACCCTCTCTGTACACTGAGCCCATGCTGGGTCTGCAACTCACTGGGTGGCCTGAACTCAGAGGGCCTCCATCTCCCCTCCCTGCAAATCATGTTTCCAGATGGGGGCCAGATGGTTGTGAGCTCACACTTTGAAATCAGGTTAGTCCTGGGTTCAAATTCTGACTCCAACACTCACTAGCTGTGATAACTTAGGTAAGTTGCTAACTAACAAAGCCTCAATTTTCCCTTATGTAAAAATGGGGATGGGGTGCCTGGGTGGCTCAGTTGGTTAAGAATCCAACTCGATCTCAGCTCAAGTCTTGATCTCAGGCTAGTAAGTTCAAGCCCTGCACTGGGCTCTGTGCTGGGTGTGACGCCTACTTAAAAAATTAATTAATTAATAATAAATAAGTAAATAAATAAATAAATAATGTGGGGATGAGAAAAGTACCCGACTCTAGGGTTACTTTGAGAATTAGGATTGGGTTTAGCACATAACTAATCACAGTAATTACTAACAGTGACTGAGGACTGGTAACAGGTAGACAGTGAAAGGGGACTATTATCATGGCTAGTATCATCATTGTCTTTATTTTTACTGAGACCCAGAGAGAAGCAGTGATTTGTTGCCTGGTCACCTGTCTTGCAGAATGCAGTTCCTCATGACATCTCTGAGCGTCTCTCCCAAACCCCTTTCTGCCTGGTAACAGCTGACATCACAGCTCTAAATCCCTGTAATTTGCAAATTACCTTTTTCTTTTTTTAAGATTCTATTTTTAAGTCACCTCTACACCTAATGTGGGGTTCGAACCCACAACCCTGAGATCAAGAGTCACATGCTCTACTGTCTGAGCCAACCAGGACCCCCAATTTGCAAATTACTTTTTGAAGACTGGGGACTATGGGGACACAGGGTAACTGCACTCTTTTTTTTTTTTTTAATGTTTATTTTTGAGAGAGAGATAGAAGGGAAGGGGCGCAGAGAGGGGGAGCGAGAGGGAGAGAGAAAGAGAAGGAGAGAGAGGGAGAGAGGGAGAGAGAGGGAGAGAGAGGAAGAGAGAGGGAGAGAGAAGGAGAGAGAGGAAGAGAGAGGGAGAGAGAGAGAGGGAGAGAGAGAGAGAAGGAGAGAGGGAGAGAGAGAGGGAGGGAGAGAGGGAGACCCAGAATCTGAACAGGGTAGCTGCATTCTAACCCCGCTTTTTTTCAGGAAACATCTGGATGAGAGAATCCTGGGGCTAGGAGAGGGGTCCCGGGGTCCTCTGGGTGGCTGCTCTGGCCCCTTGCTACCAAGGAGAGGGACACAGGCAGGGCATGCCCACATCAACCTTCAGTGCCTTCTACAAATTTAGCCAGAGTCCCCCTTTGCCTTTCCCCGACCCCTTCCAGCATCTCTCAATCCCTCCTGTAATGGCGGACGCGTCCATCTACTCAACAAACACCTGTGACTATACTTCCCTGATACAAACTCATACACTGGTCCGTGGGAATTAGAGAGAAACCCCACTGTGATGAGCTGCTTCCACCATCCTCTTTGCGAAACTCTGTTTCTCCATCTAGGATCCATAGCATTTTCCAAATCTTGTCCAAAGTTTCTAACCTAGGATTCACAGTCCAGCTTCCCGAGGTCTGTGAAGCCTGTGATATTGTTTGAAACTCTAGGGAGAGAATCCGGGGCTCTCTCCTGATTTTCAGAAGCGTATCGTGCAAAGAAATATAAAACTCCTGCCCTCAAGAAGCCCCCTCATTGTACAAGAGAGAGAACAGAAGACCTGAGCAGGCCAGAGACTTGCTCAACATCACCCAGAGTCAGGGCCTGAATCTCGCCGTCCTGCGGCTCCCCATCTAGTGCTCCTCCCGCAGCACCTGGGCACGTCTGTGCGGTCCAGGATTTGCGTGCTCTCTCCCGAAGCTCACACATACCTCTCCGGGGCTGCAGGGCGCTGGCCCAGAATGGGCAGCTGCTCATGGTTGGAGATAAGGTCGCGCTGGTCTTCCATGGTTCTGGCCTCTAGTCTTCCCCACCACACCTCCTGCTGCTGCTGCTGCCTCCTGGGTGTCTGGGACCCTGAACCCGTGGCCCACCTCTTGAAGTCGGGGCTGAGGAGGAATCTGATTCGTCCACAGGAGGCCACTCCGCCCACTAGTTAAAGTGGAAGTGAAAACCACAGAGCTGGAAATACCCCCACTTGGGCAAAGCTGCCTTTAACAGGGCAGGATGAGGGGGTGGTGATGCTCCCCAGACAGGTGGAAAGGCCAGCATACTTCCATTGGTTGCTCAGGGCCCTCGTCACTTGTTTCCGGGCAGACCTTTGGATTCATAAGGCACTTTGGATATTTCAACAAACAGGCAAATGTTCACTCCCTAGACAGGAAACCACTTTGAAAGAGAAAATGCCTTTGTCTCCCCTGTTCCCCCATAGATAGCTGGGTGCAGAAAGGGAGAGGAAACGGTGGGCTCAGTGATCCCCCTGCTGCCTCCTAACTTGAGCATTTCATGAACTGAGTCCATGTTTCTAAGGCTCTGGGACTAACATTAACTGCCACTTACTAAGTCCTCCTTTGTGCCAGGCACAGTGCTAATTGTTTTACATGCTTTGTTTCATTTGATCTTTACAGCGACTCTTTGAAGCCTGTTTTATTTTATTATTTCCATTTATAGGGAGGGACTCAGAGGCTTTTGAGAGGCTACGTGCTTGCCCAAGATCATGCATACAAGAAGTGGGGAGTCTAGGTTTTTAACCACTCGGCTCTTCCGTCATGCTGATGTCCAAACCATGTATTTCAAATTCAGGACAGTGGGGGCCTCTGCGGAAGGCCTGAGAAGGGAGATTTAACTGTGTTGGCAAGGTTTTATTTCTTACTATCTGTGGCTCACATACCACATTTGTTTTATTAATCTTTATGTCTTTTATGTGTTTCAAAATTTACATTAGTAATTTTTAAAATAATTTTAACAGCTTTTAAAGACTTTGTGGTTTGGGGTGCCTGCGTGGCTCAGTCAGTTAAGTGCCCAACTCTTGGTTTCAGCTCAGGTCATGATCTCATAGTTTGTGACTTTGAGCCCGACATCAGGCTCTGTGCTAACAGCACAGAGCCTGCTTGGGATCCTTTCCCTCTCTCTCTGCCCCTCCCCTGCTCACGTTCTTTCTCTCTCTCTCTCTCTCTCTCTCTCTCTCAAAACAAATAAATAAAGTAAAAAAACATAAAACCTGTTAAAAATAAAAATAAAATAGACTCTGTGGTTTGAAGATTCAATGAGTCTAAGATTTCAAAAGTCAAGGGAGATAGTATATGTATTTTGAGGAGACGGAGAAGAGCAGACATGGCCTTCAATGCACCAGACCGGAGTTCAAATTCCAAGTCAGGAAGACCTAGCCCATGACCTGAGCCAGTGCCTTGACCTTTCTGAATTGTTTTTCTCCTTTGTAAAGGAAGGACAATAATACTAAACTTGCTAAGTTGTAAGAGTAAATAAGCATTTAGCACAGAGCCTGGTAACCATAGGAGATGCTCAAGAAATGAAACCGTTACTCAGATATTTACTAGTTAAGATATTTTCTGGATAATCAAGACAAATGAAATTATGTATCCATACAAACTTGAGCACAAATGTTCATAATAGCCCTCAAGTGGAAATAACCCAAACCCAAAGTCACTAGATAAACAAATTGTGGTTCACCCATACAATGGATACTACTTGCAAAAAAAAGGAATGAACTATTGATACATATACAATCTGGATGAATCTCAAAATAAGTATACTATATGAAAGAAGCCAGAACAAAAGAGTATATACTGTATGATTCCATTTAGATAAAGTTCTAGGAAATGCAAACTAACTTACAGTGATAGCAAAGAAATGAGTAGTTACCTAAGGATTGAGGGGGTGTATGGGTGCCTGGGTGGCTCAGTAGGTTAAGCGTCCAACTGCAGCTCAGGTCATGATCTCGTGGTTTGTGAGTTGAAGCCCCACATCGGGCTCTGGGCTGACAGCTCAGAGCCTGGAGCTCACTTCAGATTCCATCTGCCCCTCTCCTGCTCACACTGTGTCTCTCTCAAAAATAAATAAATATTAAAAAAAAATTTTTAATGAAAAAAAAGGATTGAGGGGGTGCGGTGCAGGAAGGGACAAGAAGGAGGGATGACAAAGTGGCACAAAGAAACTTTGGGGGCACTATCTTGATTGCAGAGCTTTATTCATGATGTATGTACATGTCAAAGCTTACCAAATTGTACACTTTAAATACACAAAATTTATTATGTATCAATCATACCTCAATAAAGCTATTTTTAAAATAAGACTTTTGGGGGCACCTGGGTGGCTCAATCAGTTAAGTGTCCGACTTCGGCTCAGGTCATGATCTCATCATTGGTGAGTTCGAGCCCCGCATCGGGCTCTGTGCTGACAGCTCGCAGCCTGGAACCTGCTTCAGATTCAGTGTCTCCCTCTCTCTCTGACCCTCCCCTGCTCATGCTGTCTCTCTCTCCTTCAAAAATAAATAAAAACATTAAAAAAAATTTTTTTAATAAAATAAGACTTTTTAAAAACATTCCTTTTTTTTTAAGTTTATTTATTTATTTTGAGAGAGAGAGCAAGCAGGAGAGGGGTAGAGAGAGGGAGAGAGAATCCCAAGCAGGCTCCAAATAGGGCTCAAATTCACAAACCATGTGGTTTCTAAGCTGAAACCAAGAGTAGGATGCTTAACTGACTGAGCTACCCAGGAGCCCCTTTTAAAAACATTTCTTAAAACACAAGCGACAAAGCAAAATAGTGTGTTGTACTTCAAAAGTCACTATAAAGAAAGTAAAAAGTCAGCCCCCAAATTAGAGAAAATATTTACAAATTATATATCTGATAAGGGTCTAATGTCCAGATTATATAAAGAGGTATTAGAACTCAATAGTCAAAAGACAACCTAATTTCAAATGGGCAAAGGATTTAAGCACATCTTTCTCCAAAGATGTACAAATGGCCAATAAGCACATGAAAAGATGCTCCACATTATGAGTTATTAAGGAAATGCAAATCACAGCCACAATGAGGTGCCACCTCACACCCACTATGATGGCCGTAACCAAAAAGACAGACAATAACAAGTGTTGACAAAGATGTGGAAAAAGTGAAACTGCCGTATTGCTGGTGGGAATGTAAAATAGTACAGCTGGGGTGCCTGGCTGGCTCAGCCACAGAGAATGCCACTCTTGATCTCAAGGTCCTAAGTTTGAGCCCAACATTGGGGGTTGAGTTTACTTTTTAAAAAATAAGTGGCGCCCGGGTGGCTCAGTCGGTTGAGCGTCCGACTTCGGCTCAGGTCATGATCTCACGGCTCGTGGGTTCGAGCCCCGCGTCAGGCTCTGTGCTGACGGCTCGGAGCCTGGAGCCTGCTTTGGATTCTGTGTCTTTCTCTCTCTCTGCCCCTAACCCACTCACATCCTGTCTCTGTCTCTCTAAAAAATAAATAAACATTAAAAAATTTTTTAAAAAAATAAATAAAATTAAATTAAAAATAAAATAAAATAAAATAAAATAAAATAAAATAAAATAAGGGGCACCTGGGTGGCTCAACTGGCTAAGAGTGACTCTTGGTTTCAGTGCAGGTCGTGATCTCATGGTTGTTAGATTCTCTCTTTCCCTCTCCCTCTGCCCCTCCCCACTTGCTCTCTCTCTAATAAACTTAAAATTTTTTTTTTAATTAAAATATGGTACCACTACTTTGAAAAACAATTTGACAACTCCTCAAAAAATTAAACAGGGTTACCATATGAGCCAGTAACTCTGCTCCTAGATCTGGCACAAGAGAAATGAAAGCACACCCCCACACAAAAACCCGCACACAAATGTTCTTAGCACCATTGTTCTTCATACCCCTAAAGTGAAAACAACCCAAATGTCCATCAACTGATGAGTGAATAAAAGTGGCATATCCATACAATAGAATATTATTTAGCCATAAAGAGGAGGTAATATATCAACAGAACTGGTTTTTTTTTTTCCAGAAACAATGAAGTACTGATTCATGCCACTAAATGTTTGAATTTGGAAAACATCATGCTAAATGAAATAAACCAGACACAAAAGGCTACATACTGTATGATCTATTTCTGTGAAATGTCTGGATTTCCATAGAGAGAGAAATCCGTAGAGAGAGAAAGTAGATCAGTGGTCGCCAGGGGCTGGGTGGGGAGGGGAGGATAGAGAATGATTGCTAATGGGTAGGAGGTTTCCTTTTGGGTGATGAATATATTCTAGAATTAGATAGTGGTGATGGTTACACGACTTTGTGGATATATGGAAAACCACTGAGTTGTACAATTTTAAAAGCTTGAATATTGTGTTATGTGAATTATAGCTCAATTTAAAAAAAGATTTCTTGGTAATGATGGCTAGAACACACATATAGCTTCACTTCCTCTCTCAAATGACATTTTTTTAATTTAAACTATAAGGACAAGGAGGACAGAAGAGAAAGCAGCAGCAGAATTTTGGAAGCTGGAGAGCATATACACTAGAGGTAACTCCTATAGCAGATCCAGAAAGCTAAATCCTAAACCTGCAGCTAGAAAAGCTGACAAGCCACCTATTTACATGGCAGATGTAAATCTGCTCAGGAACTGGGATATTAGGCAACTGGGTAGGAGTAAAGGTGGGGCTAAGAAGAGGAGGATTGGTTGGAAGTCTGCTTACCAAACAGTTGGATGGATACCCACTTCCTTTCCTGCCATAAGTTCCTCCTCCCTCTCTCAGGGAAGACTGGAAGTTTATCCTCTGGCACAGCATAGGACATGGGCTGGTACTAAAGCTAAGAGTCCCAGCCTTCTCCCCACTCCCGGTTCCCCAAATGCTAGAAGGCAGGCCTGTCCCTCCAGGCAGTACATGAGAAGATCCTTCTTTGGGGAACATGACCATCCCAGGAGAAATGACCTAAATATTCTGACATTGGGGGTTCCTCAATGAAACGGATAATGCTATAGGGGAGCTCTCAGTGGATAAGCCCTACTCATGGATCACAGCTTCTACTTGGTTTTTTAGATCATCAAGGGTTATAGAATATCTGAAGAAAGCCTCTAACATAAAAGAGAATGAACAAAACAAATAACCAAACCCCCAAAAAGCACCACGGAGGAACAAAATGGCCATGATTAGCATTAGAGACATAAAATATGATACTATACCCATGAAACAAGAATAGATGCCCTTAGAAGAAAAACACAGCTGAAAAAAGAAAGAAGAAAAACGCAGCTATTGAAGATTAAAAGCACAAGGGCAGATATTAAACAATTGGTAGATGGAAGATAAAGGGTTTTTTTTTTTTCGTTTCTCAGAAAGATAAATTTCCCACAAAGACAAAAAGAAAAACTGGAAAGAAAAGAAAAGAGAATTAAAGACCAGTTTGGGAAGCCCAACAGCCAAATATCAGAGTTCCAGAAATAGAGAACAGAGAAAATCAAGGGGAAGAAATCATCAGTGAAATAAGTCAGTACAATTTCCAGAATTCAAGGGCATAAATTTCCAAACTGAAAGGGCCCAGGGAAGACCAAGGAAAAAGCATGAAAATAGTCTCAAACCAAGGCACATTATGGAGAGGCTTCAGAAAAATAAAGACAAAGAAAAGATTCCGCAAATTCCAAATTTCCAAAAAGGAAAAAACAAAACATATACAAAACACCAGGAATCACAATGACTTTGGACTTCTTAACAGCAACCCTGCAAACCAGAAGATAATGGAGCAATGTCCTCAAAATTCTACAGGAAAGTTATTTCCACCCTGGCATCTTCACTGAGCCAAATTATCAAATATGTGAGGGTGTCATGAAGATATTCTCAGACATTCAAGATCTCAAAATTTTTCCTTTCTCAGAAAGCTTCAGGAAGGTATGCTCCACCAAAATGAAGGCGTTCACTAAAAATACAAGGAGACCTGAGACACAGGAAACTGAAATTCCACTTGTGAGACAGAATAGGGATCCCCAAGAGGGTGGTGCACAGAAATTCTAGGAGTAAAACGAAAACATCTACATTGGATCAGGCCCAAAGGCTTTGAAAGACATCTCAATGTGACAAAATTGATACATATCTGATATGTCTGATAGATATGTGATATGTACTGAGAGGCAATTTAGGTAGTTTTTGGAGAGTATAAAATTAAATTATGATAATTTCACTGAAAATTAAGTGAAGGAACACTCATACACTGTTGGTGGGACGCAAACTGGTGCAGCCACTCTGGAAAACACTATGAAGGTTCCTCAAAAAGTTAAAAATAGAAGTACCTCATGATCCAGTAATTGCACTACTGGATATTTACCCCCAAAATGCAAAAACACTAATTCAAAGGGATACATGCACCCCTATGTTTATTGCAGTATTATTTACAACAGCCAAATTATGTAAGCAGCCTAAGTTTCCATCAACAGATGAACCGATAAAGAAGATGTGGCACATATACACAATGGAATATTATTCAGTCATTAAAGAGAATGAAATCTTGCCATTTGCAACAACATGGATGGAAGCAGAGAGTAGAATCTTAAGCAAAATGTCAGAGAAAGACATATATCGTATGATTTCACTTATATGTGGAATTTAAGAAACAAGAAAACAAGGGAAAAGAAAAAAGAGAGAGAAAGACAAACCAAGAAATAGATTCTTAACTGTAGAGAACTGATGGTTACTGGAGGGGAGGCGGGTGGAGGGATGGGTAAAAAAGGTGATGGGGGAATTAAAGAGCACGCTTATCATGATGAGCCCTGAGTAATGTACACCTGAAACTAATATAACACTGTATGTTAACTGTACTGGAATTAAAATAAAAAACAATTTAAAAAAACAACAAAAAAAGAAGGGTTGCTGGGTGGCTCAGTCCATTGAGCAACCCACTCTTGATTTCAGCTCCGGTAATGATTCCAGGGTTGTGGAAGCAAGCCCTAAGTCGGGCTCACGCTGAATGTGGAGACTGCTTAAGATTCTCTCTCTCCCTCTGCCCCTCCCTGACTCCTGCTCTCTCTCTCTCTCTCAAAAAAAAAAAAAAATAATAATAAAATTTAAATAAAAAAATTCAAAAAGGGGTGCCTAGGTGATTCAGTCAGTTGAGTAACCAACTTTTGGTTTCGGCTCAAGTCATGATCTCAAGGTTCATGGGTTTGAACCCCACATGGGTCTCTGTGCTGATGGTGCAGAGCCTGCTTAGGATTTTCTCTCTCTTCCCCTCTCTCTGTGCCTCCCCTGCTCATAGGCACATTCTCTCTCTCTCACAAAATAAATAAATAAAGTTAAAAAATTTTTTAATAAAAAATAAAAGAAAAGAAAACAGAGGTACCTGAGTGGCTCAGTCGGTTTAAGCAGCTGACTCTTGATTTCAGCTCAGATCATGATCTCGTGGTCATGGGATTGAGCCCCGAGTCAGGCTCCATGCTAGACATGGAGCCTGCTTAAGATTCTCTCTCCCTGTCTCTCTACCCGTCCCCTGCTCACATGCTCAAGAAAGAGAGAGAGAGAGAGAGAGAGAGAGAGAGAGAGAGAGAGAGAGAGAGAAAGAGAAAGAAAGAAAGAAAGAAAGAAAGAAAGAAAGAAAGAAAGAAAGAAAGAAAGAAAGAAAGAAAGAAAGAAAAAAAATTAAGCAAATGAAAAACCAAGACAACTATTAAGTCTTGGGAAAACAAAAGTTATATATGAAATCAATAATAATCCTAGTATACTATGTAACTCAACTTGAATGTCATACACATTGTCATAATATGGTAAACATTGAATGCTGATCATAAATAACCAAACATATAATAGAGGTATAAGGGAGGAGTAAAGGACAAGAAAGAGTGACATAGAAGGACAGAGGAGGAAAGAGGGCTAAATCCTCATCTTCCACTGTGAAAAACCAACCAGGTAATGTTTAAAATTGAAAAATCAGGAAGTAAAATCAGAAGTTATTTAGAGATACAGAGATAGATACCAAAAGAATCAGCTAAAAAAGTTTAAGTGGTATAAAGAGGAAGATGAGGAAATGCTATTTTTCATAGTAAGCCTTACAGAAGTATTTGATTCTTTGAATATGTAAATTTTTGTAGCTTTGATACAAAGGAAAACTAAATTTAAAAATAATGAAAAAAGGGGCACCTGGGTGGCTCAGCCGGTTGAAGCCTCCGACTTTAGCTCAGGTCATGATCTCGTGGTTTGTGGGTTTGAGCCCCATGTCGGGCTCTGTGCTGACAGCTCTGAGCCTGGAGCCTGCTTCAATTCTGTGTCTCCCTCTCTCTCTGCCCCTCTCCTGCTTGCACCCTATCTCTCTTTCTCTCAAAAATAAATAAACATTAAAAAAAATTTTTTTTTAAATAATGAAAAAATACATCAAAGTCAATTGATTGTAAGCTGACTGTGAAAACAAAATGGCAGGCCAAAACCTTTTCCTTGTGAAGCAACTTTAGGCTAAGGCCAAAGATGACCCCAAAAGTCAACCTGCTCTTGAGTGCAGGTGACTGGAGACTAATTCCAGCCAGGAGGGTGGACCCCAAGACTGAGTTTCTCCAGGGTGGGTGGGAGAGGGCTCTAGGCCCCACTGCCTACTGAAGGAGACCTATGCCACCCCTCTCCCTGCATTGGGAAGGAGACAAAGTGGTGAGGAGCAGGAAGACTTGGTATCTAACACATCCTTAAGGTTAAGGCAGGATTCAACGACCCCATTGTTCAGATGGGGAAAGTCTGGCTCAGAAAGGGGAAAGGAACTGGGCCAAGGCCATACAGCAAGGTCACAAAACGCTGGGTCTGGCCCCTGCAGCTAAACAAAAGAGCCAGTCTGCGGCAGACTTCCTGTATTCACCTCCAAGTTCTAGTAGTTGGATCACAGGGCAGAAAAAACGAAAATACAAGGTAGGTGTGTTGGAGACATCAAGAGAAAGAAATGTTCAAAGACTACTGGGATTTGTCAGAAGGATCCAGGATCCAAATGGAATGGGCAGCTGTCAGTGAAACATGGGACATTTCTAGAATCAATTAGAATAATTTACCTGCTCTTTAGAAGAAACTATAGTTCAATCCCAGGTGATAAAGAAAAATTCTTCTTAAAAAAATTGTTTTTTAATCTTTATTTTTGAGAGACAGAGACAGAGTGTGAACGGGGACGGGCAGAGAGGGAGACACAGAATCTGAAGCAGGCACCAGGCTCTGAGCTCTCAGCACAGAGTCCAGTGCGGGGTTCAAACTCACGAAACGCAAGTTCATGACCTGAGCCGAAGTCAGATGCTTAACAGACTGAGCCACATAATGCTCCCAATATTCTTTTTTTTTTTTTTTTCCAAATGTTTATTTTGAGAGAGAGAGAGAGTGTGAGCCAGGGAGGAACAGAGAAAGAAGGAGACAGAGGATCAGAAGTGAGCTCTGTGCTGACAGCAGAGAACCCAACACAGGCTGGAACTCACAGAACGTTGAGATCATGACCTGGGCTGAAGTTGGACGTTCAACCAACTGAGCCACCCAGGCGCCTCAAAGAAAAATTCTTCTTTACAGAAGAATACAAGAAAACCAACATAAAAGAAAAGATAGAATTAGAAAATCACCTTTTAATAACCCCCAGTGCAATAGCTGGTTCAGGTAAGGGCCACCAATGGATGCCAAAACCATGAGATGAAAGGTTGGAGAAGGAAAGGATATCATGCACTGAAGCAGCATCCCAAAGGTCCTCACTGGTTGCAAAGAGGGAAAGGCACTTTACGAGGGTGTAATCCTGCTATCAGCACCAAGTGATCAAACTTAGCATCACCAATCGTGGGACAGCCTGACAACAGGTTTCCTAATGGGATATAACACTGAGCATCAGCTGGGAAATATCTTTGCTAAAACATCATTAACCTGAATCTACCTCTTTTTTTTTTTTTTTTTAAGTTTATTTATTTAAGAGAGAGAGAACTGGGGAGGCGCCGAGAGGGAGCGGGGCAGAGAATCCCAGGCAGGCCCCATGCTATCAGCATGGAGTCTGACGCAGGGCTCAAACCCACAAACCGTGAGATCAAGACCTGAGCCGAAACCAATAGCTGGATGCCTAACCAACTGAGCCACTCAGGTATTCCAACCTGAATCTCCCTTTAGACCTAAGTTTCAGTTTACAGTAATTAGAAGAATAGAAGAACAAGTGAAATGACACCAGAAGGAAAAAGACAAATCCAAGGACAGTCCACAAGACAATGACTGTTACCATCAAAGAGTCAATGCCATGAGAAAGTGTGTGGAGAGGGTTCTATATTTTAAAAGATTTAAGAAATAAAAAAGAAAAAGAAATGTAGGGACGCCTAGCTGGCTCAATCAAGGGAGCATGGAACTCTTGACCTCAGGGTTGTGAGTTCGAACCCCACGTTGGGTGTAGAGATTACTTAAAAATAAAATCTTTAGGGGTGCCTGGGTGGCTCAGTCGGTTAAGCGTCTGACTTCAGCTCAGGTCACGATCTCACAGTCTGTGAGTTTGAGCCCCACGTCAGTCTCTGTGCTGACAGCTCAGAGCCTGGAGCCTATTTCAGACTCTGTGTCTCCCTCTCTCTCTCCCCCTCCCCCACTCTCATTCTGTCTCTTAAAAATAAGTAAACATTAAAAATCAAAATCTTTAAAAAAATAAAAGATTTACAAAATTTAATAACCAGGTGCAATTTATAAATCTTGACAAGATTCTGGTTTGGAAAAAAAAAGCTACAAAAGATATTTTTGAGAGGCCGAGGAAATGTGAATCTGGATTGAATATTAGAGGATATTTCAAAATTGTTACTGCTTGTCTTAGCAATAAGTGTGAAAGTGGAATTTTTGGCTGTTAAGTGATTATGTTTTTAGGAGCTGAAGACTGAATGAAGTACTTGGAGGTGACATGACTTGATGTTTGCAACTTATTTTCAAATGGTTCAGAAAAAAAGATACAGATAGATAATAGGTAAAATTAACTAACAACGGTTGATCATAGATGGTGGGTATAGGAATGATAAACTTTTCTGTATGTTTAAAATTTTGCATAATAAATGGTTGGCGGAATGGTTTTCAAAGCCTACACAGGAACCGTGTTGGGTACTAAGAAGACACTATGTTGCCATCACTGTTACATTGACACTTGTGGGGGCAGCGGGCTCTTTTACAGCACAGGCACATGTGCGTCCTAATCTTTATTGGACTTTCTCAATAACTATTCAAAAGGTTTTTTTGGTTTTTTTTCATAGGAAAAAATTCCAGCTCTACCACTTACTAGATGGGTGATTTTATGCCAGTTACTTAACTCCCTTTTGCCTCAGTTTCCTCAAATGGGCATGCTAAGAGAACCTATCTTATTGGGTTGCTGGGAGAATTGAAGGAGTCAACACACACATGCCTGCCATAGAGACTAAGTGTGCAGAATTTAGGTAGCTCGGTGATATGATTTCCTTGCAAACTTGCCACGTCTGAATTAGGGACCCTGCCTGTGTACAGAGATTTGGAGCCACTCAAGGAAAGGGAGCAGCAGGTATGTTTGTCTGAGCATGTGTATCCTCCCACCAGGGAACTTCCTGGGAGTCTCGAGGTGTACCCTTCAAGCTAGTCAGTTGAAATGCCTGCTCTCCCTTGGTGTGGACACTCTAGGCTCCAGAGGTGTGAGTTCCTGCCAGTTCATTTGGGTGAGCCAGGAGGTGGACTCTCTCAGGACCTCAGGCCCATCCTGTTCTCCTCCTCAGTCCCCAAGTCTCTGAGAGGGCGGAGCTGCCCCAGGTAGCAGGCCGGCCGTGCGTATCCAGCCCTGCCCACCACCCTGCATGGCCTGGCCACTCTTTTGGTGGGAGGTCTCCAAGGACTCTGGTACACTTGGGCTGTGAACACAGAGCCAGGAAAGGGGCTCTTTGTGGGGAAGGAACAGGTCCGGGCTCCAGTCCCACATCTGCTATACCTGCCCCAGGCAAGTTACTTACTTCACTTCTTCCATTCACTCATTCAACACTTACTTATTGCACATCTTCTTGGTGCCAGGCACCGTCTTGGGTACTTGGGCTACATCAACGAACAAAGCAGACAACCATCTCTGCCCTTATGGAATTTACATTTTAGTGGGAGATAAGCATGTAAACTATACTGTTTGTTAGAGAGAGATGAGCAAGCTGGGAAAAAGGGAAGGTATTGCTGGGGCAGGTGGATAGGGGTAGGCTGCAGTACTTTATAGGGTGTTGGAATGCACCTCACTGGCAAGGCCAGATTTGAGCATAGTCTTGAAGGTGAGGTTGTTTACTATGCCCACGTCTGGGGGAAGAGTGTCCTCGGCAAAAGAAAGCCAGAGAAAAGGTCCCATGGTGGGGATGTGCTTGGCATGGTTGAGGAATGGCAAGGAGGCTAGTGTGGCTGGAGTGGAGCCTCTGAGATGGAGATCAAGTGCACAAGGTCAGTGATGTCTGGTGCCAGGCCCTCTTCATGGTCTGGTGTGGCCATCTTCATGACTTTGACTTTTACTCTGAGTGAAATCAGGAGCCATGGGAAGCCTTTGAACAGAGGAATGCTGTTATGATTGTGTTTGGCTTTTTTTTTTAAAGAATGCTTCGTTTTCATGTTTATTTTTGAGAGAGAGAGAAAGAGAAAGAGGGAGGGAAGGAGGAAGGGAGGGAAGGAGGGAGAAAGCAAACAGAGACACAGAATCTGAAGTAGACCCCAGGCTCTGAGCTGTCAGCATAGAGCCTAACATGGGGTGTGAATCCATGAACCATGAGATCATGACCTGAGCCAAAGTCGAATGTTTAATCAACCCAGCCACCCAGGTGCCCCTCTGATTGTGTTTTAAAAGGGTGGCTTGGGCTGCTGCTTTGAGAATCTCATTGGACTGCTGTGAAGGTCTAAGGAGAGCCTGGATGGAAAACACTTTGTAACAAAAAGCTCTGGGGAAAAGAGACTAGCTGTTCTGCTTCTTCCCATCTTATCCAAGAGACAATCGAGTAAGGAAAGGATTTGACTTGCCCAAGGTCAGATGCTCTACAATCAATTTAGCATCTGGAACTCCTGGACTCTTCTCCCAGGTGCCATCTGGCAGGTAGGTAAATAGCTTTTGGACTTGTGGTCTCAGTGAGTGCATCTGAACAGGACCGACTGAGTGGTTCTCCCCCATGATTCGTTCATCCAGCAAATATGTATTAAGCACAAGTTCTCCACCCGGCATTAGGATATAGGGGCAATCGAAGACACCTGGTGAGGGCTGAGCCCCAGTCTTTGATGGAGCAGGAGTCAGATATCAGTCAGAGACCAGGCCACCAGTGGCTGGGGGTAAGCTTAGGGGTCGGGGGTCAGTCCATGGCTGGAATCAGCATGAGGCTGGAGGCAGAGAGACCAGTCAGGAGGCTGTGGTAAAAAGCCAAGCTGGAGAGGCAAGGCCTGGTGGAGCCTGTGGCTGGGAGCATGAGGAAAGGGAACGAAGAATAAAAACGTCAGGAGGAAAGTCCACAGGACTTGGGGGAGACTGGATATGAAGAAAGGGGTGGGTCCAAGATGCTGCTGAGCATTCCTACTTGGGTGACAGAGATGATGTCATTCACAGAAACAGGAAGTCCTTGGCACATCTGAGGAACAGAAAGAAACGCCATACGTCTGAGCATAATGAGCAAGGTGGGGTGCGGTTTCAAATGTTGTTGCCGAGACGGGCAGGGGCCAGATCATACAGACTTGGGTCTTAGTGGGTAGTATTCCAAAACAGTGGAAGCTAGCAGAGAGTGTCAGGCAGTAAGGGACTGTGCTTGGTTGATGTTTTAAAATCATGTGTGGCATACAGATTTAAGGGGGGCAGGAGTGGGAGCCTGGAGACCAGTTAGGATGAAGTAGCTTAGGCGAGAGATGGTGTTTTCCGGTGGTGGTGGAGACAGGGAGAAGCGGATGGATTCCATAGCTGTTTTGAAGGGAGAGATTTCAGGTGTGGGCAGGAGATCAAAGGAGTGCCTGGGTTTGGGGTGTACAATGGATGGTGGCATTCATCAAGATGGGGAAGATGGGAGAGCGCATTCTGGGATAGGCAGACTCCAGAGTTCGGCTCTGGCTACATTCTGTGTGACACCCACATGTAGACATCAGGTAGATGGTTGAAGGTACCAGACTGACACTTAAGAAAAGAGTGAACACGGACATTTGTAAATGGTCAACTCGCAGATGGTATTTAAAGCCATGGGACTAGGGCTGAGCCCTGGGGACCCTCAACATTTAGAGACTGGATGGAGGAGCAGCCCTGACCAGTGCGGAGAAGTCGTCAGGGAGGAGAAGGAAAACCAGGAGAGGGTGCGCTCATAGACCCCAATAAGGGAGTAGGCAGGGGGGGGTGGGGGGTGGGGGGGTGGGGGCGGTTACTGCGCCCGATGCTGCTCAGAGAACCAGGAGGAGAAGAAGCCCCATGGGCTCGACCACGTGGGGGCCACGGGAGATGGAGACAAGAGCAGGTCGGCAAATTGGGTCAGGAGGTGAATGGGAGGGGAGGAAGTGATACCAGCATGAAAGTGGGGGGGGCAGGGAGTGGGGGCCAGCAGCTGGAAGAGGACTCAGGTCACGGCTCTCGAGCATGTTTTGTGGATGGGAAAGATGAAGGAAGGGGGCAGGGGCTTGATGGTGCTGAGGAGGAGGGGCCTGCCCAGCTCCTGCGCGGGGCGTCCTGAGGTGCTTCTGCACAAGCTGCCCCTCCAAGAAAGGCTGCTCTGCCATCCAGCCTCCTCCGCAGCGCCTCCCCTCCATGGCACTCAAAGCACCTCCCCTCCATGGCCTTTCTTCTTCTCCTCCTCACCACCCGGACCTCCTGCCTCAGCACGGCAGCTCATTCCCCCAGTGCTGCCACCACCAGCACCATCCACTGGATTTGAGCTAAGTGAAACTTCCGGAAGTATACCAAGGCCTTTGTTCCTGGCTTTCATTCCCTCCTAGGGTCTCACCTCTTTGAGTGCAACCTATTCCCACATGGTTGCTTATTGTATTGTCACAACAGCCCTGCGAGCCTCAGGGGGATTTAGGAGATATACAAGTACAGCTAAGCACGCGGCTAGTAAGTGGCGAAGCTGGGACTTGAACACACGTCTAGGCTGTCTGCAGAGCCCATTCTAACTACCGTCCCATGCTGCCTCCACAGACCTCTCATGCCTTTTGGCCAGTCTTGGTGAAGGCGACGCCTCCTGTACTCCTGTTCCCATGGGATGGATTTGAAAGGCAGACGGGATTCTTTCCCCATCTGTGTTTCAGGGGGGCAATTTCTACAATTACTCTCCAGACAAGCTAAGTACCAGTTCACCAGTCTTCTGTCCTGCCCAGGAATGACCCTTTCTGAACATTTCCTCACATCCCTGAGAATCTGTTTGCATGCCTTCAGAGACAGAGAGCATATTACTACATCCACGAGCAGCCTGTTCTAGGCAGGAGGATAGCAGAGCAATCCAAAAACGGACTCCAACCCCAGATGCTTTGGCTGAATCTCAACTAGTATCCTGTGCCTCAGTTTCCTCATCTGCAAAATGGTAATGATAGAAGTGCCTACTTCCTAGTGTGATTACGAGGATTAATCAGATGCTACATTTAAATAGCCTGGGAAGTACATCATAAATTTCACTTATGAGCATCATCATCATGTTTCCTGAGGGCAAGCTACAACTCACTTTACTGCAACCTCCACTCGTCAGGCCCTTGGAATTCTACCCTCTTCTTCATTCACCTGTAGTTTAATCCTGTTGTTCTGCAGTCCTCAATTTTTATTTTCTCCTGACGCCAGGTTTGGTTTTTTGGGTGTTTTTTTTTTTTTTCGTAAGCTCAGTTATTTATCACGCAAACGTGATTTTCCTAAGATCATGATTTCTCCTTGACAGAGTCACTGGTTGTTTGCCAGGCAAGCGCAACAGTACCAAGCACATAACTAGGCTTGGAGAATGACAGCTTAAGGCCTCACCTCCTACCCTCACAAGCCCACTTGTCGGCTCCCAGGCTTTTGCGCTCCCTGGATTTGGAACCCTGTGAGCGGGCCCACGTGACTGCATATCTACCATCGGGGCAAGATTATGTCATGACGGAGAGCCCAGATTCTGGAGACAGAGCCAAGTTCAAGCCCAGACTCTTCTGCTTACTTGCAACATGTCATCTTGGCCAAGACACTCAGTGTTCCTGAGCCTCAGTTTCTTCATCTGCAAAAATGAGATGATAGTACCCTTGTTTACTTTATCAGGTGCTATGAGGATTAAGATAATGTATATAAAATGCTCAGCACAGTTCTTACCTCAATAAACATTTGCCATGAATGTTCTAGGGCTATGCCATCTAATAGAGCAGTCACTAGCTCTCTATATGTGGCAGTTGAAGCCTGAAACGTGGCTAGTCTGAACTGAGATGTGCTGTTAAGCATAGAATACACATTGGATTTCAAAGACTTAGTATAAGAAAAGAATGTAAAATCCTTTGATAACTTTTTATATTGCTTATATGTTGAAATGAAAACATTTTGGATATATTGTATTAAATAAAATATATTATAATTAATGTTATTTTTTCTATTAACAGGTCTTCTAGAAAATTTGGAATTATATGTGGCTCAGTTTTGTGGCTTACATTATATTTCTTTTGGACAGTACTACGATGGTGGGGCTTCTGTCGTTTCGGGTGGGCGATGGTGGGGGTGGTTGTATTTTTTTTTTGTTTTCCAGTGTGGCAGGGGGGAACAGTATAAGTGGTTTTGAGGTATTCGAATTTTAGTGGATGCATCTGTCTCTTATAGATGGTATTTGAGCTGCAAAGGCTCTTTGGAGATTAAGTAGGCCAATCTTCTCTCTCTAATGATGGGGGAACTGAGGCCTACCCAGAGGCCCATGGGATATGCCTAGGGCCAGAGAATTAATGATAGCAGAACTCAAATCAGAACCCAGATACCTTCCCCATCCCAGCAAGCGGCTTCAGGTCAGAATAATGCTGCCACCTGGTGGTCACCCATAGATGAGCGTCACAAGCCAGGGCGGCAGCTAGGCTCCCTCAGGAGCAGGACTCAGCTGCCATCTACTTCCCTGTCCTCTGCAGAAGCTAGAACAGGAAGGACCCTCCTCCAACCTCCTTCCAGTCTGACTGCACAGAGCCCCAGCTTGCCAGGGGTATGAAAGTGTAGTGATTAAGGGCACTATGTGATTACAGACAAGTGAAGGATTAAATCCCAACTCTACTCCTCCTAGCTATGAGGCCCTGCAAAAGCCACTTATCTCTGATCCTTGGTTTCCCCATACGTAAAATGTGGGTAATAATAGCGCTTACCTCAAAGTTATTAAATTTGAGTCAACAAATATCTACAAAGCACCACCACTTATGCACTGTTCCTGGTACTGGGATATAGCAGTGAACCTAAAAAGACAAGCCCATGGTTCTCAGTGTGCCCTTTAGACCACTGAGAGCAGCAGCACCTGAAAACTTGTTAGAAATGCAAATCTTCAGGCCTCCATCCCAGATCTACTGATTCTGAATCTGACACATGCTCAAGGTTGAGAACCACTAGACTTGGACACGTAGATTATATATCAGGTGGGGTTAAGTGATATGAATATGGCAAATAAATGGCTAAATATCTTGAGAATAATGGCCGGGGGCGGGGGTTAGGTGGGGAACACTAATTGATCTGTGAGGGTCAGGGAGAGCCTACCTGATGAGGTGACAAGTTCCAGCAGACATCTGAAAGCAATTATCTAGAGGAAAGGTTAGAAGGATATGCCGTTTCCCCTTCAAAACACATCCTATATTTATAATAAGTCCTGGGGATAGAAGATAGGTGACTATAGTTAATTATTTAAAAAAAAAAAAAGACTTCCTGCAAACTGCATATACATTCTACTTATATCCTATTGGCCACAACTTAGTCAGATGGACCACACCTAACCACCTGAGGAGTCTTTATTCTGATAAACCATATATCCGGCTAAAAACTGAGAGTCCTATTTACAATAGAAAAGGAAGAAAAAGCATTTTGGTGAACAATGGTTTCTGCCATACTAAGAGATTCTGATGTAACCAGCCTTTGGGAGTCTGGTTTATACTTGTATGCCTCCAATGATGGGGGATCCCTTATCTCATGAAAATTTTATCCCCTCTTTGAGCAGCTCTTTTAGAAAACTCTTTGATAACTCAAGTCTACCTCTCTGTAATTCCTACCACCGTGGGACTACACGGAACAAGACTGCTTGCTCCCTCTTCCCCAAGGGAGAATTTACCTATTTTAAGTCCCCTATACATCTTCTCTTTGAACCACCTAAGCTCAATGGCTTCCCCCCTTGGGAAGGGTTTTCCTGATCCGGCATTAAGAGTTTAAAAATGACCTTGACAGTAACCTCATGGATGACAGGGAGCCACATCATCACCCAGGTCCATGAAGATGAAGTGGAAGTCTAGTGCTCTACCTCAAGCAGAATGTGAAGGAAGCCAAGCAGGAATTGGAGTTCCAGTCTCATTGGACTTTTGTATTTCTTCAGGTTTATTTTGTAGTTCAGAAATTCTTCCTTCTGTTGGCTCTAATCTGCCATTGAACCCATCCACTGAGTATTTAATTTCAATAACTGTATGTATTTTTCTTTGGTTCCTTTTCAAAGACATCTGATTATATCTTGCCTACTTTTTTATTCCATTATTTCTTTAAGCATTTCATATGTAGTTTTTTTTTTTTAATATATTTTAATGTTTGTTTATTTTTGAGAGAAACAGAGACAGAATGCGAGTGGGTTAGGGGCAGAAAGAGAGGGAGACACAGAATCAGAAACAGGCTCCAGGCTGTCGGCACAGAGCCCGACACAGGGCTCGAAGCCACGAGGCTTGAGCCAAAGTCGGATGCTCAACCAATTGAGCCACCCAAGCGCCCCTATAGTTATTTTTTTATTTCAGAGAGAGAGTGTGAGCTGGGGAGAGGGGCAGAAGGAGATAATCTTAAACAGACTCCAAATCAGTGCAGAGCCTGATGGGAGGATCAATCCCACCACCCCAGGATTATGACCTGAGCCGAAATCAGGAGTCAGAATGCACAACCAACTGAACCAACCACCTAAGTGCCCTGTTAGGTAGTTTGACATTTTGATAATTTTAATATGAACTCTTTGGGGGTATATAAATCTTTTGTTTCTGTTTGGGGTGCTTATTTTTATGTGTTGGTATCTTTTTTGGGAGTGGAGGGAGCAGGAGTCATATTTGGTTGAACCTAATCTGTGAGAAACCACTGGGCTTCAGTTGTGCTTCTGTCCAGAGGAGCTTTTGCTTTCTATCAAGAGCCCTGACACAGTCCTACTTAGGACTTACTAGCCCAGAAATCTGAGGATTTCTGGCTTATTGTGAAGGTCAAGCTCAGCTCCCTCACCGTGGGGCCGAGGACAGGGAGAGGGGCAGAGCCTAAACTTAACTTCCTGGCACTGACTTGGCATTTGCCTTAAGAGCTACCCCAACTTTCTTTGCTGACAGCCATTCCCCAATCCATTTCAACTTGATGAACTTTTCTTTCGTTTCTTGAATGCCCCTGGGGATTTCTTTAAAATTTTTAAATATTATTTTAAGTAGGTTCCACAGTGTGGAGCCCAACACAGGGCTTGAGCTCATGACCCTGAGATCCAAGTCAAGCTGACATGGAGAGTTGGCCACTTAACCCACTGAGCCACCCAGGTGCTCCTTTATCTCTTTGAAGTCCAGGAATGCATGTTTGTTTTAATTTATCAAGGATCTAGAAATAGAAATGCTTTTATCTAGTTTGTAGCATCTACCTAGTCTACAGTAGGGGAAAGCCCATTCATCTATTCAGTGATTCATTCGACAAGCCATTATGGAGCCCATACTTATCCAAAAGCTGGGGCTGAGGGCTGGGTGGGAGGCACTGGACAAGACCCACTTTACCTTCTCAGAACTCACACATTAGTGGGGAAAATAGGCTGGAATGCAGGGGGATGGTGGTGGCACATGGGAAGTGGGGGGTGCAGTGGGAATTCAATAGAGAAGTGCCTCGAGGGGCAACCAGGAAAGTTAACTCTGAGAGAGGGATGAAGAACAGATTCTAACAGATGAGAAGACAGTGAGGTGACATGGGGGAGAGTAGATGCTAAAGAAGCCAAGCTGGGAGGGGATGTGAGCAGAAGACGGAAGGCACAGAGAATTAGAAAAGCGAAAGGACTAGGTTTGGCTCGGGCAGAGAGCGTCAAGTATGGGCAGGACCAGGTAACAAAGCATGTGGTCTAGGGCTAGGCATGGAGGCTTGTTTAGTAGACTTACAAGAGCTCAGGTCAGAGAAAGGAGCCAGGAGGGCAGGAAGGACCATTTCTCGGGGCCTGGCTGGGGCTGCAGCTGCAGCCCACGACATCAGGCTCACCTGCCAAGGCTGGGCTCCCGTGGTTCGTGGTCTCAGGCGGGCAATAGCTCCTCCAGTCCTGCCTTGCATGTCTGTGGCCGACAGACTGCTGTTTCAACCTAAGCTGTGCAAACTGGCTCTCCTTGCAAACAAAACCCTGAGAGGAACAGCTTTCAAAGACCTGGCTGACTGCATCTCTGGTTACCAGGAAACAACAGTACAAGTTGCAAAGTCCCATCATAGGAAATAAAAAGAATGCTCTAGCAACCGCCAGCATTTTTCCACCAGGATTCCAGCCAGCTGTCATTCAGGCTCCTTGGCATAAGAACTGAACAAGCTTAAGAATAGTGGTAGCTTCTTCAGAGCCAGGCACTGTGCTAAACACTTTAATCTTGCTTAATTCTTATGATACCCTGAGAGGCAGCCATTATCACAGGAAGTTTCACTAAATGGTCAAGCGGTTAAGTAATTTGCCTAAAGTTAGTTTGAAGCTGGGAACTAGGTATTTTTGTCCAGGCATGTTCACTTCTCGAGGGTCTGTACACATCCTGCCTTAGCAATCAGGCTGCCGGTAAGGAAGTACCGTTTTTCCCCCTAACATTTTTAACTTTGGAATAATTTTAGATTTACCAGAAAGTTGCAAGGATCGTATGACTTTTCTACATACCACTCATCCAGTTTTTCCCCTAATGTTAACATCTTACATTACCACAAAATATTTGTCAAAATTAAGAAATTAATTGAACTTCAGGCCTTACTCGTATTTTACCAGTTTTCACGCTAACGTCCTTTCTGGTTCAGGATCCAATGGTGCATTAGTTAGGTCTCTCTAATCTCCTTTGGTCTTCTATCCTTGTTTTTCATCACTTTTGACCCAAGCACTGGCATTCTGCAGAAATGTCCTCTAACTGGGTTACGGGTTTCTTAAGAGTATCAGAGTTCAAGTGCTCTCATCATCTTGCATCTAGAGTATTGTTGACCATTCAACAGCATAGGTTTGAACTGCATGGACAATTCACGTGGATTTTTTCAATAAATACGCATAGAACTGTCTTCTCTCTTCCTTATAATGTTCTTATTAACATTTTCTTCTCTCCAGCTTAATTAGCCACCCAACAGTGGAGCAGTTACCATCACAGGGCCCTATGCTAATCTCTTGCAGAACACTCTGTACCATCTGGTACCACTGGGTCCTCGGAGGTGGATGCAAGCTTCCGGAGAGCAAAAACTTTTTTAATCACTGATGAAAATAGGGCTTGGTGTGTATTTGTGGGGTGACCGAATCTCTATGTACTTTATGTACTGATGTGGAACAATCTCCAAGATTTGCCAAGTGAGAAAAAGCAAGACGCAGCAGAGTGCACTACCAATTTTGCACAGAAGGTGTGGGGGGCGAGTAGACACCCACGTATATTTATATATGGCTCAAGTCTGGAAGGCTCCTCTTCTGCTCAGACTACACTCGGCTCAACGGTTTCCACTCTGCCCTGGCTCTTTAAGAATTGGTCCATTTTTGGAACCAACATCTCCTTTTCAAAACAAGGTCTCTAAGGTCTTGGTCTGCTTTAGATGATGGAGGCAACGATGCCACAACCAGCAGAGTGGAAAACACCCAAGTGCACACAGGTACCTCACCTCTCCTTAGGCTCCTCCTCCCAGGAAGTCACTTCACAGAACACAGGCTCATCCTGTCAAGTGTCAGGGGCCCAACCAGTATCTTCTGTGTTCCTGTTTGGCAAGTCATCCGTATCCTCTGCAGTAATATACCTGTTAAAGGCCTCCTGCTTTATCCTGCACCTGTGATCCCAAGAAGTCTTATGCCCTGGTCAAATGTAGCCAGGAGGAGAGAACCAAATATCCCTGAAGGGTGGCCTCTACATGAAGGAGAGAAGACTGGAGTCGAAATAGCTTACACAAAGGCAATTTATTAACAGAAAACATTAATTTGAGGAATCCTGTTCACAGACGGCGACCACGGCGACCCCCCTTCCTGCGGGTGCTATCGGAGGGGATGGGGGTGACATCCTCTGTGGGGAGGAAGAGAAAATATCATTGCCTAGAGATGGATGGGAAGGAGCCCGGGCCTCCCTAGACCAGTGGCCTCACACACCAACAGTGGATCCTGCTGCTCCCCACATAAACCCTCCATACATAACACACGGATGCGGACTGCCCCATCTGCTGCTTCCTCAAATTTTCTGATGTAGTCTGAACTCATTTTTCTGAAGGGAAAACTGAGGCTCAGAAAAGGTATACAACTTACATATGAGGTCAGAAGCAGGCGAGAAATCACATTTCTGACATCCAGCCCACTGACTCTCTAGTGAAAAGATTCTCCTACTAAACAGGGCAACCTAACACTATCTTCTTTCCAGTCAGTAAAAGGTTGAAAATATGCTGAAAAAAATAAAACCTTAAGAGGAAAACGTTGGACCACCAGATCGAGGGATCAGTACATGATGCGACCATGTGCACAGAAACAGGAAAAGGCTAACACCTTCTCAGGAGCTAGAAAGGATCAGATCATAGGCGTGAGGAGGGCAGGCACTACACAGATATAGGGGATTTGCTGTGATTCTCCACTGCAGGAGTTGCCACTCCCTGCATTCAGTTTTCATGGTCACAATGACTAGTGTACTCTTAATACTTAGTAGGCAAGGACCAAGGATACAGATGGTCCTACAATTCAGGAGACAGACTACACAAAATGCCAACTCCCTTAAGAGACACTATAAAGGATGGACAATTCATCTCCTATCAGTTCCACCAGCCACTGTCCCAAATTCTATACACCAGGCAGGGTGTGGCACAGGGGTTAAGAAATCAAACTGCGCTGTCCCAATGTAAAAGAGAAGGTCGACATTTACAACAGGTGATGGGGTGTTCAGGGAGAAATTCTGTCACATGGTGCCTCTTGCAGCTCCCATTAACAACCCTAATTGCCAACAGTACCCAGACCAAGCACTGTATCCACTGGGTACATCACAAGCTTTCTGGGATTAATACTTCAAAGTAAATCCAAACGCTAGTTAGAGGGGGGACACTTACCAATCCGCCCAATCTTCATTCCTGAGCGGGCAAGGGCTCTGAGGGCTGACTGGGCCCCAGGTCCAGGGGTCTTGGTTCTAGGAAATGAGAATCTATGTTAAGAAAAGCTTTGTCCAACTCATTAGGGGTTCTTTCTGAGATTCCACAACCCTCTAGCTAAGGAATCGGCAACTTTCCTTAAAGGGCCAAACAGTGGAGAGCCCAACATGGAACTCAATGAACCTGAGATCAAGACTTGAGCTGAAATCAGGGCGCCTGGGTGGCTCAGTCGGTTAAGTGGCCGACTTCGGCTCAGGTCATGATCTCACGCTCCATGAGTTCAAGCCCTGCGTCGGACTCTGTGCTGACAGCTCAGAGCCTGGAGCCTGTTTCAGATTCTGTGTCTCCCTCTCTCTGACCCTCCTCTGTTCATGCTCTGTCTGTCTCAAAAATAAATAAAACGTTAAAAAAAATTTTTAAAAAGACTTGAGCTGAAACCAGAGATGGACACTTATCAACTGAACCATCCAGGCACCCCCAAACAATAAATACTGAAGGTTTAGTGGGCCACTTATGATTTTTGTTGCATACTTTCTGACCCCTGGGTCATAGTTTGTGCTCTGCCCTGCCTGCAGCCCATTTAAAGCACTGTCCCTTTTTGCCACAGGCTATAATTCTTTTTTGGTGATCTGTTCATTTCCAACTGCTCCACCCACCCCAAACCAAGACCCTAACATCTTTTCAGTGGACCACTTCATCTGGTCTGCTGTCCACACAGCAGCCATTGTTTTTGTTTTGTTTTGACACAAGCACTATGCCCAATGTGGGGCTTGAACTCATGACCCTGAGATTAAGAGTTGCATGCTCTACTGATGGAGCCAGTCAGATGTCCTAACACAGCAGTCATCTTTAAAAATGTCCAATCTTGGGGCGCCTGGGCGGCTCAGTCGGTTAAGCATCCGACTTCGGCTCAGGTCACGATCTCACAGTTTGTGAGTTCGAGCCCCGCATCGGGCTCTGTGCTGACAGCTCAGAGCCTGGAGCCTGTTTCAGATTCTGTGTCTCCCTCTCTCTGACCCTCCCCCGTTCATGCTCTGTCTCTCTCTGTCTCAAAAATAAATAAACGTTAAAAAAAAATTTTTTTTTTAAATAAATTAAAAAAAAAAAAAGCCCAATCTTGGGGTGCCTGGGTGGCTTTGTCGTTTTAAGTGTACAACTTCAGCTCAGGTCATGATCCCATGGTCCGTGAATTCGCACCCTGCTTCGGGCTCTGTGCTGACAGCTCAGAGCCCGGAGCCTGCTTCAGATTGTGTCTCCCCCTCTCTCTGCCCCTCCCTCACCACGCTCTGTCTCTCTCAGAGAAGGGGGAAAAAAAAAAAAAAAGTCCAATCTCAGGGCACCTGGGTGGCTCAGTTGGTTAAGTGCCCAACTCCTGATTTTGGCTTAGGTCATGATCTCATGGTTCATGGGGTGACAACACCACAGAGCCTGCCTGGGATGTTCTCTGTCCCTCCCTGGCTAGTACTCTTGCTGTCTCTCAAAATAAATAAACTTTAAAAATGCCCAATCTCATCAGGTCATTACTATTAAAAAGTTCTTTTGCTCCCCCCACCTTTGGCTGAAGTCCAGCTCTTTACTGCTTCTTTAAGACCCAGCAGGAACTTGCTCCTGCCTAGCTCTCTGATCACAATTCACAACACTTTTCCCACAGATGTGCCAAGTCCATTCCCACTCGAGACTTTTCCACTGCAGCTGTATCTCGCTGAATACTTTCTCCCTGTCCTTCTTTCACTAGACCACTTCCTGGCACATTTAGGTCTTAGTTGAAATTACACCTTGTCACTAACTCCCATTCCTGACACCACACCTTTACTTCCTAGCACTTGCCACAAATGGGAAGCACAGGCGCCCCTGCTTAGGTTGTTTAAAGTCAGACTCTCCTACCAGCCTAGGTGCCTCTATACAGGAGACGAGAGGTGACGGCTACTCTTTCCATCATTCTTTTCTAGTACCCCACACACAATACCCGGTATGCAGTGAGTGCTCATCAAACAAAGTTGGGGAGGAGGGAGCAGAAGCGGTGGTGCAGCAACCAACTACTAAGTATGAACACACTTAACATGTCTTGTGCAAAGTCACAAGAGAAAAACCAAGCCTCAAATCCAGGTGCTTTGGCATCCATGCCCAGAGACCTCACCTCCCGGCCCCCGACTCACGTACCTATTTCCTCCTGTGGCCCGGAGTTTGATGTGGAGAGCGGTGATGCCCAGCTCCTTGCACCTCTGGGCTACATCCTGGGCAGCCAACATGGCAGCGTAGGGAGAGGACTCATCTCGGTCAGCCTTCACCTTCATCCCACCAGTCACACGGCAGATGGTTTCCCTAGAACAAAAGCTCACGGTCATTCCGCTCATGCAACAAGGATTCTAAGTACTGAGCACATCCTAATGAGTGCCACAGTTCGGGTATGGCAGAAGATGAAGGTCAACTCGAATATGCATCCTTTATAACAAGACGGCCATGGGTTCTGCCTTGATGGGGTTCAAAGACCCAAATGAATGGGACGCTGTATTAACAATATAAATTTACTTTTACATTTAATCCTCTCAATTGCTCCATGACGTACACATTAACCTCGCCGTATATGAGAAAACCAAATCTTAGAATTTGAGTGACTCTTGCTAATGGTGGCCAGAACCTGTACGTAGAGCTGACTTCCAGTCCACCACTGCTCCTACTAAGTACCAACAGATTGAGGATTCACAGATCACCACACTTTAAGGACACAAGGGCACGGAACTTCTTTCTTGTAACTCAAATGCCTGGGAAATCACAGTATTTGTGACTAAACAAACTAACACGTTTCCTTATCTAACTTTTTAATTCTTTCAAGAGAACCCCTTAAACTGCCACCGGATTCCAGGAGAATTTCTTCCCCCAGACCCTTGCCAGTTTGGTCTGTACCTCTTCACCCAGGTACTCACTTGCCAGAAAGATCGGTGACATGGACAAAAGTGTCATTGAAGGATGCAAAGATGTGGCACACGCCAAACACATTTTCTCCTTCAGCTACCTGAGGTCCAAGGCTGATGACCTGTTCTTCTTTCTTTTCTTTCCCCTTTCGAGGTGCCATTTCTGAAAGGAAGTAAAAAAAAAAAAAATCCCGAAGTTAGCAATGGACAAGAGGTTTCCACAACCTTTTCCTGGCTATTAAAGGAAATCTCCAAGTTTTGCTCCTCTGTGTCTCTTTCCCTGCACCCTGGGAATCTGTGCAATCTCATCTCTGCCTAAACTCACTTCTCTCTGCACTTAGGAGAGTTCAACTGGTGGCTAAAGAAGCAAAGTACCTTGAGATAACCTTTCCCCTGAACTTACTTAAAGCACAGATCATAGCACTTGCTAAGCAGCCCAGAGTTCTAGCAGCAAGACCACAAGTATCTCTCCAATTACCAAGTTGGTCTCAAAACCACGAAAAACACTGGCTTAGATCCCTAGAGACCTCCAAGTTCAACTGACAGCTCTGCAAACCCGGGTAATCAATTCTTCCTGGGCCTTAAAGCCCACAATATATATCCTGAGAAATTTTTAAAGATTTGTTTAGTGACACAACAAGTCAGTTGCAGAGCAGTGATGAGAACCAGGTTAAGGGATTCCTAGTCTACACTCCACAACACTTCCAATACCAGGAGGGCTTCTGGTCTCCTGGACCCCAAGTATCATTCACTGGTTAGGCTCAAAGACTTTAAAGACTGCATTCAAAAAGATTAGTAGAAGGCCAAGACCAATGACCTACCCATGAATTGGTGACAGCTGAAGACCCTTTACGGAAGACACCTGCTGCCTGAACTCTGCACTAACTCCTATGCTTAGAATTCAAGGGTCCCTCACCCACATAGTTCCCTAGTTTCATCTCCTACTATATCCTGTACCAGATCCCTCCAAAAAGCCAGTTCAAGGGCTATCTCCCATCCTCTGACAATTCATCTCCTGCTATCCTTCCACTACTGATTAAAACCAAATGCTTTTTAAAAAAATTTTAATGTTTTAAACATTTCTAAATGCTTATTTTTAAGAGACAGAGACAAAGCATGAGTACAGGAGGGGCAGAGAAGGGGGGGACGGGACACACACAGAATCTGAAGCAGGCTCCCCCCTCCAAGCTGTCAGTACAGAGCCAGACGTGGGGCTCAAACTCACGAACACGAGATCAATGACCTGAGCCGAAGTTGGACGCTTAAGCAGCTGAGCCACCCAAGTGCTCAGAACCAAATTCTAAACTTTTACTAGAATCGAGCATTAAAGACAATAAAACATATCCTTTTGGAAGGCTAATGGAAAAGCCCCATCCCAAAGACTCAGTGTTAGCGAAATCAAGTAACTCTAATCTGACATAGCATGTAATGGAAGTGCAATTATTCCATCAAAGGAGGAAAAGCAAGTATGGATAAGTGGAAGGCTAAGAGAGGACTACTTTCCGCCCAAAGCACCTCCTGACACTCAATCCGAACAATTCCCTAACACTTCCAGAAGACACTAGAAATCAGAAGGGCTCAGATGACTTAGGCTGCACCCTTTCGGATGAAGACAAATTTGGCCTTGCCTTGGTTCGTAAAGACAGTGGCAAAACCAGACTTAAAAATCAGTGCCCCGACTCCCAGTCCAGCACTTTCTACCCTGTGCCAAGATGCTTTTATTCCATGAAGGACCATTCCAGACCTGAGAAAGTCCATGTCTCTTGCATTCCTGGATCTCCCCAGTGCCTTCCTTATACAAGGTCTGGGGAGTGACCACAGTAAGCACATGTGTAGGCCTTAGATGTACAAAGTAACTGTTCCTACGCTCAAATTACATCCAATGGAGTTAATTTTAAGGAAGGGGCCAAGGGTGCTCACAGGGAAAGTTTTAAGTTCTGCCTGGAGAAGCCCAGAAAGACCAGCAGATCAGAACTTCAGCAGATCAGATTCATCAGGAAGCATGAATACGAATTCCTCAAGTGGCCACCCCACAAATGCCGCCCTGAGATGGTGATGAGACGGGTCCTCGCAGAATATATAAACGCATGGAAGGTGCTCAACCAACACTGACTTACATCCTTCTCTACTTTTAATGTCTGGCTTTGTAAGGCGCGCCCAGTACTTGCAACGTGCCAGACCTAGCCATCAACCGGGTTCAGGGAGCACCCAACGCAAGTCCGTTTTTTCGGATTCCGTCCCTTAATCCCCACCACAACCCCCACGGAATCTGGACGACAGTTAATCCTACTTCCCAAACAAGGAAACAAACTACAGATTAGGAGCCCGGCCTGCGACCGCTCAAGAAACTGGCGGAGTAGAGAGAAGCCACATCGGACTAGGGTCTCGGGTCCTTCCCAAACATGCTGTGCGGCCCCTTAAACGGAACGGTGGTGGCAGCGCGGAGCGAGGACCTTCAGGGCTGTACCCACACTCAACCCCCTCCCCTTCGCAAGCTCCTCCTTGAGACAAGACGGCCGCTTCCGAGACCAGGCGCGAACCTGAGTCTGGGGTCGGCCGGCCGCGCCCCTCTCGCCTGGCACCTGACTCGGCTTCCGCGGAAACACCCCAGCCTAGCGCCCCGAACCCCGATGGGTCCCCCTGCCTCAGGATGCCACTGGATTAAACCCACTGAAGCCTCCTACCTGCGCGTCTTCGCTAGACTCCGCCACCGGAAAGAGAGGGCGAAAGAGGGCGGGGCGACGGGTCACGTTCGCGTTCCCGGAAGTGTACGTCTGAGGTCACGGAGCGAAGCCGGTGGCCCGTTTCCAAGGAGTTGAAGACTCGCCCTCGGGAAAGGCGGTTTACTTAAAAGAGCGCTAAAGGAGGCAAGGGGAAGGGTGTCGCTGCGAGCGGGTCTGCCTCTGAGACTGCACGAAGCAGCTACATCTCCTGAGCGAGGCGGGCCCTTGTGCGAAGATCGTGGCGGCCGCACCTAGACGGACTTCTTCCATCCTGACCCCGGGCCTAGTCGGCCCGGAGGCGGCAGCGCCTCTCGTGGCGCGGAGGGCAATAACAACAACTGCCTGCTTTCATCACTGACTGGACGGCTGGCTATGTCCTGAACAAAATAAGGATAAATTATTCAATATTTATTATATACTAGCTTGGGCTGAGCGATTTATATGCATTGCTTCATTTAATCCTCACAAAATTATCAAATAGATAACTTTTTATTTCTCTTTTACGGATAAAGGATGTTAACCAAGATTACACATTTGTGGCTGATTTGGATTTCTGACTTCAAAGACTGTATGTTTGATAGCTACTTCCATGTATCCCTCTAATAGTGAAGGACCTTGAAGGGTTGGGAGGTGTATAGATGAAGATATGGGGAAGGGCAAAGAAATAGGTCGTGTGTGTGTGTGTGTGTGGCCCATGTAATAGACTACATATATTGCATATATATGAAATTTTTGAACAAAATTAGCGATTATACAGGGTAGCGTATAGCCCTTTCTTCACTAGAGTTGGTGCCACTGAACAGCTTTAACTCAGTTTAGCAAAGACCTCCTTTTTAAAAAAGTTTCCCCTTTACAAAAGCAATTAATTACAGAATACCTATAAAAGAGAAACATATAAACATTCTCAAAGGAGAGTACAAGGAAGACAAAAGAGAAAAAACCAGTGACAGTCTTACCCACCACAATTAACACCTTGGTGTACGTCCTTTCCAAACATGATCCATGCAAATACGTACAGAAGAGGCACTTCCTTTTTTTTTTTAATATGAAATTTATTGTCAAATTGGTTTCCATACAACACCCAGTAGGCACTTCATTTTTTTTTAAAGAAATGAGAATAACCTTGCAATATTTTTTCCCAATGGCTAAAAAAATCTGTGCTCATAAACAATCCACATGATAAAGTGTATAGAAAAAAGTAAAAATCATTTCTAAATTCTTCCTTTTTTTTTTTTTAAATTAATGCATGTTCATTTGGAAGCCACTTGAATGTAAAAAGAAAAACAAGTATCCATCCGAAGACAAACACTATTTACAACTTTAAATACGTATGTATGTAATACATATACATACCCACATGTATATATATCACCTTTATTTTGCTTTTGGCATTATGCTATAGGATGTTGCTATATAGTTTTTAACTTTTGATTTTGAAATAATTGCAGATTCACAGGAAATCACAAAAAACACGTAGGGAGAGTTCCCATGTACTCTTCATCCAGTTTCCCGTAGTGGTAACATCTTGCGTAACTATAAAACACAATCACAGGAAACAAGCAATTGCAATGTATGCATAGAGTGCTATATAATTGTATCACACACGTACACCTGTGTAGCTACCATCACAATTACCACACAGAACTGTTCCATTACCACAAAACCTACTTGTGCTGCCTTTTCAGAGTCCCATCCACCTCTCTGCCCCTCCATCTCTACCACCACCCCTAATCTCTGGAAACCAATGATCTATTTTTCAGCTCCAGAATTTTATTATTTCAAGAAAGTTATATAAATGGAATCACAAGTATGTGACCTTCTGAGATTTTTTTTTTTTACCTAGCATAATTCTGTTGAGACACATCCATGTTGTTACATATATCAATAGGTTCATTCATTTTTACTTTTTAAAAAAAATTTTTTTTTAACGTTTATTTATTTTTGAGACAGAGAGAGACAGAGCATGAACGGGGGAGGGTCAGAAAGAGGGAGACACAGAATCTGAAACAGTCTCCAGGCTCTGAGCCGTCAGCACAGAGCCCGACGCGGGGTTCGAACTCACGGACTGCGAGATCGTGACCTGAGCTGAAGTCGGCTGCTTAACCGACTGAGCCACCCAGGTGCCCCTCTTTTTAGTTTTTTGAGGAACCTCCATACTGTTTTCCAGAGTGGCTGCACCAGCTTGCATTCCCACCAACAATGCAAAAGAGATCCTCTTTCCCCTCATCCTCGCCAACATCTGTCGTTGCCTAAGTTGTTAATGTGAGCCATTCTGACAGGTGTAAGGTGGTATCTCGTTGTTTTGCTTTGTATTTCCCTGATGATGAGTGATGTTGAGCATTTTTTCAAGTGTCGGTTGGCCATCTGGCTGTCTTCTTTGGAGAAGTGTCTATTCATGTCTTTTGCCCATTTGTTCACCGGATTATTTATCTTTTGGGTGTTGAGTTTGATAAGTTCTTTATAGATTTTGGATACTAACCCTTTATCTGATATGTCATTTGCAAATACCTTCTCCCATTCTGTCAGTTGCCTTTTAGTTTTGCTGATTGTTTCCTTCGCTGTGCGGAAGCTTTTTATTTTGATGAGGTCCCAGTAGTTCATTTTTGCTTTTGTTTCCCTTGCCTCTGGAGACGTTTTGAGTAGGAAGTTGCTGCGGCCAAGATCAAAGAGGTTTTTGCCTGCTTTCTTCTCGAGGATTTTGATGGCTTCCTGTCTTACGTTTAGGTCTTTCATCCATTTTGAGTTTATTTTTGTGTATGGTGTAAGAAAGTGGTCCAGGTTCATTCTTCTGCATGTCGCTGTCCAGTTTTCCCAGCACCACTTGCGGAAGAGACTGTCTTTATTCCATTGGATATTCTTTCCTGCTTGGTCAAAGATTAGTTGGCCATACGTTTGTGGGTCCATTTCTGGGTTCTCTTTTCTGTTCCATTGATCTGAGTGTCTGTTCTTGTGCCAGTACCATACTGTCTTGATGATTACAGTTTTGTAGTATAGCTTAAAGTCTGGGGTTGTGATGCCTCCTGCTTTGGTTTTCTTTTTCAAGATTGCTTTGGCTATTCTGGGTCTTTTCTGGTTCCAAACAAATTTTAGGATTATTTGTTCTAGCTCTGTGAAGAATGCTGGTCTAAATTCTTTCTTCTAGCGATACCACCATTATCAAATTATCATTATTGAATTGGAGCATAATTCCAGAAATAACTGTCTATATCTATATTTTTATCATAAAACACACAGTCTTAGGTAAATGAAATCATATTCTGTATGCCATTTGGTAACCTTTTTTTCCCTCAACATTGTGGACATCTTCCCACAACTATAGTAGAGAACTACAACATTTTTTTTTACAAATACTTAAAATTGTATTTGTTATTTTGAATATTAAGTGCATTCACAAGAATAAAGAGACTATAAACAGATATGAAAAAGTGTGCAAAAAAAAAAAAAAAAAGATTTCCTCTCATCTCTGCCCCGGCAACCCTATCCTCTTCCTTGCAAGCAACCAGGAATAGCTGTATCTTTTTTAATTAAGAAAAAAAATTTTTTTACATTTATTTATTTTTGAGAGAGAGGGAGAGAGAGAGAGAGCACAAGTCGGGGAGGGGCAGAGAGAGAGGGAGACACAGAATCCAAAGCAGGCTCCAGGCTCTGAGCTGTCAGCACAGAACACATCACGGGGCTCGAACTCACAAACCGTGAGATCATGACCTGAGCTGAAGTTGGACGCTTAACTGACTGAGCCACCCAGGTGCCCCTATTTTTTTTAAATTTTATTTAATGTTTATTTTTGAGGGAGACAGAGAGAGAGACAGAGTGCGAGCAGAGGAGGGGCAAAGAGAAAGGGAGACACAGAATCCAAAGCAGGCTCCAGGCTCCGAGCTATCAGCACAGAGCCAGATGTTGGACTCAAACTCACAAACTGTGAGATCACGACATGAGCCAAAGTTGGACGCCCAACTGGCTGAACCACCCAGGTGTTCCATAGCTGTATTGTATCATTTTTAACTACTACCTGATATTCCTTTGTATAGCCAAACCATTATGTAACCAGTTCTCTGTTGGTGGGGACAAAATTTGTAAATGTAAACAAAACTGTCAAGAACATACTTGTGCCTTTCTTTCCTCAGGGTAGATTGCCAGAAGTCAAAAGGAATATATATTTGAAATTTTGATACATGTTGCTAAATTGACCTCCAGAAAGTTCATGTCAATTTCCACTTCTGCTTAACTGAGAAACTATGTCTCTTAGTATTGTATTTCTTCCATGGTTAGTACAGTGAGATGTCTCTTCATGGATTGTTTTGAGCATTTGCATATTTTCTGTGACTTGTCTGTTGATAGTCCTGAAAAGGGAAGGCTTTTTATTCTCAAGTAGTGAATTCCTCAATAGAAGAGGTATGATAGCGGAGACTGGAGAATTGTGGAGTGAGCTCTTGCTTTGGATAAGAGTTGTACTAAACAGACCTTGGTGAGGGAAACATCATGAAGGGAGAATGGCTTAATCTTACGGCTGAAGGCAGTCCATACAGTTACTTCACAACTTATTTTTTTTTAGGGACACCTGGCTGGCTCCATTGGTAGAGCATGTGACTTTTGATCTCAGGTTCATGACTTCAAGCCCCAGTTGGGCATAGAGCTTACTTTTAAAAAATAACACAAAACAAATATTTGTTTTTTTAAAAAGAATAACCTATTTCTTTTACAGGGAAGTCTTATCTTCATATCAAATCATCAAAGCCACTGCTTTCAAACTCCACTTTGATTATTTAATCAACATATGTATTGTTTCTACAAAGAGTTGTTAGTTGTGGGCAAAAATTGTAACCTTTCTTGGCTTTAGTTTTCTCATCTGTAAAATGGGATAATAACGGTATTTAAAAATGTATGTTGAAGCGTATGTCTTCATTGGGTACTTGCTCTGTGCCAACCTCTGAGATATAATAATACTGACATTTAAGCTAAGAAAGACTTAAAGGGGTGCCTGGGTGGCTCAGTCAGTTGAGCGCCCGACTTCGGCTCAAGTCATGATCTCACGGTTTGAGTTCAAGCCCCGTGTCGGGCTTTGTGTTGACAGCTCAGAGCCTAGAGCCTGCTAGGAGGGATTCTGTGTCTCCCTCTCTCTCTCTGCCCCTCCCTGCTCATGCTTTGTCTCTCAAAAATAAATAAACATTTTTTAAAATGTTTTTATTTTTATTTTTTGAAGGAGAGACAGAGACAGAGCATGAGCAGGGGAGGAGCAGAGAGAGGGAGACACAGAATTCGAAGCAGGCTCCAGGCTCTAAGCTGTCAGCACAGAGCCCGATGCGGGGCTCGAACCCACAAACCGTGAGATCATGACCTGAGCCAAAGCTGTACGCTTAACCGACTGAGCCACCCAGGCGCCCCCAAAATAAATAAACATTAAAAAAATTAAAAAAAAAAAAAAGACTTATTGGGCTCTTAGTATGTGTCTTGCACTGTTCTAGATGCTTGGGGTACATTTGTGACCAAAGCAGACAACGATCCCTACCTTCTTGGGGTTTATATTCTGGCAGCAAGGGCAGGCATAATATCTAAATAAATTCTCTATTATGTTACAAGGTGATCAGTTACTACGGAAAGAAAAAAAAGTTGAGTAAGGTAAAGGATATTGCAAGGGTGGGGGGTTCTCACGAAAGGGGTGGGGCACATAGCAGATTCAAATTGAGAGGGCAAGGTAGCCTTGTTGAGAGATTTGAGCAGACGGGGGAGGCAGGAAAAGGAGCAAGGGTTGCCAGTATCTAAGGGAAGATTGCAGCAGGCAGAAGGAACAACATGTGCAAAGGCCGCAGGTGAAGCGACCGTGGCATAGTCCAGGAACAGTAAGGCCAGTGTAGCCACAGTGCAGTGATGAGATGCAGTGATGGGAGGTAATGGATGGTATGGGCACATCATATAGGCCTTCAGGTCATTGCAAGGACTTTGGTTTTTATCCTGTAAGGAGCCATCAGAGAGTTTTGAGCAGAGGAGGGACAGAATCTGACTTATTTTTTTTTAAGTTTATTTAGAGAGAGAGATAACACAAGGAGGGGGAGGGGCAGAGAGAGAGGGAGAGAGAATCCCAAGCAAGCTCCATGGTGTCAGCATGGAGCCTGATGTGGGGCTCAATCCCACAAACCGTGAGATCGTGACCTGAGCCAAAATCAAGAGTCAGACACTTAACTGACTGAGCCAGCCGGGTGCCCCCTGACTTAGGTTTTAATAGGACCAATGAGGATGCTCTGTGGAGAATAGACTCTTGGTCGGTGTAGGGGTGGGGTGAGAGGTAACATAGAAGGAAGGGTTCCAGTTTAGAGGGGAAAGATACTGGTAGCTGAGACCCAGGTGGCGTCCATGGGGGCAGAAAGAAGTGATTAAAATTCCATTATATTTCTGAAGTAGATCCAACAGGATTTCTTGATAGGTTAGACAGGAGACATAAGAGAAAGAGAATTATCAAAAATGATTCCTGGGCGCCTGGGTGGCTCAGTCGGTTAAGTGTCCGACCTCGGCTCAGATCATGATCTCACGGTTCGTGAGTTCAAGCCCCACATCGGGCTCTGTGCTGACAGCTCAGAACCTGGAGCCTGTTTCAGATTCCGTGTCTCCCTCTCTCTCTGCCCCTCCCCCACCCACACTCTGTCTCTGCCTCTCAAAAATAAATAAACATTGCAAAAAAATTTTTAAAAATGATTCCAACATTGATGGCAGAAGAAACTGGAAGGATGGAGTGGTCATCGCCTAGGATGGGGAAGGCCGAGGGAGGAGTTGGTTTTTAGGGGAAGATGAGACGTTCAACCTTAGGCCTGAGTCTGAGGCGTTTAGTGCACATCCAAGTGGAGATGCCAAGGAAGTTTTGGGGATGGATGAGTCTGGAATTGAAGAGCGGCGTCTTCAGCATCTGGATGGTATTTGAAATCATGAGACTGTTGATGACCACCGAGGGGCTGAGTGCAGATAGAGAAGGGGAGTTCAGGGACTGGGCATCAGAGCATGGGGATAAGAGAAAGAGACAGCCAAGGAAAAAGAAGCAGGGAACAGCAAGATGGGAGGAAAACCGAGAGGGAGGGCGTGTCTGAGAAGCCAAGCGAAGAAGGGGAATCAAGGAGAAGGGAGTGGGCAGCCGAGAGGTATCTACCTCGGTGAGGCCGAGAATGTGCATAGAAGCCACAACACGGAGGGCACTGGGCACCTCCACAAGAGCAGTTTCAGCATGCACATGTATCAGGGGAACGTGCGAATGGAGTAGATGTAAGGAAGAAATGAAGGTAACGTGTGCAAAAGGCAGAGGATGAGAGAATGAGGAAACGGGATCAAGAGGTTCTTTTGGGTTTTCTTTTTTAAGGTTGCACCCACAACAGATATTTGTACACTGCTGGGGGTGAAAATTTGAGGAAGGAGCTGCGTCCTTGAGCATGTGAGATCTGATGGGCTTTAGTGCCCGCAGGGATTAATTGGCTTTGGGTAGGAGCATGGGTAGTGCATCTGTGCAAATGAGGCAGAAGGAAGGTGCTGCAGGGAGCAGAACACGTGTGGTGGGTGGGAGCTTGAGAACAGTCTCATTGGGGGAGGGGCATGAGGCTGGGGGTGGGCAGAGCGATATGGAAGGTTGGAGGTGCTAGAAGACTTGAAACGATCACCGAGGTCCAGGGCAGTAGAGGATGATTCCCAGGCAGCATTAAGGGTCCCCTTGAGGTTGGTGGTTGGTGCCTTTTTCCAGCCACGTTCGGCTGCATGGATGCAGGCATGGAATAAACAGTGCGTTTGGACTAAACGAGAACTTGAGAGACCAGCGGGAGAAGGAGGGTGAGTGCACAGAACAGTGACCATGACTGAGCATGACATTGAAGCTGGATGACTGGGGCCATGAGAATGTCAAGGGGCTAAGGAACACCCTAAAGGCTGTGGGGGCAACAGGTCAGAGGTCCCAATGGGGCCAGGGACAGCTGAAGTCAGTTACCGGCCGATACTTTGGGCTGGCGATCAGGAGCCCAGGGGCATGAGACTGAGATGTTGGTTCAAAGAGGAGTTGCGGGCAGTGGTAAGACCATGGGAGTGAGTGGTCCAGATGGGCCGGGGAAGGAGCTCCTTGGAGTGAGTGGATCCAGGGTGATGGCAGCATCCTCTGTGTGAAAACTGAGATGACCAAGAACTAAAACAGGGATAGCCTGATTGAGAATGAAACTGAGTCCAGAGTAAAGAAGTCCTTGAGGATGGCAGGATGTGCCCCAGGGGTTGGTAGATGTCTGCATTGAGGGAGTAATGCTCCCTGGCTACACGTGTGTGGTGACAAGATTGAAAACTGGCGTCCTTTAGGGAGGAGGGAAGGGGAATGGCCTGGAAATAAGGAGTAGGCGAACAGCATGCTCACATCCTGCGGTTCCTACCCCCTTCTCTCACTTCTTTTTTTTTTTTTTTAAATTTTTTTTTTTCCCAACGGTTTTTATTTATTTTTGGGACAGAGAGAGACAGACAGAACATGAACGGGGGAGGGGCAGAGAGAGGGAGACACAGAATCGGAAACAGGCTCCAGGCTCCGAGCCATCAGCCCAAAGCCTGACGCGGGGCTCAAACTCATGGACCGCGAGATCGTGACCTGGCTGAAGTCGGACGCCTAACCGACTGCGCCACCCAGGCGCCCCCCCCTTCTCTCACTTCTATAGCAGGGAGGCCACTGGGGAGCCTGCAGGGAAATGCAGCGTCTTCAGGGGAGGGCCAGGTTTCCTAGGACGAGACAGGAATATCCAGAGAAGAAACTGGAAGGAGAAATCTCATTGCTGATGGTCTGGAATTCCTGAAGGGAGCAGAAGGCTTTGAGGAGCTAAAAGGGAATCGAAGTTGGGGATGGGGGTACTGAGGAGGGGCTGCCAGGGCCCCACAGGGACCAGAGAGCAGAGACAAGGGAGGCCCTGGGTGTGAGGTGGGCAGATAAAGGCCCCAGAGACTAGTGACTGAACATTGCAGCTGCTTGTTGGACAGCAACAGCAATGACAGCACCTACATTAATGATTTACAGCATGCCGGACCCTCTACTAAGCGAGGTGCATGTATAATCCCATTGAATCCTTTCAATCACCCTGTGAGGTAGAAATGTTTTGTTCCCCTCATTTTACAATGAAGGAAACAAGCAAGCGATCAAGAGCCATCAGTGGTGGTGTGGGAACCTGAGCCCACACAACAGGACTCCAGAGCCTGGATATTTTATTTATTTTTATTAGAAAGAGAGAGCATACACAAACCTGAGAGAGGGGCAAAGCAAGAGAGAGAGAGAGAGAGAGAGAGAGAGAGAGAGAGAGAGAGAGAGAGAGAGAGAGAGAGAATCCCAAGCAGGCCCCATGCTCAGCATTCAGCCCAAAGCATGCCACGGGGCTCGATCTCACAACCCTGGGATCATGACCTGAGCTGAAATCAAGAGTTGGACATTCAAATGGCTGAGTTGCTCCAAAGCGCTCCAGGCACTCCAAAGAACCCAGCTATTTTAAATCTCAGATCCAGGTGTTTTCTAAATATCTGTTGAGTAGGTAAACAAAGAGCAGGGCATTGGCCTGAGAAACCCAAACCCAGCCCTTTGCTGGGCGTTCAAGCCCAGCCTGGAATGCCCCATACTTCCTATGCTTAGCAACTGTTCATACTTTAATTTCCTCATGGATTCCATCCTCTGCTCCCCTGGGAGGCTAGTTTTGCAAAAGGGAGCAAGGGAAGGGTGGGAATAAGAAGCTGTGGCCCAGACAGGAAGAGATAGTTCACCACAGACCCACAGCCTCCTAGCCCAGTGGGCACCAGGCCTTGGAGGTGGGGCCCAGCCCAAAGCAGTACCTGTGTCCTTCCTGGAAACTCTCAGTTTCCATCCTCCATCGGCTGTGACCTGCCTGCTTCTGATGCTCACAGGACTCACCCTCAGTCTGAGTGCATGGGTGCTGGACCCTCTCAGCACTTACCATGCAGAAGGAAGCATTACAGAGCTTCTGTCAAGGTCTTTGTTGAAGGAGGAATACAGGCAAAAATCATGGAGTATGTGGAGCAGGGCACGTGGGGTGTCCATGGGGGCTACAGAGGGCAGGTTCAGCTTGGTCAGGGGCCTCTGGGCAGGTGCCACTCAAGTAGATGCCCAGAGTGGGAGTAGGGATCAGCCAGGACAGGGAGAAGAGGGTTGGGGAGAATTTCCAGGCTGAGAAGTTAGTCTGTGGGAAGGTCTTGAGTCCGTAGAGAACGTGGATCACTCAGGATCATTTGTGAAGTTCTGTGAAGTCCCGTGTGGCTGGAGTGGAGGGCATGGTGGGAAGTGAGCTCCAGGGCTGGGGGCTGAGAGGCTAAATGCCTGGATGGGCAGCCCCTGTGTTTGCTCCTAGGCCCAGCGCTGCCCAGGGAGGGAGATCAAGTTTGGGGTGGGGGAGGTCCCAGGGAGCTGCTGCCCCCACCCTGAGTGAAACGGAGGAGCTAAGAGTACCAACTCCCTCCTAGGTTTCCCACTAGGTGGCGACTGATCTCCACACTGGGAGGAAGGATGGGGGTTGCTGTTGTGTTAGGGAAGGGCTCTGCAGTTTTTGAGCCTAGAAGTTGACTGGGGAGTGTGAGTCTGTGTGTGTAAATCTGCACTTCAGTCAGGACATCCACCTGGGACATGGTTGTGATGTTGCCTTGGCATACATTCTCCCTTCGTGCTCAGCATACCACCAGGAGCTCGGATTTTTGTCCTCAGAGTCTAGAGTGGGAAGCCGAGGCTAGAGAAGGTCAGGGATGTGCCCAAGGTCACTGGGCTGGTTCAGAATGGAGTAAGTGGATAGAGGTTACCACCAGGCTCCCCAGATCTGGATCTCAGCCTCTGCACCTTGCCACGCTGCAGGACTGGCTTTCAAAGGACCTGCTCTGGGTCAGTCTGAAGGGGAGAGCAAAGCCCAATGGGTTGGTGATACCAGGATATGGATTCTGGGCCATTTATCCATTCAGCACACTCCTTGAGTGCTGCTATGTGCCAGGCACTGTGCTAGGCATTGGTGAACAATAAGGCAATGGATATAGCATAGACCGGAAGGCACAATCCAGCAGGGGAGACGGCCAGACGACATACGAATAAACTGGCCGACAACTTTATTGTTACGGATTTTCGTAAGTGCTGTGAAGGAAATAGGCAGACCCAACAAGGCCACGGGGGTGGGCTCCTTCTCTTGAAGGGGGTGGGGACCGGACTCTGAGGAAGAGACCTGAAGGGTAAGAAGGCACAGCTAGAGGAAATAGCTAGTCCAAGAGCTGCCAAGACAGAAAAGAGCGTGAGGGATTGCATGGAGGAGGGGGCAAGTGAAGAGGGGGAAAGAAGTAAGATCATCCAGGAATCCAGGAGCCTGGTGAGCCCTGGTAAGGAGGGTGCCTTGGGAAGGCAGTGAGGAGCTATAAGCAGGGCATTGCACGTTCCGATTTGTGTATTTCAAAGCTCACCCCGAGGGCAGCTCAGTGGCTCCGTCAGTTAAGCACTGGAGTCTTGATTTCAGCTCAGGTCATGATCTCATAGTTCATGAGTTCGAGCCCTGCTTGGGGCTCCACGCTGATAGTGTGGGGCCTGCTTGGGATTCTCTCTCTCTCTCTCTCTCTCTCTCTCTCTCTCTCTCTCTCTCCCCCTCCCCCATTCATGTTGTCTCTGTCTCTCTCTCTCTCTCTCTCAAAATAAATGAACTTCAAAAAAAAAAAAAAAAAGCTCACCCTGGCCCTGTCACTTTTGGAGTTACCTGTGGGACATCTCAGTAGACAGAGGGGGCAGGCAGTGGAGGCTCACTGGACAGGCCGGGGCTGCTGGTGTAACTTGAGGAGCCTCTAGACTGTACTCATATCAAGGGATTGGGGGAGGTCACAGAGCCCACAGTCCACGTGGCTCAAGGATGGAAGGTAGCAAGGGCCCCATCACTGCAGGTGGGCAGGGGAGCCTGGCTGCTGGAAAGGGGAGGCCTCTTTGAGGGAGGTGGAAGAATGAAATGGCCTCTGAGGGTGTCAGAGACCGAGCCTGGGTGGCCCTGGGGCTCTGGGGACAAGCTGGAGATGCTGACTCTGTCTCTTTGTCTGGTTAGATTCTCCTTCTCAGTGGCACTTCCCCTACTGCCATCTGGTAGGCCCCAGAGACAAGACCCCGGGTGGGGGCGGGGAGGCCAGCCCCAGGGACTCCCTGTAATTCTAGCTGGGGGCAGGGTTCCTGAGTTTCAGTGCCACCTGGTGTGAGGTTCCTCTTTCTGGCACCTCCCTCATGACTGGCTCTCTGCTGACAGTTCCTCCTCCCCAACTGCGGGGCTGTTCAGCTAGCTTCCCACCTGGAAAGACATTGAATCAGGTGGTACCGCATGGTGGGGGGGGGAGAGGGGTAATTGGAGGGGGCCGCCAAGCTTAATTAATGGTTGTGAAGTTCTAGGAACTGCATCCCAGAGGTGCCCCCCCTCCACCTTGACTTTCATCTTCAAAACTTCCCCACCAGCCTGGATGAAAGGGCCAGGGAGGGGCCAGGTATTAATAGTAATTTTTAGTTTCACTAATAAAGAGAAGACACGGGATTATCACCAAGTTTAACTTGTTTTCCCCTCTTTGTCTACCTCTTCTCTCCTTCCTCTGTCTCCATCTCTCCCTTCCTCTTTTCCTCCTTCCCCCTCTCATGCCTTGCCACTTCTGTGTGTCCTTGTTTTGAGGCCTCAGCATCCTGCAGATGGGTCTGGGTCTCAGCAGATCCTTGTGTTGGGATGTCTGGGGCACCAGGATATTGGGGGAGCACCCCTTGTCTGGGTTGCAGAAGGAGGGCAGGAAAACATGTGGGTGTGGGTGTGTATTAGGGTGTTTATGTCCATTCATTCATTCATTCATTCACTGTTTTACAAGTGGTCATTGAACACCTACTGGGTCCCAAGCATTGGGTTGGGCCCCAGGGATTCAATGCTGAGCAAGACAGACTCGGGCCCTGCCCTTGGAACCAACATCCAAGTGGGGAGGACGGATAATAAACAGCAAACTGAGAAGTACACGTGAGGTCACAGACTGAGGTGCACACTAAGTAGGGATAATTAGCAGCTATGATACAGAGTCATGTGGGGGACCACCTTAGACTGGGGGACCAGGGAGGCCTCCCCGAGGAGGTGGCGTTTGGGCGGAGACCTGAATGATGGGAAAATGGTCTGCAGGGAGGATAGCCTTTACAAAAGCCCTGAGGTGGGAAAAAGCTTAGAATGCTGGTGGATGAGAAAGGAGGGTAAGGGGGCCCTGTGACAGGAGGGGAGAGCTAGATGGAGAAGGGGCAAGATGAGCTGGTGCATGGCCGTGCCCTCCCCCACCCCATGCATGCACACCAGCCCCACACCTACTAGGGTGCTCCGCTCTCACTGTCTTGAAATTCTTAATTTTTTAAAAAGACACTGGTAAACTTTATTTAAGTTTATTTATATTTTGATAGAGAGTGGGGGGAGGGGTAGTCGGGGTGGGGGACGGGCCGAGAGCTAGGGAGAGAGAGAGAATCCCAAGCAGGCTCCACACTATCAGCGTGGAGCCCCAAGTAGGGCTCGAACTCATGAACCATGAGATCATGACCTGAGCCCAAATCAAGAGTCAGATACTCAGATGACTGAGCCACCCAGGCGCTCCCTGAAATTCTTAATTTAAAAAAAAAAAAAAAAAAAAATTTTAACGTTTATTTATTTTTGAGACAGAGAGAGACAGAGCGTGAACAGGGGAGGGGCAGAGAGAGAGAGGGAGACACAGAATCTGAAGCAGGCTCCAGGCTCTGAGCCGTCAGCACAGAGCCTGACGCGGGGCTCGAACTCATAGACCGTGAGATCATGACCTGAGCCGAAGTCGGACGATTAACCGACTGAGCCACCCAGGCACCCCTGAAATTCTTAATTTTTGAACAAGGGGTTCTGCATCTTTATTTTGTACTGGACTCCACAAAGCATGTAACTATTCTTGGCTGGGAAGGTCGGCAAAAGAAGTGAATGTCTGTGTAAAAATACGAGGGCCACTGGGCTGGTGTTTGGTGAAGGAAGGAAAGAAGGAGGGAGGGAAGGGAGGAAGGAAGGAAGAAGGGAAGGAGGGAAGGAAGGAAGCCATGTGCACACATGTGTGAGCTGATCAGTGAGGCTGTCACATTCAGGCCACGTTAGCTTAGACCAGGGGCTGCTGTTATGCGTGGAGGGCTCACATGAAGATGTGGCCCCAACCAACATGCCCCAAAGTCCTGCGGCCCCTGCTACATTTCCCAGGGCTTGTTGCTTGAGGGGCTTCCAGAACCTGTGTGTACCAGGCCTGAAGCAGCACCATGCGGGGAGTGAGGCCAGGCTCATCCCAGGCCCCACTTTGGGAAACAGGGGGACTCCTTCACCCCAGGCGGAGGTAGGTCTGTCTCGCCTGTATGATTTGAGACTTTGGAGCCAGACAGACTTGAGTTCTAATCTGACTCTGTCTAGTGGATGTAAATAACTGAACTTTGAGTAGGTGATTTGCTCCTCTGAGCCTCAGTTTCTGCATCTACAAAATGGGGGTCACCACTTAAATTTGTTGAGGGGATTAAATGAGGTAAGAGAAGAACTCCTGGCCGGTCAGAGCTTGGTAAATATTTGCAACAATAGTTATCATTATCGTACAATCTCTGGAGCCTTGGGTAAACATTCGCTTCTGCCTCTAAATGTCTGCATAATCATGAACCAGCATTTAACCCTCCTGGGCCTTGGTTTCCTCTTCTCTTAAATTGGAGTGATAGCAATCTAACACATTTCTAACCGAGGTGGTCTGGATGAAACCGCATGATCACTGGAGCTTCTCTGTAAACTGATATGTGTGCACATGAGCTGTTGGCACACTCCTGACCATTTGGGGGAAGGTTTTCTACAAATCTGCCCACCTGGAGAGAAAAGGACCCTTGGGTTATTGCAGTGCATTGAACCTAGTTCCTGGATTCCAGCCCTGAGTTATTTTGCACCCTTGCTGGAAAGTCTGCCCTGAGAGCGAACCTCAAGTTCAAGGTCTGCTTTTGGGCAAGGAAGAGGAAGGTCCAGAAACTGCAGCAGGGGAGGGAGAGGATGAGCTGAGGGAGGACAAAGGAGCCTGAGCCCAATTCCCTGGTGGCCTTGCTTCCTGCCTCCCCCGGGTCAGCAAGCAGCCAGAAAGCTATGAGAAGTAGTCTCTGACCAAGGGTCCCAGGGGACCGGGTTGGCGTGGAAAGACCCCCACTTCTCTCTCACGGACACTCCCAGCAGCTGATTGCCAGGTGCCTCCAAAACTCATGGGGATCCCTAAGCAGCAGCAGCAGCAGCACCAGCCTGGGAAGGGGAGCCCCTCTCCCCTAGAGATCTGGCCAGGGGAACCTGGAAGAGAGAGCGAAAGGGCCCTCTGTCATCCCTGAGTGAAGACTGTGAGCTCTGGATCCATGCCTAGGAACGGCCACAACCAACAATGTGACCTCAGGACTATTTAGCCTCTCTGTGCCTCAGTTTCCTCATCTAGAACACGTTACTCCTTCTGAGTGCCTCTGGGAAAACTAAACACTCTAAGGTTCTTAGCAAAGCCTGACACACAGTGAGGGCTTTCACAACATTTGCTGTTATTATATTCCTTAAAAGACGAGGCCACTCAGCAAGCTGTGACGGTCTGTCAGATGTCCTGATAGACTAGCCCTCCTCTATATTTTGCTATAGTTTTGGTTGACAATAATCATTCATTCATTCATTTACTCAGTAAGTATTTATGGAGCATATTTATGGCAGCAAAGGGTGGCAGATGGGGGACCCCAGGACTGCTTGGTTCCTGGAAGGGCATTTGAGCGAGAACTCACATTTATTCAGCACTGACTCTGGGCAGATTCCCACTACCCTGGAGATGGGCATTAGCCAGCTAACAGCAGAGGGAGTCTGGGTGAAGTCACAGACACAAAAGCAAGCAGCAACTCAGTGGCAGCGCTGGGACTCAAACCCAGGTCCGCCTGCTTCCAAAATTTGTGCTTTTCCAAATCTAGATTCCGGGTCTACCTTCCTGCTGCCCTTCCCCTCAACACCTGGCCCCTGCCCCCACTTCGGCACAGCCACATCCCTAGAGGCCAAAGGTTGGGCTGTGTTCTGTTGCCCTCTGTAGCAGGATCTTTGTCATTTCCTCTCTGGTTCTCCTGACCATGCAGAACAACCTTGGGGCTTTCCTCAGAGGGGAAACCCAGACTGGAAAGCAGCCCATGGAAAATGTGGCTGCGGGTGACTCCTGATGTTTGTCTCTTCAGCTGCAGAGCGTCTGGGTGCTTGGGAGTGGAGCAAGGTGGGAGGCTCCCGGGATGCGTGTGGAACCAATCATTCCCCCAGGGACTCCCTCTGACTCTGTTATCTGAGACAGGTCACAGCGGCTCTTTAAAGGGGCCTCAGTTTCCCCACCTGTAGAAAACGGAATAGTCGCAAAGCTCCAGCAGCAGGCTCTCTGCATGGCATTTGGGCTGGGAGTTTATGTGCTATTGGCAAGTCCTGTCCACCTTTCCTCTTTCACTCTTGGGAGGATAAAGTGGGACCGTGGCTGCACAACCACTTTGAAGTGGAGGGCAGAGTGGGGGCAGATCGATGTTGACCAAGCCCCTCACTGTCCAGCTCCAGCTTCTGCCTTGCCCAGACTCCCGCCTGTACCTAAGTCCCCATTCCCCAGACCCTCTGAAGGACCTGAGAGCCTGGGGGCAAGGTTAGAGTCTGGGGGTCTCTGAGCCTGGCATGAGCCAAGAAGCCATTCACCTGGAGGAAACACCTGTGGGGCCTTCCTGCAGCTTTCCCGATGTCTCGCCATGCTGGGTTTGTGCTTTCACTTTCCCCACAGGTGGAGACAGGAGGGGGAATTTGGGAGTAGGAAGAGGGACCCTGTGGTTAACCAGAAGGCATCCTTCTGGCAGAACACAACACTTATGCCTCGATTGGGAAACCCTTTCTGCTCTCCAGCCTCAGTTTCTTCATCTGCACAACTCAAGGGATACATCACATGACCTCAGAGAGCCCCCCCGGGTCTTCCAGCCCCAGATGGCAGGTTTCTGTCTTCTGCCCTCCTCCGGGGCTCCAGGCTTCAGGCTCCAGCAAATGGAGACCAGTTCCACCCTCGGCGGACCCCATCTGGGGTTTTAACCACACTTCCCAGCTCCGTCTGCGGCAGCAGTCCCCAGATGCTCTCTCTGGGGTGGACAGAAACCAAGGGAGGGAGGCAGGGGCATGCCCCCTCCCCAGGAAGATTCAAAGGCAGGAGTCTCACTTCCAGGCTTGTGCGCATGGATGGAGAGATGATGAGCTGGAGGGATGGCTGGTGCGGCAGCTCCACACAGGCAGGCCAGCACCCTGGGCACATGGGCATGCCCACCCCTCTTCCACTGGCTGGGCCAGATGGAGGGGGCAGCTGAGGGGAGGGCTCCTTGCCCTCCACCCCCCTGGGACTCTGCAGGGGCCTGGATTTCTTTCCACACAAAAGACATCGGGGTGGGGCAGGAGCCTTAATCCAGAAACAGACTTGGGGTAGACTCAGGGAAGCGTTTTAATCTGGTGGAATCACCATTATAACATTATAGAACCAGAGTATGCTGCCGAATTCTAGAATCTCTGAGGCACCACATCCTAGAGTTGTAGAAAAACGAGGCAGAGATTTTAGATCTCTAAACTGCTGTCCAACACTGTAGCCACTGGCCACGTGTGGCTAGTGAGCACTTGAAATATGGCCAGTCGGAATTGAGATGTGCTTGTAAATGTGAAGTACCAGTGGATTTGGGATTTAGTACAAAAGAATTTAAAACATCTCAATAATAGTTTCTTTATATAATTGCATGTCAAAATGCAAACGGTTTGGGTATATTGAGTTCATATGATGTATTACTAAAATTAAGTTCACTTGTTTCTTTGTATTTTTTAAAATGTGGCTACTAGAAAATTTTAAATTTGATTTGTGGCTCGCATTATATTTCTAATGGACAGAACTGTTCCAGAACCTAAGAATCATAATATTTAAAAATCTCAGATTCATGAGGGGTGCCTGGGTGGCTCAGTAAGTTAAACGTCTGACTTTGGCTCAGGTCATGATCTCCTGGTTGGTGGGTTTGAGCCCCATGTCAGGCTCTGTGCTGACAGCTCAGAGCCTGGAGTCTGCTTCAGATTGTGTGTCTCCCTCTCTCCCTGCCTCTCCCCTGCTCACGCTCTGTCTCTGTCTCTGTCTCTCAAAAAAAAAAAAAATTAAAATTAAAAAAAAAAATCTCAGACTCATGAAATTGTGGCATTTCAGAACCTTAAAGTGATAGAATTCTAGAACCAGATTTCCAGATCTTTACATCGCTTATTTGAATCTTAGACACTAACTCTCAGAGCCTAGACGAATCTGAGAAGACTCCTGGTCTTTCTCCCACCCAGAGTAGGGACCCTTCTATTCAACCCTGACCAGTGCTGATGAGTTTCTGCCCACCCCTTCCCATCACCTGGCAGAAAGCACCCTGGGGCCAAGGCTGCTGGGCTCCTCGAATGATTAGTTTCTCCATGTTGAGTGGGATCTACCCCCTGCAGCTTTTTCAACCTTTGAGATTGGTTCCCAGAGCACCTTCCAGGGCCTTCCAGACAAGTCTGCATCCTCCTCCCCATGAAAGGTAAGGACTCTGGGTCCTATCCCTCCCCTTCCCAGGCTGTTGGCCTACAGGCTGCAGGGACTACTTTGACAACTGTTCCTAAAGATGGGCTTCAAGGACCCCCCCAAGCAGGGACCTTCAGGTCCAGATGACCCTCTCTGCTTCCCCATCCCTCAGAACTGTTCCTGGGGTCCCAATAACAGAGGTGGGGGGGAGTCCTTCCAGCCTCTAATTTGTGGATTATCCTGTCTGTCCATCTGGATAACTGGCCTGTACCTCATGGTCTCGACTCTGCCCTGTTTTCAGCTCCAGGAAGATGGGGGGTGGGTGACCATGGGTACTGGGGCGTGGTGTGGCACAGGAATCAGGGATCCATTTAGAGTGCCCCAGATCTGCTTGAAAAGTGAGACTCTGAGAGGAAGAAGGAAGAGGCCTTTTCCCCAACCGAATCAGGAATTCCAAGGCAGGACTAAGTGGCAATGACTCAGAGGGCCCCAGCAATTCAGAGGCAGAAGACCAGAGGTCAGTCAGGGAAGGCTTCCTGCAGGAGGTGGGACTTGAAGGAAGGGGTGGGGAATTGGAATTGTGAAGAGGTGGAGGTGAGGGAATCCTGGGCAGAAAGGATGTTTGTGCTCAGGTCCTGAGGGGCCCAGGCTGCCTGGAGTAGAGGGGTCAGTGGCGGGAGGGCTGTGAGGGTGGGGCAGCTGGCTGAGGGCAACCTGTGGGTTATCCTCTGGGGATGGGAGTGTATGCTAGAGAGAGAGGGAACTCCAAAGAGTTCCAAAGGGTCCCTCACTCTTCCCTCCCCCAGCCCCGCACCATCTCAGGACAGACCCAGCCCAGGCAGGTCCCTGTGAAGAGGGGCCTCGGAATGATAAAACTTTCGTGCCTGTTGGAGCAGATAGCCCCAGACCATCATGCCCGTCACAGAGCCAGCTTCCCACCAGGTCAGCTCTGCCCCGCTCTCCGTGCTGGCGCATCCGCAAGGGCCCAGGAATGATGTCAACACAGGCGTCCTTGCCTGGCTAGTTAGTGCCACTTCCTCAGCTTCTGCTCCGTGTGCAGCGGAGCACAGGGGACGACTGCCTGGCAGGGCCCTCCCAGGTCGTCCTGGCTGTGCTACATCAGGGGCGATGGGGGCAGGGCTCTGCTCCTCCCTGGGCCTCAGTTTCTCCATTTCTGAAAGGAGGCAGATTAGGACTAGTTCAGGAAATAAACTAAGATGCCAAGGGGGCCCATAATGAGAATGACGAAGTGGACTGGGCATGTGTATGAAATGGTGGGGACCAAGGAAAACGGGACAGCAGCCTCCAGACCAGGTGACCTAGACCTAGACCATCCCTCCCAGCCTTATGTGGGGGGTATGTGTGGGGCAGGGGGGTGGACTTCTACTGGGGCCCCGAGTCTCAGTTTCTTTAGCTAAAGAATGGGCATTATAATGCTTAACCCCACCCCCAGGGTGGGGGGTGATGAGAATGAACTAGGATAATTGTTGGAAATCTTATAGAGAAATGCCCCCCCAACTTTGATTAGTGGAATCTTTTTTAAAAAATGTTTATTTGTGTGTGTGTGTGTGTGTGTGTGTGTCGGTGTGTGTGTGTGTGTGTGTGTGTGTGTGTGACAGAGCGTGAGCGGGGGAGGGACAGAGAGAGGGAGGAAGACTCAGAATCCAAAGCAGGATCCAGGCTCCCAGGTGTCAGCACAGAGCCTGACACGGGGCTTGAACTCCTGAACCGTGAGATCATGACCTAAGCCAAAGTCAGCCGCTTAACCGACTGGAGCCACCCAGGCGCCCCTGATTAGTGTAATCTTTTGATTGAGTGATGTTAAAAGTATTTAGCTCCAGGGGATCAAGTGAAGAGGACTGAAGAATGAGGAGGCCAGACAGTGGAGGAATGGATGAGAAATGGCCTGGGGGAAGGGGCAAGGCCAGGCAGAGTACCTCTGACCGGCAGCCGGCAGCTGCAGCCAAGAGGTTTGGGAAAGAACAGTCCCTCCAGGCCCTTGGCACCTGCCACCCTGACGGCTGAGCCTTCCACTCCGCTTGCCAGGCTTCAACTCAACCCTGGACCCTGCCCTGCCCTCAGGCGACTTTGAGCTCTTGCAGTAACATCATTTAGAGACCACCTGTGTGTGTGTGTGTGTGTGTGTGTGTGTGTGTGTGTGTGCGCGCGCGCGCGTTTGTTTTTTCTTTCACCAGGTTGTAATTGGTGCATCACAATGAACACAGAAAAAAAAGAAATTAAGCGATTTAGATTTGTTTGCAGAACCCTTTACCTCTTCCGCATTGTGAAGATGTTCACCCTCCTTTCCCTCCTTTCCCATTCTAGCTGTTCTATGGGTCCACAGGGTCAACAAGAAGAAAGCAGGCAGGTGGCCCAAAGATCACGTTTAGCCTCAGCTCCGCTCCTCTGCCAGCCAGCCGTGGGGACCTCCTACAGGTTAGCCACATCTCCACTTTCTCATCTGCAAAAGGGGAGTGAAAAATCTCCACTGTGTCTACCTCTCAGGACTGCTATGTGGTGCCCAGCACTCGGTTTCCAGAATGAGAAAATGCTTTCCAAAACAAAGGAGAAGTGCTGCCCTGGAAAGGGACTGTGCTGGGTGAGCCAGCGGCCAGCGGCAGCTCCTGAGAGTGAGGGACAGTCTGGGGAAGGGGCGATATGGATCTTCAGTCTCTGCCCAAAACAGGAAACTGGCCCCAGAGATGGAACTGCTTTGGAAACCAGTTGCAGCATCAGTGAAAGTGGGTGTACAACAGGGAGGAGTAAGAAAGCCCCACCCCCGGCAGTGAGGGAAGGGAGCACAGAACCTAGGTGGGCTTGGACAGTGTGGGGGCTCATGGCCCCTCAGCACCAGGTGGGGTGAAGAGTGGCAAGAACACAGTCCTTTAGTTGGATGGACCTGGATTTGAACTCTCCTCAGCTACTCCTGTCTGGGCGACCTCGGGGAAGGTGCTTCGCCTCTCTGAGCTTCATGCTGTCTGGGTTGCGGAGTAACAAACAGAAAGTGGGCGGCACACACCAGGGCAAGTAATTAATTAATTGCTGTTAATTGCTCCTATATCCCATCTCAGACAGTCTTTGGTTGGTTCCCAGAACATTCTATATCCATTGTCCATCTGAAGCATGGATAATCTGCCCATTTCACAGATTTTTTTCTTTTATTTGTTTGAGAGATATCAAGATCTGCCAGGAAGCACTCAATGTATGTGTGTGTGGCGCGTGTGCAAGTGCGTGCATGTGTGCATGCGTGTGTGTGTGTGCGTGTGTGTGTGTGTGTGAGAGAGAGAGAGAGAGAGAGAGAGAGAGAGAGAGAGAGAGGAAACTGTTACACCATGTGGTCAGTGTTGTAATTACGGTGACTGTATTCTCCAAACCACAAATCAGGTCACGTGGCCTGACAGAGGCTATTTTCTGCCTCCCCTGAAGTCCAAACATGAAATCACATGTAGTTACACATTCATTGAATCACCTTGTATTTTTTTAAAGAAGCAAATGACATGAAATTTGGATTGTCCTTGACAAATCCCCCTGTAGTCTGAGAAAACTCACTAGAGCCATGACTGGGGCCCTTAAAGAGCCTTGGCAGAGGGAAGATGACTTCCCGGAGGAGGTGTTGCTTAAGGGGCCTTGAAGACTGAATAGGAGGTCTCCAGACAGAAAAAGAGGAGGTGGCCTGAATGCCCTTAGGACATTTAGAGCCTGAATGCTCTAAAGACAACCTTGCTAGGAACTGGGGATTCTGGCAACTGTGTCTGCTTTCAGTTACTTTTCACTTTCATTGTTCCAAAGACCTGCCGCAAAACAAGATTGTTACAGGCCAGTGTAACCACATGGTTACCCTGCGTTGTATCTTCCGAGGCATGTACTCGTCCTCTCTGCCGTGGACTATGCATTCCTCAGGGGCAGGGGCCATATCTGTCTTGCTTGTCTCTGTGTCCCTCCTCTCCTGTCCTCCCCCATAAGGATGGCATGAGGAAGACTATAGGAGAGGTACTAAAAATGTCAAATAAATAAATGAATAAAGTGCCGTTTATGAACTTTTCATAGGTAGACAGTCTCTCTATTTGGTCCTGCGTCTACTGAATTTCAGCTCATCTGTTTGGTTAGTGACTCTGTGCGGGTTGCCTACCCCACGTCTGCCACTGTGCAGGGTGGTGGGGCTCTGAAGGGCATGAGACCAACAAGGGCCTGCCCACACAGAGCTCACTCTCTAGGGGGAGAGATGGGCAGAGGACAAGTAACTACAAGGGTGATGAAGAGGGGGTGAGACATGTAGACCCGCAAGCCTGGTCTGGATTAGGGGTCAAGGGAAAGCCCCGCAAGAGATGGAATTTAGCCTGAGACTTAAAGTATCCTAATTAATACTTAACATTTAAATAATGTCCACCCTGTGATAGACACCACCCTGAGGGCTTTACGTAATTAACTCACTTAATACTCACAACAGCCTGGTAAAGCACAATGCTATTGTTGTCCCCATTTTAGAGGTGAGGGAACTGAGCACAGAAAGGTTGACAAATAGGACCAAGGTGACATAGCTTATAAGTGGAAAAGCATTCAAACCCAGGCAGTCTGGTTGAGTCTGCACTGTTATCAAGGACTTAGGTAAAGGGGAAGGTGGGACATTGCTTATTTAGGATAAGAGGTGAGGCTGGACCTCAAGGCAGGGAATTTATCCTAAGATCCATGGGAAGCCATTGGTAATTTCAAGGAAGAAACGAGCATGATGAGGTTGCATCAGAGGGAGCAAAGCGGGAGGGCAGGAGGGAGAGAGAGCAATTAACAGGCTGTGAACATGGACCACGGTAGGGACAAAAGAGCTGCTTGGACTAGGGTGACAGTGGTGCAGAAGAAGAAATGGGGTTGTTAGGTTAAAAACAAACCTGGAGGCAGAGCCAATGGGACTTGCTCGTGAAGGGGGTATGGGGACAAGGGGCTGGTGTCAGATTTCTGGACTAGACATGTGAATTGGGGACACAGGAGGAGGAAGAGGAGGAAGAGGAGGAGGAGGAGAAGAAGATCTGGGTGGAAGATGATGAGTCCAGGCTCTGACTTGTGGAGTTGGATAAAGGTGACCTTCGGACAGCCCAGGGATATGTCAAGTGGGAGGAGGAGAGGCCACCTGGGGCGGAGGAGGGGGTCTGGGTCTGGGGGAATTGTCAGCACAAAGAAAGTCCCCAAAGCTCTGGGAGGTGTGGGTGGGTCCTGAGGGGATGGAGGAGGAGGGCATCTGGACCGCCTTCCTCAGGACTTCCTGGGGTGTGGTTGGAAACGCAGGTCCTCAGCTTCACCCAGTCCCATGGAGGCAAATCTCCTGGGTGGGCCCTGGGCCTTGCCTCCTGGGAGGCTTTCTGGGTGACAATGAGTTGGAGGGCCTTGGGGCCAGCTTGGTGAACAGCAACTCTGAAGACTTGGGAAGCGTCGGAAGAGGTAGCTACCCATGATGGGGAGTTACCCCAGCTCACTGCTGCCCCCCAAACGCTTTGGACCTGCAGCTCCAATGATGAGATGCCAAATCTCCATCAGCTTGGTCAGGAGGATAATTTTGTGACCTGACTGGCCGCCCTTCCCCTCAACCCTCCCACAGCATGGCTCTTATCACCTCTTCCACCTGCTTATAGCCGTCTTCTCCACCAGGTCCTCAAGATAATGTCTGATCCGTGGAGCTTCCCCCAAGAGGTCACCTATCATTTGCTCCTAACCCACCTCTCCAGTTTTCTTGCTCATTTCTTCCTTCCTGCTTCCTCCGCCTTCTCCTCCTGCCCCCTGCCTCCCACCCAGGCAACACTCAGCTTTTCCTGAGCACGGTCTATGTGGCCTTTGCACGGGTTGTTCCTCGTGCTGAATGTGTCCTTCTGCCCGCCCCAATCCTACCCGTTCATCCTGCTCCTGCTCCCAGGCTGCCTCTCCCCAAAGCTCCCTCATTCTATTCCCCTCTTACTATGGGCCATAGCCCTTGCCCTGGTCCTCCCTAGCAGGCAATCCCTCCTGGACACAGGAGGGACATGCAGATTGTCTCCGAACATGCTCGTCCACTTGACTGCAGACCCATGTGTCTTTCACCCCTGCTTCTCCCTTACTGGTACAGGAGCTCAGTGCCTGGCACAGTGAAGATGTTCACAGGACCTCAGGTGGGTGGAAATCGTCTTCTAACATTGTTTTTTAATATTTGGGGCACCTGGGTGGCACAGTCAGTTAAGCGTCTGACCTCGGCTTAGGTCATGATCTCACGGTTCATGAGGTCAAGCCCTGCATCGCATTCTGTGCTGACAGCTCAGAGCCTGGAGCCTGGTTTGGATTCTGTGTCTCCCTCTCTCCATGCCCCTCCCCCACTCATGCTCTGTCTCTCACCCTCTCCCAAAAAGAAATAAACATTGAAAAAAATTTTTTTAATGTTTATTTATTTTGGAGGGAGAGAGAGAGAGCATGACGGGACAGGGCGGGGGGGGGGGGTGGGGGATGGGAGGCCGAGAGAGAGGGAGACACAGAATCCAAAACAGGCTCTAGGCTCCAAGCTGTTAGCACACAGAGCTCGATGCGGGGCTTGAACTCACAACCCATGAGATCGTGACCTGAGCCAAAGTCAGATGCTGAACCAGGTGCCCTGGAAGTGGCCTTCTAAAGCAGAGATTAGCATGAGTAAGATTCTAGGGGGGCTTATTTAACCTGCCTAAGACTCAGAGCATATTCGAGGACTTTTAGATCATTGACCACAGGAACATAGATGATAAAGGATAATTTGCTGGTAGATGCTGATTTACCTGGCCAAACGAGTGGCAGGGCTGGAGTATGCACTAAGAACTCACAAGCCCATCTTTGAATGGGGCCTGCAATTTGGGCCTGTGACCACCACGATTAGGCTCCTTCCTGTCTGATGATACTCTGTCCAAAGCTGTCACTTGGGCACAGCTTGGAGTCAGGAACCCAGTCCCATCCCCCAGCACCTTGTGGGGCTTAGCATCTTTCCCCTGTGAAACATGCATGGGCTGGCTGAAAACCTCTTCCCCCCAGCACAAAGTTAGTTTTTAGGGGGATTGGGGTGAGTCTATCCTACTCTCACATGTCAAGTTTGGCTTTTCTACCTCTCTTGGCTCTGCTCTGTTTGCTTATATATATATATATATATATATATATATATATATATATGTTTTTTTTTTTTTTTTAGTTTATTTATTTATTTTGAGAGAGAGAGAGAACAAGCAGGGGAGGGGCAGAGAGAGAGAGGGGGAGAGAGAGAATCCGAAGCAGGTTCGAGCTCACAGTGAGCTGGACGTGGGGTTCGATCTCACAACCATGAGATCACGACCTGAGTGGAAATCAAGCGTGGATGCTCAACCAACTGAGCCACCCAGGCCCCCCTGCTCGTATGCTTTTTGAGCTTTGTTCCTACAGTTAATCTTGAGCCTCAGAAGGTTCTTAAGAAACTACCAATCTACTGTTTTCCAAATTTGCCCCAGCCCCACCCCAGGTCCACAGAGTCAGGACCGCCAGGGGAGGGGCCTAGTTACATACATCATTAGCAAGCTCCTCAAGGCTCACTAATCGAATTCACCCCTCCCCCTCCGCCGCATCCCTTCTGGTTCTGGATGGTTCATGGACGCCAAAAAGCCCCTACCTAGTCAGTCAGATCTGAGCAGCCTCCATTCAGCTCTCTATGAGCCTCCGAGAAATCATCCCATGTCTCTGGGCCTCATTGTCCCCATCTGTTTCATGAGGAAGGCCACTGTGGTCTGGCCTAACTTGCAGGGTCCTTGAGATGGTTGAAATGACACTGGGGATGGGAACCCGAGGCTCAGTGGGAGAAGAAATCTGCACAAGGTCATCCACCTCTTCAGCTGCCTGTTACGTGCTGGGCGCTAGGGATTCAGCTGGGAACAACTTGTTGGGGGAGATGACATTCTAGTAAACAATGAGACCAGTAAATGAACCAGATAATCACGATAAAGGAAATAAAGGGGTTTTCAAGAGTCAGGGCAAAGGTGGGGTGGGGTGGGGTGGGGAAGGCCTGCCCAGGAGGGGTCACTCCGGCAGAGACCTGGTTGTCGGGGAGCCGTCCGGGGAGGCCCTGGACAGTTGTCATAAGCTCAGCGGCGGCAGAGCCCGGAGGCCCCCTCGGGCCCGGCCAGGGCGCTCCCAGGGCCCCCGGAGGCGCGGCGGGCGCGGGTCTTTGTCTCCCTAGTTTTCTCTGAAGCCTCTCCGACCCCCAGCGCTGTTCCCTCTTTGACCCCGAATAACTTGTGGGCTTCCCCCGGGCTTTGTTTCCCCGGGGTCACCGCCTCCAGGACGCCCGGCAGCCGCCCGGGGCCCTCGTGGGTCCCGCATCTGACACCCCCTCCGGCCCCCGCCCCCTACCCGCTCGGAGACAGGGGTCAAAGGCAGCCCGCATCACGTGGTCGCCGAGCAGCACCGAATCGGCCGGGAGAGCCGAGGGAGAATCCGGGTGGAAGCCGAGAAATCCAGCCCCGATAGCAGCTCCCGGTCCCGCCCCGGCCCCCGCCCCGGGGCGCTCGCCGCACGCCCGCCGGCCGCCGGGGCCTCCGGAGCCGATCTCGGGCCGGCACCCACGCTCCATCACGGGATCGAACCCCGCTCCCACGGCCGCGATTCGGGGAGGTAGGCGCCGCGGCCGGCGAGGGGAAGGGGAGACGGGCTGGGGGCCCTGGGCGCGCGGGCTCGCCCCTCTGTGCGCCGCCGGCCTGCGGGGTGCGGGGGCAGCGCGCCCCAACTTCCAGCTCTCGGGGAGACCCCCACCTCCCCGCCGCGGGACCGCGGGGCGGGGGGGTGGGGGGGGTGGGGACTGCGAGCTGCCCCAGCGCGGTGCCGGGGGCCGGGACTGGGGGCTGGGCACCGGGCGGGGGAGGGGGAGGGGGACAGCGGGCGGGAGGCGGAGCGGGCGGTGGCGGCGGCTGCGGCGTGGAGCGGGGGTGGGAGCGGCGGGAGGCGGCCGGCGAGGGGTTAACCCCGGCCGGGGCCAGAGCCCGGCGGCGCCCGCACGGCCGGGGGGGAAACCCAGGCGTCCCGCGGCTCGCCGGGAGCGCCTCCTCCCCCCGGGGGGCGCCCCAGCCGTGGCAGGTAAGAGGCTGGGAGGGCCGGGGCCAGCCAGTCCCCTGTCGCCGGGCCGGCGGGGCCCGAGCCGGGCGTGCAGGCCGCGCGGGGCCCAAGCGGCCGCCGGCGCAAGTTTAGTGCGGGCGGGCGCCGGGCGGGCGAGTCGAGTCTGCCGGGCCCCGCGCACGGGGGTGGGAGGACAAAGGGGTGGGGGGCCGCGCTGGGGCTGGGGGCAGGCCGGGGTGCGGGCGAGGGCAGCGCGGCAGCTGTAGGTCACGGATAATGTCACTCACGAGGAATGCCCCCTCCCCCTCCCCTACTCCCGAACAGGGGAAACTTTTGTCTGGCGAGGGAGGGGGTTAGAGGCCGGGTCCCCGCTTGGGGCAGGGTGAGGCGGCCGGACCGGTTTTCTCGGGGCTGCGAGAGCGGCCTGGTCTCTAACTCTCTTCCTCTCTCTGGTTCTCGGAGCGTGGAGCCTCCGCTTTGAACGCTGCTCTTTAACACCCTGGGACGGGGTGAGGAGGGGGCACTGGGACAGGATGGGAATCTGGGGACTGGCCTCCTGGCTCTTAACTGGATTGAGCACAGGGGTCAGCCAGGAGCCATGCCAGGCCCAGGGGATTCAGGACCCCACCTCTGTCCACCCCTGTCTAGCCCCAGCGCTGTACTCCCCCTCCCCCCCCCCCAATCATTCAGAATGGCCTCAGGCAGTCCTGCCCCTGGTCTTGAGGTGCAGACTGACCTGGATGTCTGTCACTTCCCAAATCTGTGACCTTGGGCTGGTTCCTTACCTTCCCCTCACCTCAGTTTCCTCACCTGTAAAATGGGGAAAATATAGTATATTCTAGAAGAAGGATGAGATGAAAATCTGTGGTACCTCAGTAAACTGTGGCATGTTTATACTCAACAAGTATTTATTGCATGTTTACTATGTGCCAGGCACTGGGCTAATTGTTTTGCTTTGTTTTTTAATGTTTACTTATTTTTGAGAGAGAGACAGAGTACAAGCAGGGGAGGGGCAGAGGGGGAGACACAGAATCCCAAGCAGGCTCCAGGGTCTGAGCTGTCAGCACAGAGCCTGATGTGGGGCTCGAACCCTCGAACAGGGAGATCATGACCTGAGCCGAAGTGAGACGCTTAACCAACTGAACCACCCAGGCGCCCCTGGGCTGTTTTATATATATTATTTTCTTCAGTTCTCCCGCTTTACTATGAACCACATTTCACCGAGGGGGAAACTGAGGCACAGGATGGTAAAGTCTGTGCAGGTGAGAAGTGGTGGAACTTGGATTTGACTCTCCTCCCCTAGCCTGAGTCTCACCTACAGGTCTCTATAAAGTCCTGCTGTGACTGAGCTCATGGTGTCATTTTCAGTTGAAATTATGAGGACACTTGTCCCCTCTCCCCATCACCCTCACCCCCAGGTGCTGCTCCTTCTGCCTGGTACTGGTGCAGGTTGAGGTCTTGTGCCCTGGCTCTTGTTACTGTGGGCAGCTGGACCAGGAGGGAAGTCCAGTGGAGCCTGGGCCCGGACCTCTATGGTGGTCCGACTTCTGTTGCTGGCTGGGTCCGTGGCAGGAATGCTCTCCCAGTGAGGGTGGTGCAGGAGGAGCTGGTCTCCCTGGCTCCAGCTAGGGACAGCTGGTGGCTTTGTCAACAGGCCTGTCCCCAGCACCCAGGAGAAGGCAGAACCTTTCATCTCTATTCAGACCAGGTCACTTTTAGATCAGCAGGGGACAGAGGTAGGGCCAAGAAGCCGAGCCCTTGGGGGCGATGAGAGACAGAAGGCCAAAGGATTTATATCACAGGTGTCCACTTGTGTGACTCATCAGCAGGGTCCTTATTGCTAAACTAATGGCCTGCCCTAGGTGCTGCAGCCCCAAAGGTCCCCGAGGACAGTAATAGGAGGTGGACTTTGAGCCACGGTCAGGATTACAGAATCCTAATGGAAAATGCTTGTGTGTACTGGGTTTCTGAACCTGGGGCACAGTGTAGACCCTCAGTAAATACTCTGAGTGAATATGCATGGACCCAGACTTCCGCCGGTTTCAGTGCTCTGTGCTGGCCCAGTCTTTTGGTGAGGGAACCATCTCATGACTGCTGATCAGGCTCTTATTGGGGGCCTTGAGTAATTTCTTTAAACATGGAAAACAAATTTCTAGTTAATAAATGACATCTTAAAACAATGGAGTGGGGTAGAGAATGAAGGTTCTTGGGAAATGAAAGTTTGCATGCACATTACTGTCCTAGATGCTCCGAGGGCTGTGCCAGCACTGCGTCTGGGATTTGCAGGGTCTGTAGGTTTTTGGTACGCTCCACGAACAGGGGGCCTTCCTGGGCTGACAGACCATTGTCACCCTCTAGGAACAAGAGTGGAAATTCCACTACTAGCTGGACTTTGAGGGGACTCAGAAATGCGGGGCGATGAGTGGAGGGGCTGGGTGGGTGAAAGGAGCCCTGAGGGATGGGGGTGACCCTTTGGCATGAGGCCAGACTGTCCTTGTCCTCGTGATCAGAGCAGAAAGAGAGGCCTCTGGGAGAATCAACAGGTGAGGGAAGGAGCCAGCAAGCAAGAAAAAATGGATAGTGAACCTCCTGTCAATAAGGGGCATGCAAGAAACAGTTTTAATTCACAAGTTGAGGATGTGGTCGAGTGTGAAATCATAGGCTGAGGGTTGGCCCAGGAGCCAACTGAGAAACTGCATCTGTGACACGTAGAAACGGGCTCTGGTCTCAGCAGCTCCGAGCTTTCTCTGCTCTGGGCTTTGGGCCTGCTCGACCCGTCCGTCTTCCATACTTTGGGACCAAAGCCAGGCCTGCAAGTCCCTAGAGACTGGGCAGACTTCTGCTTGCTTGGAATTTGGTTTGGGTATGGCTTGAAATATCTGGACTGTTTGGAGGACTTGGACATACTTTACATGAAATGGAACATTAGGGTAATTTGTTAAATATGTATGGAAACTGTCTGTGGGGTGGGGTGATGGGGAAACGAAATGGGGTGAGGGTGAGGTGCTGCTTGTTTCTGAGTGGAGAGGCTGCTGGTCTGATGGGGGAGGGAAGACGAGGCTCCGTGATGGTGGAGAGGCAGGACGTGGTCAGTGATAGATGGGCTTTGGAAGGTCAGTAGAGGGGAAAAGCTCTACTGGTTGTTAACGTCGGCAGGGCTTCCTGGGAGAGGAAGTGTTTGTGAGGATGCAGGCTGTGGGAAGGGGGGCAGTGGAAGGCAAGATTGGGTTCTGGGGACTTTGCAGCATCCTGCTCAGGAGTTTGGATTTTATTCTGTAGCCGGTGGAGAGGACAGAGGGTGGTAAGCAGCTCGTTGAGTCGATGCCTGTTGCCGTGTCTCGTGCCAGGCTCCTTACAGACGCTCCACTGAAATCTCACAATACCCCTGCAGAGTAGCTGCTGCCGCCGGTAATCCCCACCCCTGCCCCATTTCCAGATGGGGAAATGGAGGCTCAGAGGCCTTGAGTCACTTACAGAGCGGTATTGGAACGCAGGCCAGAACTGCTTTTGCCCCAGTGTGCTGTTCCTCTCAGAGGTCATTTGGCCAAAGATGGTGGTGAGACTGGTTGTGTTGAGACCAGCTCAGAGATGGTGCGAGTTGGGGTCCAGCAGAGAGCTGAGCAGAGTCTGACTCAGGCAGTGGGACTGAGGAAAGGAGGAGGAGGAGGCTGAAGGACTTTGTAGCAGCTTTGGGGCTCAGGCTCATCACAGGTGACCTGAGGTTTGGGCAAGGACCCTTAAGTGACAGCGTCACTGCTTCCAACCCCTGGCAGGGCTCTCTGTAGGCAGAGGGCATAGTCTTGTCCGTGCCTCCTGAGGGCAGAGACAGCAGCAAGAGTGACAGGAGGCTAACGGGAATACGATGCCTCGGGAGAGGCGAGGTCTCCATTGCTAAAGGTAAACAGTGACCCTGGAGAGAGGGAAAGGATGCCGAAGGCGTGTGCTGGGAGGGTCAGACCTGGGTGACCTCTTTCAGTTCCCTTTTCTTCTGAGAATCTCAGCAGTTGGGGTAGTGCTCGGCCCATTTCCACCCCCTGTTTTTCTCATAGCTCTTCAGAGCTGCCCCTTCCTGTGCTTCTTGGGAAGTTCCCCATGCTGGCCTGGCCTGCAGTGCTCTGCCTGGGAGAGTCCTTACCCTGTGGAACACACTCAGCACAGCTGACCTTCCAGGGGCCCCTCAGGATGTCTGGACCAGCTGCCAGAGCAGCCGGGACTGTGGTTTCAGAGGGCTGGAACCTTAGGCTTCTATTTCCCCGTCTGTGAAATGGGTTCAGTCTCTCTTTCCTCAAATGTGTGGAAAGAAAGCTGAATCATGAATCAGTCTGAACCAGTAGGAGTTGAAGGGAAGGGCCAGTGGGTTTGAAAGTGAGGAGCGGGAGGGGTGGAGGCAGGGCTGTCCCCCGCCTGCCCTTCAGCAATGGTTAATGCAGGGTCTCCTGGTCTTGAAAGGTCATCAGTGGAGGCGCTTTCTCCTGCCTGTGGGGCTGGTACAAAGTTCTGCCCATCAGCTTCAACTCGGAGGTTTGGAGCTTGATAGAAGGTGTGGATGTGAATGTCTGGAACTGTATGGCCTCCGGGGTAGAGATAGTCTGCCACCAAAGGAGTCACAGAGGGGACCAAATCTCTTCCCTAGATGGAGGAGAGTTTACATTAAGCTGCCTCCTAGCCCTTTTTATTTCTACCTGTCTTGTTTCTTGATTCAGACTGGATTAACCTAATGTTAAACATATGCATTGTAAATGAGCATTTGCTTATTTGGAGGGTAAGGTATGGGAGGTAGCCCACTATGTGGCCAGTGCCCCATTTCCCATTCCCCCACAAGCCTCAGCAGAACCTACCCGTCTCTGCTCATGGCGAGGATGCTGAACCCCAGTCACTTGCCCTCACCCCCCAATAGTCCCCCACTGAGGCCCAGCTCCGGTGTTACCACTTCCCTACAGTCATTCCTAATGCCATTGGACATTGCCTGCTCCCTACTTTTGCATGGGAAGAGCCTACTATATGGCCCTGTCATGGGGCCCTTCACACACCTGGGTTTGAATTCTGGTTTCTTAGGGACATGTCTCATTTCTTCTAGGCTCCAGGCTTTGGAGGCAGGGGCTGTGTGTGGCCCATTTCACCAGGGGGGAGCATTGCAGAGTGGAGTCAAAAGTCATGGGTTCAAGGGGGCGCCTGGGTGGCTCAGTCGGTTAAGCGTCCGACTTCGGCTCAGGTCACGATCTCGCAGTCTGTGAGTTCGAGCCCCGCGTCGGGCTCTGTGCTGACAGCTCAGAGCCTGGAGCCTCTTTCGGATTCTGTGTCTCCGTCTCTCTCTGCTCCTCCCCTGTTCATGCTCTGTCTCTCTCTGTCTCAAAAATAAATAAACGTTAAAAAAAAATTAAAAAAAAATAAAAATTAAAAAAAAGTCATGGGTTCAAGTCCCAGCTCTGTCATCATTAGCTGTGGGATCTAGAGAAAATTACCTAAATCTTAAATCCCTCTAGGCTTTAACCAATGAGGATAGTAATAGTCCTGTTTTGCTAGGAGAGTTGAACAGATCAGTGCCTCACCCAGAGTAAGAGCCCAGTAAGTAGCTCTTCAAAGATAACAATGGGTATTAATATTGTTTATACCTAGGGGGTGGTCTGTCTTTTCCGAGATGGAAGGAAGAATCCTTAGGGTTTGAGTTCCTGAACATTCTGTCTCATAGCCTGGGAATGTTTATTTGGAAGAGGAAACTGAGGCCCAGAGAGACTGGGCAATTTGCACGGGGTGTGGGAGCCGCCAGTCTTATCCAGGAGGCCGGACAGGATTTCTTCTGTTACACCTGTTTTTCCTCTTTTGTCCTTTCCATCAAGGTTAAGGTGCTCAAGTTCCGTAAGGGCCCGTGTCCTCCCTAGTGGCCATGTTGAATGGTATCTAAAACTTATGCCAGATAAGTTGGCCTGGCTGGTAGGTCCTGTGGCTGTCCTTGAGAGGAGGGCACCATGCCCTAGACTGTGCACACTGTGGGCTGGCACCTCCAGAGGCCTCCCACCGAGCCTCCCTGTGCCCTGGGAAGGGGGACGGGATGATGTCAGGGAGAGGTGGCCTGGTGTAGATCTTGGGGCAGGTCACTAGAACACAGGCAGGGCAGAGGCTGGGAGCTAGGCTCTGGACCCAGATGGTCTTGCTGGATCATTTCCTACTTGTGGCACCTTGGGAAGCTCTTCAGTGCCTTCCTCCATTCAAAGGGGATAGTAACGGTCCCCATCTCACAGCATTTCGAAAGATAATGCAGGAAAGATGCTTAACTATAAGCTGAGTCCATGTGAGTTATGATTATTGTTGTAGCTGGTGATGTTGCTATTGAACAGGGAGCTCATTCCATCCTCCCCAGAGCAGGAGGAAATAGACACTTGTGTCACCCCTCCTGGTAGCAGGTGTGGCCACTAAGGCTTAGCCAAGTGGAAGGGTCAGCCTTTGCGGCGTGGGAGGCGGGGGGGCAGTTCAGGCTCAAGGGATTACCATTACGGGCTGCTGGTTTCTAAGGGGCTGCTCTGGCCAGACAGAGCAGACTTACTCTGTAAGGCACCGGAAATGAGGAAACGTAAGCATGCTCAGAGCTAGCCAAGACGGAAGGGGTTGTGTGGGGAGGTGTGGTACAGAATCCCAGGGCTCACATGGTTGAGATGTGGTGGAGACTCTGGCCTCGTTCGCACCCGAGGTCTGGCTGAACGAGGCAGGGTGTGGATTCTCATCACCCCTAGGCCGGCCATGGATCGGCCTGTCTGGGCAGGTCTGGGGTGGCAGTCGGCGGAGGTCTGCCATAATCATTGTTCAGTGGCAGCCACCTCTGGTCTACACTACCTGTCCAGGCAGAGGCCAGGTGAGGAGAAATGAATGTCGTCATCACAGGGCCTTCACTTATGCATCACTGTCTGTCCAGATTCCCTTCCTCCTCTTCTTAGACCATGGCAGCTCCTGCTCATGCTTTTACAGGAGGGTTAATGTCACATGGTCATGGAGGCTCTTCCTTATTCACCTGCAGGTTGAGTCAGTGGTTCTCGGGGTTGGCTTCTGGACTAGTAGCATTACCTGGGTATTACCTGGGAAGTCGCTAAAATGCAAATCATCTGACCCCACCCCAGACCTACTGAATCAGAAACTGGGATGAGGGGGGAAGGAGGGGTCCAGCAGTCTGTTTTAAGAAGCCTCCAAGTAATGGGGCACCTGGGTGGCTCAGTTGGTTGAGCGTCCGACTTCAGCTCAGGCCATGATCTCACGGTCTATGGGTTCAAGCCCCGCATCGGACTCTGTGCTGTCATAACAGCTTGGAGCCTGGAGCTTGCTTTAGATTCTGTGTCTCCCTCTCTCTCTCTGCCCCTCCTCTGCTCACTCTCTGTCTGTCTCTCTTTGCCTCAAAAAATAAACATTAAAAAAAAAAAAAAAGAAGCGTCCAAGTAATGTAGGTGCATGCTAAAGTTGAAGAAAAACTTGGTTAGAGGGGTGCCTGGGTGGCTCAGTCGGTTGAGTGACCAACTTCAGCTCAGGTCATGACCTCATGGTTCATGGGTTCGAGCCCTGCATCAGGCTCTGGGCTGACAGCCCAGAGCCTGGAGCCTGTTTCAGATTCTGTGTCTCCCTCTCTCTGCCCCTCTCCTGCTCATGCTCTCTTTCAAAAATAAACGAAAAGAAAAGAAAAGAAACACTTGGTTAGATAATTAAAAAAACAACAACACACTTCCCTCCTTGGGCTCTCAGCATATTCAGACACCCAGCAAATGTTGAAGACCCAGAGAAAAGCCCAGTTTTTCTCTACCCTGTCGTCAAGGATCCATCATCTCATCACATCTCCAGGAGACACTCTTGTGACACAATAACAAGTTTCAGTGGAACCCCAAGACAATTATAGGAGACAGTGCTGGGGCCACTTAAGGAAGGCAGGATGAGGGGACTTGAAGGGTGGGGGACTTTGTGGAAGGCAAGGGTGGGTTCCAGGAACAAACCAGCTGTGTTCTGGGGCTGGGGCCAGGCAGAGAGTGTGGATCCTGCTCCAGAGAAGGGTGTGCGTGTGTGTTTGCGCATGTGTGCGTGTGATCACAGTGGTCAGATATGGCTTGAGAGGGTTAAGGGACCTTAGCTGTCACCAGTCCAGTGGTTTTAAGCATCTCAATATTTTTATTTTTATTTATTTTTATTTTATTGAGAGAGTGCATGTGAGTGGGGGAGAGGCGCAGGGGGTGGGGGGAGAGAATCCCAAGAAGCCTGGCACAGGGCTCGATCTCATGACCCTGGGATCATGACGTGAGCTGAAACCAAGTGTCAGATACTCAACTGACTGAGCCACCCAGGCACCCCAACTATGTCAATAATTTTAATGAAGATGATCATATCATTTTCACTCAACATTTTTTGAGACCTTATCTGCTTACTCAGCATAATCCTATAAAGTAGGCACTATTATTGTCCCCATTTTATAGATGAAAATACTGAGGCCATACAGCCATAAGGTGATAGATCTAGGAATTCTGTAGAATTCTATAGAGGTGCTTGGAAACACGATCTCTTTGGAAGAAGGGAAGTGGGAGATTGTCTTGGAATGTTTATGTAGCAGGCCCCACTTGGACTGGTTTTTTAAAGATGCAAAAATATATCAAATATCAAATGAGTGAATTAGGTTTCGGCGGGGGTGATGGGATTGTGTTGGGATGATTGGGGCTGAAGCTTCCATGTTGGGGCCTCCACTGGACACTGTCATTCTTTCTGTCTTATGGACGGCCATTTGAGGTACACAGAGACTCACTCAGTGCTGAGTTCAAGGTCCCACAGCTAGGACAGGAGATAAAATCAGAGAAAGAAAAGAACCCTCTTCTGGTTCTAGGAGGAGGGGTAGGGGTGGGGGTCAAGATCAGAGCCCACTGTCCAGTGCTGTCCTTTTCTGCCTCAGTGTCACCAAGGTACTGCTGAGGAACTGGAGGGCTTTCCTGACACAGCGGGAACCCCTTCGTTTCTCAGTGGTGAACCAAGCAACAGGGACTTGCCCACACAGGGCCACACATGGCGTCATGTTGGGGACGCGAACCCGGCGCTGTCTCTGTTCCGACCAGGGAAGGCTTTGTTTCCCAAAAACTGTCCCTGCACCCCACCCCATCTTTGGCCGGCTGGGTAGCCATAGCCCTCGGGGTAGCCCAGGGCAGTGCTGGGGGCCGAGACGGGAGTGTCCTGGGGAGAAAGCTGCCAAGGAGAGGCGGGGCCGCCTCTGAGGGAAGAACACTGAAAAGCCCAAACCCCAGACGGAAACCCAGTGTATTTTCTAGGTCCTGAGAGGATATTTGGAACAATGGAAGTAGGATGGGGGAAGTTGGACTATAAAAAGGGCTTCTTGATATCCTTTTTAAAAAAAAGTCGTCTTTAGGTTGGACTTTTGTTTCTCTGAAGGATGTTTATGTAACTTCCTGAAAGCAGGGTCCCAGGGCGGCACAGTTTGTCAGATGCCACTGTTTATACACTTGGCTTTGAGCTGGGGAGGACTTGATAGGGTGGTCTCCACATTTGACAATTGGTGGAACTGAGGCTCTGAGAGGCAGGACGAGCCTACCTGAGGTCACGCAGTGAGACAGCGGGAGACTTGGCACTGGAGCCTGGGTCTTCTGGGGCCTTGCAAGGGGCTGTTGTCTTGACCCACTCCTCCCAGGGCCGTGGCTGGCATGGGAGCTGGGCAGGGGCCACGGAGGGGTCCCCCTGGGAAACACTCAAAGCTCTGGAGGTAGGGCAAGGCCAGGGCTGGTCTGTAGTGAGGTGGGCTCCCTGGATGTTGAGTTGTGCGGTGGGTGGGAGGCTGGGATGGTGTGCTTGGTGATGCCACCCCCGTCCAGATGCCGGGGCCCAGCTGTTCCCCGTCTGCCCAGCAGCTGGGAGCTGTGACTCACACCCAGTGGGTGCAAAGGCAAGGGCTATTGTACGTCGTGATTTATCCTGTTCTCCTAGCCCCGAAGGGATGACTAGACCCTGAGCCCTGGTTCGTGCCCACGCCTATGAACTTAAGCAGCTGTGAGTTTGGGCCCTGTGTTTATAGATATGAGGCATCCCAAAGGGCTCGGGGGAATCCTCTTTCTCTGCCACCTCCTATCTCTTGATCCTACGTATCCTATGATCTTGACTCATCCATTGTCACCAGTGCAGGAGTCTGCGTGCCCCTGAAATCACGCACAACATTTCGTGGGGATTTCTATGCATTTTTTCCTGCAGAGAGAGTCTGTAGGTTTCATCAGGTTTTCAGAGGACTCAACTCCCCGCCCCCCCCACCCCGCCTCCCCACCAAGTGCTGACAGGAGGACAGGGGCCCACATGCGTGTACTGCCTGCTGCGAGGAGTTGCTGAAGGGGCGGGGTGGTTCCAGTGTTCTAGCAGAAAGTAGCCTGGTGGCAGCAGGTGGTGCAGAGCGTGGTCTCAGAGGCCAGTATTGGGGTCTAAGCCACACCCTTCAGTTAGAAGGCCTGTGACCTTGGATAGGCTGCTGTGTCTGTGCTTCAGTTTCCCAATCTGTAAAGTGGGAGTAATAATTGTCATCTATGGTGTTACTGACTTTTAAAATGAGAATCCATGAAAGGACTTATCCCAGTGCCTGATACAAAGTCATTACTCAGTAAAAGTTTGCTATTATTATTAGTTCCAGCTCTGCAGTCCTCTTAAGTGCCTTATCTTGGGGTATTAGTCTCCACCTTTAGCTCTGTACTCTGTGTTGGGCTTTCCAGGCGCTGCAAGGCAAGGTTGGAGAGTAGGGGTAGACAGGGAGGGAGGGAGAACCCTCTCTGTATTTCTGGCCTCTCTAGCCCAGGCCCTCCCTGGTGCCTTGAACGTGGCTTTGTCCTGAGGCAGGCTTATGTAACCAGCCAGGCCTGGCCAGGCAGGACACGATTCTTAACCTCGTTTTGTCCTCCATTGTCTCTACCTCTGATGGAGCTGTTGCATTAGTTGACCTGTTCCTCAAGCTCCAGGGATGAAATTAACCTGTGCTATCCTGCCACCAAGTGATGTAATCAGGAGGTTTGCTGGGAAGGTGGCCCCTCCTACCTCCTGGGGATGTTCAGAGCTGATGCCTCTGTGCCTGCTTTGGGGACGGAGACAAGGACTCTTCTTTAAGAGGAAAGACAGGCCATAGGCTAGGGGGCCTTTGACCCACGGCCCCTGTGGTTCCAGTGGGTGTGCATACTCCTCCCCAGGATTCCCTCCCAGGAGTGAAGCCCCACCATCTGGCAGCCCACACCAGTTCTCTCCCAGGAAGCCTTCCGGGGACCTCAGCTGCAGGGGAGTTGGCTTCCGCTGAGCTCCATGGCACGTTCTGTGTCCCTTTCAGGAAAACAGAGGCCACAAACTGGCAGGCCACATCTGCCCCATGGGCACATCCTACTTAACCCATGCCAAAAATTGAGCTAATTGCCAAGAGGAGATTTCACCTAAAAATCCCTATTTCTGGCTTTACTTCACAAATTGGAAGATCGGAAGACCTTGAGCCTACGTTCTTTTATTTTTATTTATTTATTTATTTATTTATTTATTTATTTATTTACTTACTTACTGTTTTTTTTTAATATGAAATTTATTGTCAGATTAGTTCCCATACAACACCCAGTGCTCATCCCAACAGGTGCCCTCCTCAGTGCCCATCACCCACCCTCCCCTCCCTCCCACCCCCTGAGCCTGCATTCTTAACACACACTTACCTGTTTTTTCTGGCCCTCCAGGTATTTGAGTGTGTAACCCTATCCTGGAGTCATGAACTACTTTCTTTCTTGTGTTATATAGTGTTGTTCCTCGTCTGCTTTGTGAGCTCTTTAAGAATGATGGAGGGGGGCGCCTGGGTGGCTCAGTCGGTTAGGTGTCTGACTTTGGCTCAGGTTATGATCTCAGTTTGTGGGTTCCAGCCCCGCATCAGGCTCTGAGCTGACAGCTCCGAGCCTGGAGCCTGCTTCAGATTCTATGTCTCCCTCTCTCTCTGCTCCTCCCCCACTCATGCTCCGTCTCTCTCTTGTCTCTCAAAAATAAAATAAAACATTAAAAAAAAAAGAAGAATGGTGGAGGGTAGGGGGCTGGCTCATCTCTGCTCAAAGCATGGTGCTCAGGCTTAGGGCTGTGTGCACAGCAGGAGCAAATTAAATATCTCCTTTATGAATGAAGGTGTGGCAGTGCTGCTCCCCGCCGCCGGCTGCAAAGGTTCCATTTAATAGAGGCCTCTGGATCAGCCTGCCCTGTGGCCCTCGAATCCTCCTCCTCCCAGATAAGCTGTGACTGCTTAGCCACTGACCCAGGCAGCTTCTTAAGCTGTGGATACACAGTCACTGAAGGTATCGTCCCCATGCTGCCGTATAACCACAGAGAGGAGCATCTGACCTGTGACAGTACCATGTTTCACTCTCCCAGGGGGTTTGGAGGAGTTTGGGGAGAGAGAGAGGCCAGGGTCAGCAGCCCTCAGATGGCACCTGTCCAGACTTCTGCATCCTGGGGATACAGAGGGAAAGGGGGGCATCAGCTCAGGTGTTTACTGGAATGGGCTTCCCCTCTTTTGAGCCTTTCTCTGCTTTACTCTGCTCCTAGAATACGTGCTTTATCCGTTGACTCCTCTGTCCAGATGTCTGTCCAAGGTTTATTTCACTCTTTCTGCTGAAATCCTGCACATCCCTTGAGGCCAGCTAAGCTGTGCTCCTCCTGAAAGAGGTCTTGGCTGAGAGGTTGCAGTTGTTCTGGGTGTAAGAAAAAGCTGGGAAGCTTGTAAAAACTACACGCAGATTTCTGTCCCCCATCTTTGGTTCCTTCAGTCTACGGTATAGCACCCCCTCCCCTGAAGGTTCAGACATGGGGCTCTGTAGTCAGGTTTTGAGGACCCTGTCTTAACTCACGAAGCCCAGGGCTGCTAGGGAGGACCCGTGGGTGGCAGTCGGCTGTGTGACATCAATATGCCCTTTTCCCTCTCTGGGCTTCTCTTTTGCCCTCTGTGTAGGTTCCTTTCTGTGGTTGTAGCCAAAGGGGCCTTGTGAGCCATCCTTGGAGAGGATGACAGAAGGGATCAGTGCAGGTGCCAGTGTCTGGGTGGGGTGAGGCCACCTGTCACTGGGCCAGGCCCAGAGAGGTTTCACATTTGTCAGGTCATCATGGGAGGAGGGAGGCTATAAGCCTGTCAGAGTGGGCAGGCGCTATGGCCTGGGTATCAGGCCCCATAGAGAGGACCTGAGCCCAGCGAAATTGGAGTCTAGCCTGTGTGGCCCAGTGACCTGGCCACAGGCTGAGAGGTGCCGCACTGTGTGATCCAATGGCAGGCAACCTGAGGCTTCAAAGTGCAGGCCTGGACAAGCCGTTTACAGATGGGTAAACTGAGGTACAGACGGGTCACACACAAGTGCATGGAAAGTCAGGCCTAGATTCAGGTCATCTGACTCTCAGGTAAGACTACACTCCTCTGTCCCCACCTCCCTCTGTGCAGGGTCAGTGCCAATTGACCCAGCTGGGACAATCATCTGATTGTCTGTGTTGACCTCCAGGCTAGGCCCTGGAAAAGTGAAGTTACACCGTCACAGCCACCCTGGAGGCATGAGACCGGTGGGGTGTGCAAATTAGCCTTCAAACATTCTCCATCCCATTTTTTTTTTTGTTTTTCCTTAAACTGTCTGATGGGCCAGCCCCCTTGGTGCCCGTCTCTCCCTGGCACTGGGCTTCATGCTCTTTATTCTGGAGACAAAGCTTCCTTCTGATGGCCCTCAGTGCTCCAACAGGAAAAGGGCAGGCGTGGCACCGGGCCGGCCTCCTCCGCCTCCTTTTGCTGGGAGCGTGGGGCAACCTTTGTCAGATGCTGGACCCGGGACCCGGCAGCACTGGGGGGCTGGGAGAGCTGGCAGCCGCAGCCCAGTCTCTGCTCCTGCCAGTGGCTGGAGCCGCCCTGTGGAGCCAGCTGTCAGACCCAGAAGTTCTCCTGCAGTGGCCAAAAGGGTGGTAAAGGCTTCAGACAGGGGCCAGGGAAAGTCCTGTTCTGGTGCAAGCAGTCAGTTGTCCCAGGACAGGTTGGGGATTTGGCCAGGAACTGTTCATGTGACAACCCTTGGGGTTTCAGCTGGCACAGGTGATCAGCCTCCAAGCGACACTGGTCTCCAGGAGCTGCAGAAACCAAAAGATGTGTTCAAAAAAATGCTTTTTTTGTCAAGCATTTGCCTTGTTTGGGTGCTTTTCCTTGCCCTGGGACACAGCGGTGGGCAAAACAGACCATGTCCCTGTTTTGGACTTGGGGCTGACATTCTAGCGGTGGGGCAAGATCAACAAAGCAGCGAATACCAGTTCAATACTGGCTGTTTTTCAGGTGGCAAGAGGTGCCTGGAAGAAAAATAAAGCTTGGTTGGGGGTAGAAAGAGTGACTTGAGCAAATGGCCCTCCTGTGTTGGGCAGTGGTGGAAAGCCTCTGGTAAGAGGGCCGGCAGGCTCCACGAGGGAGGCTGCGGGAGCCAAGGGCTGTCTGGGGAAGAGCATTTCAGGCAGAGGAAACAGCACCGCAAAGGCTTTGAGGCAGGAGGGTGTGGGGGTGTATCTGAGGGACAGCCAGGAGGCTGGTGTGGCTGGGACAGAAAGAAAGAGTCACCCTTGTTGGGGATGGGACCCGAGGGAGGGCAGACTCGAGAGGACTTTGCTGTTTAGTGTGAGTAAAGGTGAAGCTGCTGAGGGGGGGCACAGGCCGCCCTTGTTCCAGCACACATTTGGGAAGGACTGAGTGGACTACCACCCGAGAAGTGACGGCAGGGTGGAAAGCCCCCGTAGGCACTCAGATGAAGGAGGGCTCAGTGTGACCACTGTGCGGGAGGGAGCCAGAGGTCGGATTCTGGCTCAATTTCACTGGATAAGCTGATGGATTGGGTGTGGGATGTGAGAAGAAGCGGGTGCCCACAGCAAGGATTCTGGCCTGCAGCACTGGAAGGACAGCGTTGTCATTTACTGAGACAGGGAAGGCTGCATGACGAGCAAGTTTGGGGAGAGAAATGGAGATTTCAGGTCAGATGCGTTACACCGGAGCATTGGCTGGAGTGGAGGGCACGTGAGTAGAGATTGGTCCTGGGCCTTGTATTCCTGCTGCTGAAGGGGCAATTCCTGTGTGGGTGTGAGGGCTGCCCTCCCGAACTCTGAGACTCTGTTCTCTAAGAACAAATGTTTCCTGGGCCCTTCATGTTCTTTTCTCTCTTTGACAGCCTCCTACTGCTTTTCCCTTCGGAGGAAAAAGGCAGATTCCAATGGCTCGCTGTCATGGTGGTCCCAGCCTTTCTACCTGGCATGGCTCTTTGGTCGGGGGGGGGGGGGGGGCGGAGGGGGCAGGCTGGAGGCGAGCCCTGGAGGCCTCAGGCCTTGTCTTGGCTCTGCTACCAATAGAGAGAGCTATCACTCTGGGCCTTGGTTTCCCCTCTTGTACACAGAAGTGGTGAGCTTGCCCCAGTGTTCTGAGGGTGGAAGGTTACGCTTGAGGCGGCCGCATAGCACGGTGGTTAAGAACCTGGGCTTCGGAGTCCAGGTATGGGTGTGCATCTTTGCCCTGCTCCTTCGCTGTGAGACTCTGGGCCAGGAACATAACCTCTCTGAGCCTTAATTTTCTCATCTGTGAAAATGGGCCAACCATGGTACCTGTGTCCGAGTTGCAGTGAGAGTTAAATGAGAAAATTTGCACAAAACACGCAGCAAAGGCCCTGGCACATCCCATTCTCTGTTAACTCAGGCTGTTAGTAGCAGTGACCTGTGTGGTGGGTCAGGGGAAGGGGTTTTGCCTGGGGGCAGTGGGAGCCATGGCAGGTTACTAAGTAGGAGTGTGTTGCACATGTGATGTGAGAGCAGCTGCGAGTGTGGGGACTTGGCCTGAGTCCTCTTGGTAAGTCCCTGACCCCTTCTACCCGCCAGAGTGAGAACTGGGGGCTGGCCCTACTGGGTTCTCCTGCCTTCCTCAGGTGGGGGTCTTCACTGACCTGGCATGAGCAGCCTCTGCCTTGCACAGGTCCCTTGGGGATGGAGTGATTCTTTTCCTTAAGTTCTCCTACAGGCCTCTTGGGCTGTACATGCCAGTGACTGACCTTAGGGAATGTAAATGTGGGGCTTTGAGGGGTGGGTGACATTGAGGGGACTTGAGTTACATGTAGGGCTCTGGACAGGGCTTGGAGGGGGGGCGGGGCAGGCCCGGAGTGGCATTCCACTGGGCACTTGACTGTGGCCTCGGTTCCTGGTCTCGGTCCAGGCTGGGTGGTGCTTGCTGCACTGGAGACGTGGAGAGGTTGACGACGGGCGGAGGAATGTGGCCCCCTCAAGACCCACACTTCACTGGTGCCCAGGCATGCCGGCTGAGCCCTGGGCTTTCGCAAGCCTGTTTCTCCTCAGTTGAGCCATGCCAGGATGGCAAAGGACATTTCGGAGCCCCCAGGGCTCACAGCCAGGCTGTCATTAGGCATTGCTTGTTTTCCCAGGGTCCAAGCATTTTTAGAGATGGAGGGGGCTCTGGAGATATTCCAGGGACTTCTCTTAATAGCTGGGTAAATTGAGATCCAGAGAGAGCAAGGCACTTGACCAAGGTCTCACAAGGCCACCGCCCTACTATCTGTCACCTCCCTTTGTTCCCATGTCCTTTGCTTAGACTCCTGGCCTCCTGCCCGGATGTTTGTAACAGCCTCTGTCTTGTGGGCTCTCTGAGAGCTTTGTTTGTCTTCCTATTATCATACTCTTGCCTAACCTGCCAGGCACACGTGCTGCTTGAGCGTGTCTGGTCTCCCTTCCGGTCCCAGACTGAGCAGTGCAGCACAGAGGTTCTGAGCCAGCTCTCCCTTCCTAGCATGGTGACCTGGGGCAAGATAGCCACAATTTCAGAGCCTCAGTGTCTCTGTGAAAGGCAAACAGTAGTAGTACTTAATTAATGGGGGGGGGGGTTAAATGAGATCATGTGTGAAGGATATTATACCTGCGAGGACTGAGCTCTCAAAAATGGTCATTGTTATAAACGCTGACTGAACTGAAGGTCGAGGGCACGGAGGAGTCAACAAAGCTTTGGACTGCGAGGCAGAAGATGGGCGCTCCGAGTTCACTCTCAAATACTGCCTCACTGTGTGCATTTGGGGACATCACTCCTCCTCTGGGAACCCCACTTTCCTCATTCGAGAAGGGTGGAAGAAATCCCTGCTATGTTCTTGTAAGGCTGTCATGTGATGCTAAAGCAATGTCTGTGAAAAAGCTTTGCATCTGTGTAATGATTTAAAAATGGCACGGCAGTGGCTGCGGTGTGCTGATGGTGATGAGGACATTGTAGCCACAGGGGTGGACAACTGGCTTGGCTGCAGTCTGGTCAGTCTGCAAATGCTCAGCGCCCACACGGGCTTCCCATGCCTGCCTGCCTGCTCCCGGCCTCCACCAGCCTGCCTTTCACATCAGCCTCACCACCGCACACTCGAAGGTGTGGGAGGTGCAAAGACCCAGTGGCATCTTCCAGGCCCTGGTGGATTTTGGGTTATCTGTGGCTAATGCCATGGAATGTAGGATTATAGCCAGACACTGGTTCGAATCTCAGCTAAGCACTTCCCAACTGGGGGCCTTAGCAAGTTGCTTAACTTCCACGAGCCTCAGCTTCCATACTTGTAAGATGAAGCCCTGATGAAGTGGAGGCCAAGCATTCGGCAAAGGGCGCCACGCGTGGTTATATAGGATGGTGGTATAATGTGTTTTCTGCCTGGAGTTTGAGGACTGATGGGAGAGGGAACCATTGTGCCCATTTCTGGGGATGAGCTGTAGGTCAGAGACGCCCAGCTTGGAAGCAGCAGGGCCTTTGGAGTCATCTGGCACTGCTTGCTTTGCCGGTGACCAAAGCTGGTCCTGGAGAAGAGCAGGTGCTTGGCCGAGGTCACTGGTAGGTTAGAGGAGGGCTGGGCCTCGGGTGAACTTTAAGGAGCCCCTCACTCTCGGGTGCTACTGGGAGATGGTGCTTCCTCTCAGCATCGGGCAAGTGCACACAGCAACATCTGAGAGTGGGCGCCTCCTTACCGTTTGTGTCTGCTGCCTCACTTGCCTCCCCCCAGTCAGGTCTGGGACTAGAACTCCAGTCTCCTGACCCCAGGAACTGAGCCACCAGCCTTGGGAGTGCAGGGACACCTGTGAGGCACCTTCTAAGAGTCTCACAGAGGCCCCTCGAGCCCCTTTAAAAGGAATCTGCCGTAAGTAGGTCACCGGATACTTTTCACTCTATGCTCTCTAGTTTCTGTGTTCCAGAGAAAGTGAGGCCCTCCTCCCTGCCTCCCACCACCTCCTACCCCTTCCCCTGCCAGCTGTGCCTCCATGTAAGCATGTTGAGGCCCTCACACTCAATGCGTGTTGGTGGCGGGCCCCCGTCGTGGCGACAAGCCCCAGCACATCTAGAGAGATGAGGCCACTTTCATGCGTGCCTTGAGGAAAGCCTCCTGGGTCTCAGCAGGCCCGTGCTGTGCCCACCAGGCCTCCAGGAGATTAGGGAGCTTCCGTGGCTCTAAGTGACTCGAAGCTTACCCTTCCTCTTTGTTGCTCCCAGCGCATCTGGCTTCCCTCTGCGCTGGCCACAGGGCCTGGAACTTTTTCAGTCTCCCTAAGGCTTTCCTGTCTTGTGGGCAGCCTAGTCTTGGGACATCCATCTGGGCCAGTGGCCCCATCACCACCAGTGGGCCTGTCGGCTAGTCCTCAGGTGGCTGTTAAGAGGTAGCCAAGGCCGCTAATCCCTGCAGGAGTTCTTAGGATTTATCCAGGCCCCGGAAGGTGGTCCTGGGCCACCCTTATGACATGACATGAGGGGACTTGGACAATTAGCCCAGTCTCTGTCCCTGGGCCCACGCATACAAAAACTCCATCTTTTTTTTTCCTACCCTGACTCTCAGGGCCTGGAATTCTGCCATTAGCAAGTTGCCTTGTGCTCTCCTTGACGTCCTCTAAAAAGGCAGATACTCCTGCATGTGGACAGTCCTACGTGTTTACTGCTAAAGAGTAAAGCCAGGCTAGCCTGGCCCTTTTCCAGCTGCCTGTGTGACCGTGGCCATGTTGCTTCTCCTCTCTGGGCTACCTAAGGCCCTTTCACCTAACACCTCAACACGCTGGTCTGGATTCTACACCTTCCACACTCTGGCAGTTACCCTTCTTCCTCCTCTGCTGGGCGGACAGTGGGAAGGACCCCGCAGCTGAGTCGGGATGGGGGCAGGGCCCAGAAGCCAGTGTCACCACCAGCGGGCCCAGATAGCTGAGCGGATATCATATCATCATATCGGGCCTACTTCCTGTTCTTTTCAGGACAGGTGGGGAAGCAGGTCTGGAGGGGGAAGGCTCTTGCTTCACATAGGAAGTCAGGTGGAGCTGTAGCCATAGAGCAGATTTCCTTGCGGCCAGCGCGGGTTCCTCCACTGCCGGCTGCACCTTTCGTGAGAGTGTCTGGAGGGCCCATCAGCATGAGGGCCAGGGACGTGCTTTCTCCTCCTCCATGGAAGGCGCCTCCAGGCTGGGGCCTCTGCCTGTTGTGGGGCCCCTGAGTGTGGGGCAGAAGCAAGCAGGACATCCTCTTCCTGAGGTCCAGGAGGGAGGGGCCGGTGGCCTCTGGCAAGGAACCTGGTGGTGAGGGGCCTGGAGGCTTCCGGAATATGGTTGGTGGCTCAGGATGCCCTAGAGCCACCACTCCCTCCCTCTTTCCCTCCCTCCCTCCCAGGGAGGGGACTGGCTGAGAGTAATGCCATTTGTCCTAGCTCTGGGATTAGGTGCGGCCTCATCAAGTGAGGATCGTGCAGCCATTAAGAGGACGCAGTGAAGTGAAGCCGAGCCCAGCGCTGCTGCCTGGAGGTCTGGTGGGTCTTATCATTCTCTCCCCGGCCTTCCCTTACCCTCTGACCACAGCCCCTAGGCCCCTCCCTTCTGTCCAGTCCTCCCAGGTGTGTCTGGATGTGTGTGCACCAGTAGTGTGGGCACGTTCACAGCCATGCAGGAGGGGCCCGGGTGTGCAGGGAGTGGGACAGCCTGGCCCCAAGCCTGGCCCTGGGTCCTGTCTGCATTTAGGACCAGGAGCAGGTTCCTGAAGTGTCTCAGCCCCTGGGGCAGCCCCAGAGAGATGGCTCGGGGCTGACCTGGCAGATTCCTGTTGGAGGAGAAGGAGGTAGTGGCCGAGGGGTAGGAAGGAAGGGCTGTTTCTCTTGATAGTTCCGCGATCCTGTGAACCCACGGAAGCCAACAGGTCCAAGAGTTAAAGATTACTGCAGGGCCATTGGGGGGAGCAGGAATGGCGAGGTCCCAGGGCGCTGAGAGGTCACATTCATGGCCTCAGTCTTGTCTACACTTGTGAAAGCCACAACATGTCAAAGCCAGGACTCCTGGGCAGTTTCCCTATTCTTATTTGGTGTGTGTGTTGGGGGGGGGGGGGGGATGGGGGAGTGGTCACAGCCACCCTGCATTTGTTTGGAATGCAGTATCTGTCTGGGGAGAGCCCTCTAACAGCTTTCATAGATTCTGGAAGAGTTCTGTAACCCAGGAGGTCACAAACTTCCAATCTAGTGCACACCCCTCGTTGTCTAGTGGAGGAAACAGAAGTGAGGAGAAGGGAAGGGTCTTGCCCAGGGGCACCTAGGGAGCGAGTGGCAGGGCTGGGATGCTGATGTGGACCCCAGGCCCACATGGGTTTTGGCTTCTGTACCCATGAGATGGAGCGCTCCCCACCGCCTAGCAGTACAGCTGCTTTATGGAATCTCTCGGGGGGCATCTGGTGACCTGGGGTGGACCCGTGGAAGGACAGGGGCTGGGACTGACCAGCCTTGCTTGGCTCCTCTGCAGGGGTGGCAGATGGGGGTGGGGAGGTTCAGGGCATGATAAACTTGTTTCTACGTCACTGGGAAAAAAATGACAAATAAATGGGGTCATGATAGTACCTGGTGTGCCACAGACCCGTGAGGCATGCTGGTCACCATTTTCCTTCGAGTTGGCCCTCGAAGTTGAGATGTCCTACTTCTTCTTACCCTCACTCCTTCGTCTCTTCTTCCTTTACTTGAGGCTGCTGCCTGGGCCATGGAGGCGGCCCCCTTTCTAACATGGACACCTGCTTGTCAGAGGTGACCGAGGCCCCTGGGGCAGGGGAAGGTGAGGACCCTCTGGCTGAGGTCTTGCCTTTCTGGGAAACTGTGGTGTCCTACTCTGCCAGTAAAGACTTTCCCATTCCTGAAGAAATTGGGTCAGCCTGTGTTTAGGTAGCTGGGATGGGTCATCGGCAGGAAGCCTCTCTAGGCCACAGACCTCACTCAAGAATGGTGTGGAATGCTGAGCATAAGGACTGTCTATGGGTTACAAATAGCCCACCTTGGAGGACTGGCCCAGGGTCATCCTAAGCTCTGCCTCTGCCTAGCTGGGTGACTTTCAGTCGGTTGCTTACCCTCTCTGAGCCTAGGTTTCCTCATCTGTAAAGTGCATATATCAGTGACCCCACCTCTCTGGGTGTGAGGATTGGGTGTGACAGATCAGAGCAGGCTCTCAGCACTGACCCAGTGTGGGGCTGGTGAGTTATCAGGAGCTCAGCCGGTGCTGGCTGCCGTCCGGCAGGGAGGTTATGAGATTTGCAGGGAACTATCATTCCATTCCTTTTGAATGCCTATGATCTGAGCCTAAGAAAAATAGGAATGGATTCGACTCTGTCATCGATGGATTTGGGGGTTGGGTGGAGAGAGCCCTATTTGGGGAAGCTTCATGGGCTAGTGAAGAGCATGCCCTGTGATGGGCCTCCCCGTCTTGGTCTGTTAGGAGCTTTGGTGGGACTGGGGGGCAGCTGGTCCTGACCTGTCTTGTTCCTGACTCCGCCCCTCCCCACAGGCTGTCTTGTTTGTTTGCTTGCGAAACCCTTTCTTCAGAGCTAGTGCATAGGTAAACTCTCAACTCCGGGCCTGTTGGAGGAAAGACAGCTTCTCAACAAGTAGGGTCTAAGTTCCTGAGGTTTTTTTGTTGAGCATTCCCTGCTGGGGAACCCAGAACAAATCCCAGGTTAGGAACCTGGGAGTGAACCAGCAGGGAATGCTTTGTTTGCTTGTTGATTGATGGCTGATTTGTGGGTCTTCCTCCAAGACAGATCGTGAGAGGCTGCTTTTGATGTTAAAACATGCATAAAATGGATGAAAACAAAGACAGACAGAGCACCATTCAAAGGGAGCAGAGAATAGGATGTCCAGAGCGGTAGAGTGTGGTAGCCGTCCCGGGCGAACACAGGGGACCCGTGTTGCTGACAGCTGAGGATCACAGGCTCTGGAGCTGGTGGCCTGTGCGAGATCCTTGTCACCCACTCGTTAGCTCCGTGGGCTGGGGCAAGTCGCACGCCCCCTCTGGGCCTCACTGTCCTCATCTGTAAAATGAGGGGAAGGTAGGTCACAGTGCTGCGGTAAGGGTTAAATGAGCATGTCATACCGGCATATTGTGTCCAATAAATGAGTTCCTAGCATTGATGCATTTGGCTCGGATCCCCAAAGGGGAAGGTAATTGGCAAGGGCACATCTGTCTTGAGCACCTACTGTGGGTAGGAGACCACGTCTGCTTTGGAGAGCTTTTGGTGAGGTTGGGGGACTAGTGTTCCAGTCCCGAGAGGCCCTGGCATCTGGCGGCACGCATCCAGCGCTGCATGATGGGACACAGAGCAGGAGAGCTCATCTAGGACTTTGAAAGCCACAGCTGGCCTTGGAGGAGGATGGGCAGGCTTTTAGTGGACAAGAAAATGGGTCAAGGTAGGTGGGCGTGGGGGCAGGGGATCCTTTGCTCGCTCTCTCTCTCTCTCTCTCTCTCTCTCTCTCGGGATCTCAGTGTCCCCATGTGCTCACCGAGGGGTGGACTCCACACTGCAGCCCCGAGGCTCTGAGCCAGACTGCCGACAGTCCCTTGGTGGCAGCCCCGGACTCCGGACTCTGGGGTGACTGATGGGCAGCGGCTGCGCCCTCGGCCAGGCGGCACTGCGGGCCTGTGGGGGATGGGGTGTGCAGCGAATTCCAGCAGAGGAAGGGATTTGCTTCTGGTTCGGCCTCCCAGGGGTGTAATTGGGCTGGAGAAACTCCTGCACAGCTGGGAAGCAAATGTGGAGGATTTTCTGTGCTGCACTGTGCGTGGTGGGTGGGGCAGGCTGAGGCCGGGTGGCTGGTGGAGCTGGGCGGCTTCGGGGTGTGGCCGGGTGGTGGGTGGTGGGTGTGATTGTGCTGGGGGTGGGACAGGCCGGGAGGGGCTGGGTCAGCTGTGGGGAGTGGCCCTGGGATTGCCTGTGGGGCTGCCACTGCCCAGGCCTGCAGCCAGCCCTCCTCCCCCAGGCCCGGATGCCCATTCACATACTTCTGAGGCTGTTTGCGGGGCTCTTCCTGCACCTCCTTCAGCTCCCCACCCCGTACTTGTGCCTGTGGCCCAGATGGCTGTGACGACACCATTTGAACGTGTCGGCACCTTGTGAGTTTGCCCGTGCGTCTATATGCATAGGAGTATGGGGCATCTGGGGAGGGTGTCAGGAATGACCCAGGCCGGAAATAAAAGCTGGGCTAGGTGAGCACCCGGGGCTGCAGGGACCTTCCTGCATTTTACCCTGCAGCAGCTTCACACCAGAAACCTAAAACCTTGGGGTTTGGTAAAGCCTACTTCCCAGTGCCCAGGGCCATTCTCGGTGCCTAGTGGTGCTCTGTAAGTACAACGAGGGGACAGGGGATGGGCCATCTGCTGTGCCCCACTTCCAATGTCCTCCCAAACCTGACGCCGTTTCTTCTCCTTCTGGATCCACTGTGAATTTGGTAGGTGGCCCTGGGCCAGTTGCTTCCTGAGCCTCAGTTTCCAAATCTGTTAAATGGCTAATCATTTTACCAGCCTATATCGCCGTGTGCCGGGCCCTGCGCTGTTTTGCACACGTCATCTCTTTTAGTCTGGGCAGCAGCCCTGCGAATATATAAAGCATGTTTTACACTTGGGGAAACCAAGTCTCAGAGAGGTTGAGGGATTTGCTCAAAGATCACAAGGCTAGTAAATAATGGACGCAAGATTCAAGCTCAGGAAGCTGGCTCTAGTCTAAGCCCTTAACTGTAATGCTAGCAGCTGGTGCATGGCCACCTCACAGAATGACACGTGCCGCCCTTCACAGGAGGTCTGCTGCACACAGTAGACGCCAGGTAAACGTGAGGGCTGGGTCATTAGGTGTGCTTCACCATGAAAGGCACAGGACGCTCAGCCTCCGAGAGTTCTTGGTCCTACTCCTGGTGTTGACCTGCCCATCCAGGGCAGAGACAGACCCTCTCCCCAGTCCTGATTCTAAACACCTTGGTTTCTGGAAGGCCCTTGGCCTTTGCCTCCTTTCTCTCCAGGTCCTACACAGGATTGTGGGGGAACCAGAGCATTTTGGAGTAAGGGGGGTGGGTGGGGTAGGGAGTGACTTTCAACTCCAGAGCAGTGGCCAAAGTTACCGTGGTATTTCCCGAAAGTGCAGCGTTGCCATGGTATCTCCATGACAACCAGAGCATCTCATTCATTATCCCCAGCACCTTGGCAGGGAGAGCTGGGTCTGGGGCTGAGAGAGCACAGTGGGAGCCTGGCTAAGAGCTAGAGGCCTCAGTGGCCGAGGCCCCCTCCTGCTCTCCCCATCCCAGCTAACATGTCCCTGCAGGCTCTGGAGCCACCTCTGTCTCCTGGGGTCTGGCTTCAAATTTCAGCTCTGCCACGGACTAGCTGTGTGATTTTGAGCAAGTGACTTAACCTCTCTGAGCCTCATTTCCCTCAACTGTAAATGTAAATAATGACAGTAGTTTAAGGCTTAAATGAGATATGGCATGTAAAAGTGCTAAACACAGTACCAGCCAGGCTTGTGGTAAACGTTTGAAATGTGGTAGCAGTGAAAATAACAACGGCGATAATTATAATGGTATCATTGTTGTTATTATTTTTATTATAGAAGCCCCTGGGTTTCATGGAGGAATGAAAGGCCAAATTTTTGAAGTTAGGGAGGAAACCCATTTGAGTCAAGATTTAGTGGTTTCCTATGTGACTGCGGCAAGTCATTTCACTTTGAAGCCTCAGTCTCCTTATCTGTACATTAGGAGTAATAACAGGCCATTATGAGTCATTCATATCTTGAGTATTCAATTAGAACCTAGGCCTGGGGAGAGTGGTGGGGGCTTCCCTGCCCTTTGGGGCACCCAGGCATGTGGGGAAGGAGAAGGAATGAATTAGTATTTGTGGAGGGCCTATGTGCCAGGTGTCAGGAAGGGCCTCTGCCCCTGCAGAGGTCAGTCAGTCCTGCTCCTGCCCCGGGTTCTGGAGCCTACAGGGTGCAGAGTTGTGTATAGAAATACCTGGAGTCTCCTGTGCATGGACCTCACACTCAGGTGCACCCAGGGACTGGGCGGGAAGCCAAATGAAGGAAGGAGGTCGACTATGGGACTGTGTTAACTGGAGAATGCGTACCTCAGCTGATGGTGGCCTCTGGGGGTGCGTGCCCAGTGTCATCCAAACGTGCTCTTTTTATTTTTATTATTTAAGTATTCATTCATTCATTCATTCATTCATTTATAGAGGGTGCAAGTGAGCGAGGGGCAGAGAGAATCCCTGGAGGGGCAAAGAGAGAGAGATGCAGGGAGAGAGAGACAGACAGACAGAAGCAGGACTCACCCAAAGCAGAGCTCGTGCTCACCTGATGTGGGACTTGAACTCACCAACCATGAGATCATGACCTGAGCAGAAGTCAGATGCTTAATGACAGCCACCCAGGTCCCCTGAACATGCCCCCTTTTTTTTTTTAAGTTTATTTATTTACTTTTGAGAGAGAGAGAGAGAGAGAGAGAGCGCGAGCGCACAGGTGGGAGAGGGGCAGAGAGGGAGGGAGACAGAATCCGAAGCAGGTTCCAGGCTCTGACCTGTCTGAGCCGAAGTTGGACACTTAACTGACTGAGCCATCTAGGTGCCCCTGGACATGTTCTTTTTAAAGAGAAGTTAGAAGTCCTAACTTTTATGTGAAGTCTTGTGATGTTAAAATGTTGATAACTGATCTCAAATTTAAGTAAAAAGCTGTGCAAGCCAAAGAATGCACATTTGCATCCTGTCTTGGCCCGAGGGTCCTGGTTTTCCTGTGCGGCACTATGGAGGGGGATGGGGCCCGTGAAAGTCTGAGGAATGGGACTTGGGAGCAGGAAAGGGGGTGGTGGATAGGGATGACTTAAGAGAAGTGATGACATTGGAACCGGGGTCTTGAAGGATGAGTAAGTGTCCCAAGGGGGAGGGGGAGGCATTCCAGCAATGGGAACTTCATTAGCAAAGGCCTAGATGCATGACCAAGATTGGTGACTGGTTGGGCGAGGCTGGAGTTTAGGAAAACTGCTGGTAATGTCCTCAAGACCCAAGCAGGCCCTGGGCAGCAGGGGGAGCATTGAGGCCTCAGCCCCCAGCTGTCCTGAAGGACTTGGTGGCTCCAAGGGGATTAGAAGCCCCCTAGTTCTCCATCCCTTGAGCCACAGGGGCTCTGGAATGCAGGTGGGTGTGGAAGGTTTTGAATGGCTGGTGCCAGGCCTTTGAGAAGGTTGCAGTGGGGGACAGTGCTGGAGGCCCCTCTCGCCAGTATGGTGGTGGCTGGCACTTGGCTCATGAAGCATCTAGCCCTCTGCCCACCCTCACCCCAGAGTATTTGGCCTCTCTGGGGTCAGGGGCTGGTTGGCCCCCTCTCTTTCTCTCTTTGCCCTCTCCTGGGCCTGGGCTTTGCCATGCCTTCTCTCTGGCCTCCTGGCCTCTGACCATCTGGCCCCTGCTCATCCATCTGGCTCGAGGGAAAAGCCAGGGCCTCTGAAAATGGGGGTTTGGGATTCCGAGGACTGGCTGTCAGAGACTGGAGAGAGAGCATTGGAGCTGGCTTGTTCAGGCTTTGTGGGCTCAGTTATACCCACACTGTGCCTACATTGAGGAAGCAACTGGAGTGATTGGTAAGAGCGGCTGACCCTTATTCAGTGCCGTGTGCCAGGCGTGGTCTCTGTGCTTTCAGTGTATCGATTCCTGTAATTTTCACAACCATGAGAGCGTGTTAAACTTTGCTGTTTTACAGATTAGGAAAGTGGGGGCACGGAGAAGCTAAATAACTTGCCTGCGATCACACAGCTGCTGGGCGACTGAGCTTGGGTGTGAATGAAGCTCCAGTCTGCATGTAACCATGAGGCTTTCTTAACATAGGACTTCAGGTCCAGGGACAGGTTTGGGGACATGGGGTCTGGACTCCTTGAAACTGTTACAAGATTTTTCAGCAGCTATGCATATTTTTTATGGGAAAATGTTGTCAGGTTCCTACAGGGGTCTATGACCCCTAGATGCCTGAGACTGTTGCTTGCATCGTTAACATGTACGCTGAAAGTCTGTTAACGCGATAGACCAAGGGCCATTGACCACAGCACCTAGGCCTGCAGGGGAAGTGTGGTTGGGTAGCTGGAGTGGGCAGGTGTCCTCAGGCGTGGCAGGCAGCCAGGGCATCATCCAGGCAGCTGTACCTCCCCACCCACTGTGCTGGCCCCAAGCCAAGAGGTGGGGCTAGCTGTGGCCACAGGGCAGAGAGCTGCCCTTATCAGTGGGAAAAGGGACGCAGTTGCAACCTGGAAATAAATAGGACTGTCACCCCAGCCCTCCAGCCTCCGCCCAGGAGACCTGTTCCTTCTTGCCCTGCTCTCAGCTGGAATTGCAAGGAGTCCCTGGAAAGCTTTGCACAGTCCCTTATCTCCAAGCGGAGGCATGCGTTTCTCCCCATTCCTACCCCTGGTGGACTGTACTTGTTCTTCTGGTCAGTTCAGGAACCACTTCTTCCAGGAAGCCTTCCTTGATCCTCCCCCTCTGCTTCAAGGGGCGTTAGGTGTCCCTGAGTTCTCTCAAACACCCTTCCCCCACTATTACACTCGTCCCCCTGCATTGTAGGAACCTATTTTCTTGGCTGCCTTGGGTTCCCCATGGTGCTGACATATAGTAGGGACTGGGACTGAATTAAAGAATGAATATCAGAGGTGGAAGAGCCCCCAGAGAACGTCTGGCCCAAGCTCCTCTCTAACAGGCAGGAAGCCCAGAGAGGGGTTAGGGTATACTCTGCGTCACACAGCATGTGATTGGCAGAACTGGGAGCAACACTGGTGGCCTAGACATGTCCTCATTTCATAGTCCTGCCTCTTGCTTATGATCACTTTATTTATTTATTTATTTATTTATGAGTGTGTGAGAGGGGGGAGGGGCAGAGGAAGAGGGAGAAAGAATCTCAAGCAGCATGCAGCCCCACATGGCACTCGACCCCACAACCCTGGGATCATGACCTGAGCCAAAATCAAGAGTCCATCACTCAACCGACCACCCAGGCGCCCCTGAGCACATATTTTAAAAACATTTGTTTTCTGGGGCACCTGTGTGGCTCAGTTGGTTAAATGTCCAACTTTGACTCAGGTCATGATCTCACGGTTTGCGAGTGTGAGCCCTGCTTCGGGATCTGTGCTGCCAGCTCAGAGCCTGGAGCCTGCTTCAGATTCTGTGTCTCCCTCTCTCTCTGCCCCATCCCCACTCATGCTCTGTCTCTCTGTCTCTGTCTCTCTCTCAAAAATAAACATTAAAAATTTTTTTAAAAATAAAACCATTTGTTTTCTTATTTTCACAAAAATAGTAAGTGGTTATTATAAAAAAAATTAGGAAACAGAGAAGAAAATAAAAATCATTCAGAGATAATCCTTGTTAACATTTTGGCTTTTTGTTTGTTTGTATGGATTTAGTACCAGTTTCTGGCTTATGCATAACAATTTTCAACAGAAATATGACCATGCATAGTGTTTTACAAGTGTTTTCTGCTTTAACAACATGTGTGGTAACTATATTTCTACGTCAGTAAATGTCTTTCTTCCACATATTGTAAACGTAAGTGGCTGCCTGGGCTTCTATTTAATGCTTGCACTGTAATTGCTAAGGGCAATCCCCTATTGTTGGACATTTGCTATTGTAAATAGCACTGGGATTTGTCTTCTTGTGGGGAAATCATTACACACTTCTGAAATTACAACCTCTAGGATAAGTTCCTAGAGGTGCAGTTGTCTGGTCTCTGGTATGCTGGACCCACCCCCAGGGCACCGTGTAGTCTTGGGCCTGGGAGGGATTTTTAAGATCTTCACCCCTTAGGGCAAGTCTAAGGCTTACATTCACTCCCTGGCTGTGTCCGCTGAGACCCTCACACTTTCTGTCTCTGTCCCATCCCCATCTCTCTCCTCCTAGCTTTCAGTAGCTGCTTCCACTATGTTTAAGGGAGCCTGGAAGGCCGTGGTATAGGGGCTGCTGTTTGGGATGAGGAAATTGGGGCCTTAGTTTACCGGGTGTGGGTGTGTGGTCTTCATTTACTCTGCAGTGAGATTAATACAGGTGGAGGCTCTGGGCGGGGGATGGGGCTGAAGAGGACCCAGGAACCCCAAGTTCTGGCTGCCTGATAAGGCTGCTAGGCCCATTCAGACAGAGAAATGGGTGGGGAAGCACTGTGTGGGTGAGGATGCGGTGTTCAGCCATGATTCAGAACCCCACCTCTGGCTCCCAGGCCTTGCACATGTTTGTTTCACTCTGTCCTTCCTGCATCTGGAGTTTGCTAGCTCTAGTGTTGGGCTCGTGCAATTCTAATAAATAGCAACCGCCCTTGTGGACACCATATGCTTGGTATTGCTCTGAGTGATTTATGCGCATTATGCACATTAGGATTAGGGACCTAATCCCTGAGCCTCTTGTGAGGCAGGTACTATTGTCAACCCTGTTTCACAAAGAGGAAAACTGAGGCCGAGAGAGAGAGAGAGAGAGAGAGAGAGAGAGAGAGCGAGAGCTTGTGTGAAATCATAGAGCCGGGTTAGGCAGCAGCACTTGAGTTGGACCCACCTAGGTCAGGTCCTGTGTGTCCACAGTCAGTGGACGCCCAAAGCCCACACTCGGCCTTCTCACCTCTGGCTCTCCTCTCCTCTCCACAGCCTTGGCCGCGTGGGCCCCACTGAGCGAGCGGCATGCGGCACCCCCGGGCCTGCCCCGTGTCCTTCGGCCCGCTGCCCAGCCCCCCCAGGAGGCCCTGACGCCCTGGGGGCACTTCTGCTGTGCACAGGACCACGTGGGGGTTTGCCATGGTGACATAAAGGCGCACGGAGGAAGGAAGGAGCGCAACCGGCCTGCGGACTGTGCCCCTGGCTGGGAGGAAGGGCCGGGGGCCCGGATCCCCCACTCCTGCTGCCCACTGAGGGCCGCGCTTGCTAAGTGACTGTGAATTTGTTGGTCAGTGGACAACTCTGCTCTCTCCTCCTGCGTGGGGCCTGGGGGTGGCCGGGGCAGAGGGGCCTCCGGAGGCCGAGGTCTGGGGGCCAGGATGCCCGCCCTGGCGCGCCTCCGCAGGCTGTGTCGGCACGTGTCCCCGCAGGCTGTCCTTTTCCTGCTGTTCATCTTCTGCCTGTTCAGCGTTTTTGTCTCGGCCTACTACCTGTATGGCTGGAAGCGGGGCCTGGAGCCCTCGGCAGACGCCCCTGAGCCTGACTGTGGGGACCCGCCCCCTGTGGCCCCCAGCCGCCTGCTGCCACTCAAGCCCATACAGGCGGCCGCCCCCTCCCGCACGGACCCACTGGTGCTGGTGTTTGTGGAGAGCCTCTACTCCCAGCTGGGCCAGGAGGTCGTGGCCATCCTGGAGTCCAGCCGCTTCAAGTACCGCACGGAGATCGCACCGGGCAAGGGTGATATGCCCACACTCACCGACAAGGGCCGTGGCCGCTTCGCCCTCATCATTTATGAGAACATCCTCAAGTACGTCAACCTGGACGCCTGGAACCGGGAGCTGCTGGACAAGTACTGTGTGGCCTACGGTGTGGGCATCATCGGCTTCTTCAAGGTACGCAGGGGCTGGGGTCCCCAAGCATTAGCAATGCTGGCTGAGTTTGAATCCCATTTCTACGCTCCATAGCTGAATGTCTGACTTTTCCTATCTGTAAAATGGGTATAATGTTAGCCCCTACCTCCTAGGATGGTCACGAAGGGTAAGTGGGTGAGTACATGTAAAGCACTTGGAGCACATAGTACCTGGTGTCTAATAAATGCTTTTTAAGTATTAGCTTTTATTAGGAGCACATGGCAGGGGGATTGCCTGCCTCACACGGGGACCTGGCACACAGTAGGCACTTGCCTAAAGGAAGCCTCGGGAATGGGTGTGAGGTAGGAGAGACTAGGTCCCTTGAACGTCATGGCAGTCCTTCCAAGGCATGGGGTGTGTCCTCATTTTGCAGATGGGCAAACCGAGGCTCAGGAGGATTATGTGTCTGAGGCTAGGTAGCCTATAAGTGGAAGAGCCAGGATTTGAATGCAGTCTTAGACACTCTGGGCTCTGGATCCTGTACTCTTTCCTCTTGCCTGTGGTGGGCTGTGGCATTTTATGCACCTCCGGAACAGGGCCATTTTGCATTGGGGGAAAGAGGAGAAAGAAATCCCAGTGGGCAGGTGCACCACTCTGGGCTCTGTGGGGCACTGAGAATGACTGCTGGGATCAGAGTCCTTGCTGAATGTGCCATGGAGAAGCTGTCTGTGGGGAGGAGGAAGTTGGGAATAGCTGGATGGGGGGATCTAGAGGCTCTGGCTAGAGAACTCTCCTCTTCAAGATGGGTGGTAGGGACCCTAGGGAGGTACGTGGGGACATTTATCTCTTTAGTCAGCAAATTTTTACAAAGCACTCACTGTGTGTCCAGATCCTTTGCTAGGCACTGGGGACATAATGGTGATCAGAGTGTGCAGAGTCCCTCATTGCTGTCACTGAGCTGACATTTCAGTGCAGTGGGGTGGGGTGGGTGGCAGACAACGAACAAGTAAACAAGTGGCAGGTGGTGACAAGTACAGGAAGGAATAAAGCCGGGAAAGTGCATAGGGGGTGAGGGATATGGGCAGTTGATGCTGTTTTGGATGGAATGGCCAAGAAGGTTGTCTTTGACGAAGTACTGGAAGGAAGTGAGGCAAGGAGCCACATAGCTCTCTGTGCAGAGGGCCTTCCAGACAGAGGTGACAGGTCCTGAAGCAGGTTCTTGCTTGGTGTGAGCTGGGAGAGGAGCAGGAGTGGGTCAGAAATGGCCCATAGCCGCTGACGGGTGCCCATATGTCCCCAGGCACTCGTGGCCACCCATGTGCACTGGGCCCTGTGCTCCGGGTAGGGAGGAGCCTGACCCAGGGGAGGGGTTCTCCCGGTGTGTCCTTTCATGCACTAATGCAGCAGGATGCTCTGCCACTAAAAAAGGTTTTGTGGGCCAAGAAATTGAAGGCCCTTAGAAGTCCTGCAGTAGAACAACCTGGTGAGATTTGTTCCCCAGCTGGCTTGATCACAAAGCCCTTTATTTCAAAGAGCAGCCTCTAGGAAATGCTGGCCTGGTTTATGGCTTTACAGTGGCATAACCTCAGGCTCCCTTCATTGTCTGATTTTTCTTTTCCCCTGGACTCTTCCATTCCCTGCCATGAACTTCATTAAGTTTGATTCAGAGCCCCAGGGCTGGAAAACATCTCGATGGCTGACATTTATTGAGTGCTCACCCAGAACCATGCCCTGTCCATGTGCTTTATGTGAATGAACTCATATAACACTCATCAAACGATCCTCTAAGGCGGGTGGATAGCATCCTGATTTAAGAGAAAAGGCAACTGAGGCAAAGAGGGGTGAAGAAATGTGACTACCCTCATCTCTCTAATAAGTACAGATCGAGGATTTGAACCCAGGCAGTCTGACTGTAGAGGCTTTAGTCTTAACCACACTGTGATGGGTCCAGGGCCCCAAATGCCATTTATGTAGTAGAAATTACATCAGCGCACAGAACTCCCACAGTCTCTGGGGACCAGGCAGTGAGCACAGTTGGTGTGCCAGTGCTTGGATGCTGTCTAACCCCAGTTCTTTGCTGCACAGAAGGCGAACATGAGGCCCCGGGGAGCAGGGACACGCTCACATTCTTACTGTGGGGTCACTGGAAAGTCCAGTCTTCGTGTTCTTCCTACCATGTTGTGTAAGACAAGACCCCTGCTTGGTCTCAGGTAGAGGCCTGGGACTTTCTGCTCAAATGGAGCCCTCTGGTGGTCAGGTTCCATCTTTTGGCTCTTTCCACAGTACAAGTGGGTTTGCATTGGGTTTGCAAACCCAGAGGGTTTGTGGACCCGCGGTCTGGAGACTCCCCCTTTCTAATTCCCACTGGTGCTGGATTCCCAGGTCCATGTAAGAGTAGGAGCTGGAAAGTCCAGACCCTGCTTCAAATCTTTCTGTCACTTTTAAGCAGAGCGACCTCAGGCAGGATATTCAAGCCGTCTGTAAAGCGGGACCTATCACGGCACCCGCGTCACTGGGCCATGTCGAAGATGACAGCGGGTGGCACCGTCTGCCACCCAGTAAGTGGCAGCTGCTGTGCCTTGCCATCTCCTTGTTCAACAAGCACAGCTGGTGGGCACCTTTGTCTGTCTTGTGGCTCTGACTTGTGCCCCTAGGAGATCCTTGAGGATGGGAGCCCTGGTTCCTGCCATTGTCATAGCTCAACCTCATGACTCCAGGGGCCCTGGGGCTGACCACATCCCGGCAGAGGATTGACAAGGGCTACCCAGCCTCTTTTATCGCACACCTACTATGTGCCACACTGACCCCATTGCTTTGCCGGCTATACCGTGTGCAATTCTCACAACCACCCTGTGAAGGAGGCACTTCATTTTCAGGTAAGAAACAGGCTCAGCAGGTGAAATGCCTGCCTGAAGTAACAGAGCGAAGTAAGTCAGGGCCAAGATTGACAACCACACTCATGCCTTCCCACCCAGCCACAGGTGAGTATGTCAGAGCAAACAGACCGACAGATGTGAGGACCGGAGACGTGCAGAAGTGGTACCTTGGGAACCTTGGGCGTCCCAAAGTTATCCAGCTAGTTACCATCAGAGTCTGACTCCCAGGTCAGGGCCCTTCCTCCCTCTACCTGGATGACTCCACTGGGAGATTTGGTGTCTCCTGAGCGGGTCCTCAGTGCTGAGGAACAGGAGGGGTTCCCCTCTGGTGGGCGGAGGCCTATGGTATGGGCCAGTCCCTGTGATGCCGAGGCTCTCTCTCCATTCCTTTCATTGCCCACTGGGGTGGACGATCAGCAACTTGGCTTTCTCGCTTCCTCGATGTCTCCCAGCTGGGCAGCTGGCTGAGCTGCCAGCGCCTGGCTATCAGCTCAGGAACGGGGCTTTGAAATGGGATCCCCCAGTGCCTGTGGTCCAGTGTGGCCTCCCAGGCCACAGCAGGTGACGGATAGCGCCTGAAATGTCACCGGGCCCCACTGCCTTTGCTCCCACATGGCCCAAGTAGTTTGGCCAGTGCTGGCTCAGGGGTCCTGGGGACCTGGGGCTGGGCGGAGTGGCCTGTCAGGATGGGACTCTGCGTTGGGTCTCAGCACTCCAGGTTGGCTCAGGACAGGGTGTGGGCAGGTACTCCTGGTATGTGGAGAATTGAATGCAGGTCCTTT